>NC_022015.1:77533739-77584264 GCF_000317375.1 Microtus ochrogaster | reverse complement strand
TACCCTATTAATCATTATTCCAAACTGCTGTGGCATTGTTTGTGACTTACGCCTTCAGTCAGGGTTTGTGCTGAGGCCTGTTCTTTTTTAATGAGAGACAAAAAGGGAGTGGATCCATGTGGGTGCTGTGTGGAGAAGCTAGGAGTGGAGGGATTTGAAGCTGCATTAGGATTACATTGTATGAGACAAGAATCTATGTTTAATAAAAGGGGAAAAACAAAGAAATCCCTAGTCATGCTAGCTTGGAACTTGCTCTGTGAACCAGGGTGACTTTGGGTTGAGGTAGGGTGGGGGTAAGGTTGGGGCAGCAGAAGAAAGAAATGAAAAGAAAAGAAAACTAGGATGTGGAAATTTACAACATATTCATAATTAAGAAAATAAACAATTAGATTGCTGTTTTAAAATTAATTTTTTTCCCACTGAGACCTATGAAACTCCAGAGTCTATGTGATCTCTTATACTGTGGCTTCTAAACTCCAAACTTTAATGCATTGTCTGTCAGACAGTCACATATGGTTAAGACATTTGCAAAATATAACATAATAGCCATTTTATAATATGAAAATAACTCCAAAAAGCACAGAAGTTCCTCAGAGTGCAAATATAAGGATCCCAAAGTGTTTGTGGAGTTGATTGAAAAGGAAAATTCAAAATGAAAAAAATTACATTTAAAATTCTCCAAAACGTATGAGTAACTTCAAACCCTAAAGTTCTTTATTATGGTACTGCCTTTCTGCAGTCACAGAGCCTCTTCAGAAATATTTGCTTTCCTTTGAATTTAAATGTTCCTAATTGGCATCCTGACATTTTTCACATTATTTAATTCTATGACATTAAAATTATTATTCATAATGCTTTTACCCCCTCTGCTCTCAATGGTGGAAAGAAATACATAAGCTGGCCTGGAATGATTTGAAATCACTCAATGTAAGGCAAAGAAGCAGTTTCTGATACACTCCAGGAACAGATGGTAATAATAAAATCAGTTTTCTGAATTGATTGCATATAATTTCAGATCAGAAATCATTGCTGTTTTGAGGGCAGTATGAAATCTCTTTTGTAAGTTTTGCATAATAAACTTAAAAGTTAGTGCTGCCAACTTTTCCTCACCGTTCCACCTCGCCAGCGTTAATGTGTAATCCAAGTAATACTGGCTTGTCTCGCTCTTCATAGACACAGTCTGGTCTTAGCAAAGTTGGACAAAGGACCACACAACACCTCTAAAGGCTTTGTAAGACATTAACTAGATCTTCAATAAAGAGTGTCTTATAGGGCATCTAAAGAAAATATGCCACCCAGAAGAGGCAAATGCCCTAAAGATCTTATTTTGTCCATAAACCTCCTAACATTATGTCTATTATGAAACAGCAGCTTTTGAGGCAATACACCATAATAAAGTCCCTGATCTTCACACCAGGTTTTACTTCCCATACTCTGTGTACATGCTTGGTCTCCTAATGCTTTCAGTGTTGCATAAAAATAGCATCCATTAACTATGGATAAAACATGAAAAAAAACTTCATTATCCTATTTAAATTCCATGGTTGTGTACTTACACTTTCTTAAAACATGAGAATAGACTGTGTGATGTTGTCTGCGAGAGACTGTAGTCCTCCATGTCCTTCAGCTAAGTCTACAAAATTGCTAAACAGAGTTTTAGGTTTCTATATTTATAAATGAAGTATGTGACCCTATGTTCCAGAATACTTGGGCAGCTGAACAAAAACCAATCATTTGTTCCTTTCCTACATATTATTTGCTGTTTTTCTAAGCAAGTGCCAGATACGTGATTATACTTTCCATTGTTTTCAAAGATCAATAAGGATTGGAGTTTCAGGAATTATACTGATATAAAAATATAATTGACATTGTTGTGTTTACTTGTAGACTGTCATAGCAAGAAGAACGTACTGAAGCAGTTTTCATTGATCTTCCTCCTCCGTCTAAAACATTCTTCTTTGTTCATTCATTTGTTTAAGGCAAATATGGGTACATTCTTCTGTTTCTGTGTCAATAGAAAATAATTTTAGCTCTAGCTATTTGTATCTAAGGAGGACATCTGGTAGCATTCCAATCCCTTCAAATAACAGAGAACTAACATTGAAAAATGGCTTAGTCATCATTAAATGTTAGGTTAAAGACTTTGCCTTCTCTCCTTACTAACACAAAACTGATACCTAGAATAGAGCAGGTCATTGGCAGGCCTTCTGCATATATTAATTTAGTGTAATACCTGAGGGATTTGTTAATGTCCTAGATGATACCATTATGCAAAATCCTCAGTTCCTTGTATTTTCCCTTGTCCTCATCCACTGTATCAAACTTTTTTTGGCTTCTGGCCCTCTTTTAATTGTCCCTGTCAAAGAGGGAAATGATCATGCATATGAGATGAAGAATAGCAGATGGCTAAGCAGCTTAACATACTGTAAAGAATGATGAGTCTAGGGCACAGCAAAGGAAAACTGTATTTAAGATGAATGACCAGAAACTATTCAAGATTCATGGAGTTGCAAGACTATCAACTGGGGTAAAGATTTTAAATGCTAGGAAATCTGTGAATTAGTAACACGAAATGACAGACATTGTATCCAGTATTATCCCCAAATCAAAGGCTAACTTCAGCCATACACTGAACATCTATCTCTACCTCATTTAGATTTGGGTCTAAGGAAACCATATTTGAAATCAGAGCACACATGGAAGGAGGCAATATATTAGTCTAGCGAAGATGATTGAGAACATGCATACATGTATTTGTTATCTTATTTTATGACTGCTTATATTTCCACCTATAAAATATATTCAGATTTATAATTTAGTTCTCATGACATTGGTGAATGTTATGGAAGGAACATTAGAAATGGTAAAAGTTAGATAAAACTGCCATTTCCATTTTCATTTATAAGTATTCAGAGTTTCTTGTACCTAAGTACACATCACTGTACTAATTTAGAAAGTGGAAATGTCTATTAAATGCCATTTATCTCCTGCTCCTCGTGGTACATTTCTGTTTTCAACAATTTCACTGAACTTGTGGACTTGTGTTGGTAAAGTCAGCTCTTATGGCACTAAGAACATGGTTATTCTCATCCTAAAAGTACCCTGGATATATGAGGTGAACCATATGCTTATGAGCAATGTACTCTGTGTTGTTGATCCACGCTGTGTTTCCAACTAGGCATTTAGAATTAGGCAGATATTGAAGTGGTTTACAAGTTCGACAGAGAAAGAAAAACTCAGAATTAAAGGAAGCAAGAGAACTTAAAGAATCTTTCCTTCTTACTTTTCCAGCAGAAGATTTATGGTTGGATATGTAATGTTCCTGGAACACTTTTTGTTCCCAATGTGTTAAGAGACATGGCTGCCAAGCATATTTCAAGTGAGAGAAGGAATTTACTAATCAGAAAAATCACATTTTAAACAAGGTGGCTATTGTCAGTCATGGAATTAGTGCATAAGTCTTTTCTTTGTCTTTGGAGAAAAAAGTAGAAGAATGAACAAAGGACGTGTTAGGAACTCTAAGAATAGTTTGTCCAATGTAATAGTTATTAGATATCTGAATTATTTTAGATTTAAATTGTTTATAGTAAAATAAAGTAAGCAATTAAGTGGCTTAGTTGCTCTGGTCATTGTGAATTATTCTACAGCTACCTGAGAACAAAGCCTACCATACAGGACATTGGGGACCTAAGATTTCCACAATGGTAAGTTTGTCTATCCTGCACAGTTCTCTATTGAAGAATACATAACATACATGTTCTACAGAATCATTGGGAAAAAAAGATACAAATACTCACAGTCAAATAGCTGAAAGAATAGCATAAGGTCATTCTTCTTTAGTGGCCAAAGAAATGAGAATAAAAACTTATATGAACTGGACATTCAAGGAACTTTAATATACAAAAATAGATAATAAAGCCAAAAGTGTATATATAATTGGGTCTTTTCAATTTCACATACAAGTATAAGAAAAGCACTGACTATGTTGGGAAGAATCTCGGTATAACCTTAAAAGCTTATACCACCCTAGGGTCATTCAGTCTACTTGCTTATTACTCAAGGTGTGGTTTGGAGATAGGTGTGTGTGTGTGTGTGTGTGTGTGTGTGTGTGTGTGTGTGTGTCTGTATTCATGATATAAAAAAAAATTTACCTTCTGCACTTGTAGTACTGGCTCATTGAATATCAACCTCTGTGTCAAACAAGTCTATATCAAAAGACTATTAGCTTCACCTCACACTTTCCCATGTTTCATATTTTGACCATTTGCTGAGAAGATTTTAGTTTGATATTATTGTCTGTATAATTTATAGATGTAAATTAAAATCCAGGTCCTGAGGGACTGTGAGATAGTTCAGTAGGTGGAAGCTTTTTCCTTGCAAGCCTGATGAGCTGAGTGATCCCTGAAACATATGAAAAGTTTGAAGTAGATGACGTACCCTGCAAATTTGTCCTTGGATACTTATATGCACAATGGAATGTATGTGCCAGTACAAACACACACACACACACACACACACACACACACACACACACACACACTCCAAGTTTTAAAACCCGGTTTGTTACAAGAGTCATATTGATGCTTATTTTAAATGAGACTAAAAAGAAGCAATAATTCTTTAGGGATGATTTCATGGGATTGGAAGGACTGATAGCATACCAAGGTTGACCTGACAGCTTATCATGTTATGAGTTCTATACCATTTAGGTAGTTGGAGTCAAATTGTCCATCTCTTTCAAACAAATGTCTAATTTTAAGGAAAGAACATAGATAATTACAAATTTAGGAATCAAAATATAGTGACTCTAAGATGCTGCAATATGTAAATGAATGAACTGTAGTGAAAATAATGAATTCAGAGTAAGGGAGAATCAGCTTGGTAAGTCAAGGTCTTGATTTAGGAATGTAATTCAGAGCTGTATATATAGGAAGTCTACTGGCATTCCCTTCCCTATATTCCTGAACATCTTGTCTCTCATCAACAGAAAACACAAACACCAAAAAGATTCCCCTTGACTATTTTCAGTTAGAAGATAAAAGTCTTAAATATTAAAATTATTATTGTTTCTCTGAAAGTAAAGTTTTTCTGAATATTTGTATCAGTCTGGCAGTGGCAATCATAGACTTTAAAAAACTTAATATGATAGTAGTGATATACTGTCTTGGAGGTTTCCAACAAGTTCACAGAAAAAAATAAAAAAAAAAAACCATGTGAGGCTAGGCAATGTGTACAGAATCAGATTCCCTGCAAGGTATCATCCCCAAGCAGGTCCTTTATGAAGTATTTGTTGTTCCTTTGCAGAACTACAGCTCCCAGCGTTCTCCTGGACCACGAACACATTTCCCAGAAGCCTTTGCATTCCTCGTTAAAAAGCAAGGGTAGCTGGGACCTCTCTCTCTCTCTCTCTCTCTCTCTCTCTCTCTCTCTCTCTCTCTCTCCCCGCCTTTCCTGTTGTGTCTGCACAACTTTACCTGCCCGTTGTTACCCCTCCCCCATTAAAAGTGCACCCACGTGGGACCACCGCGTGTCTGTGTCTTCTTCCTGCGTAATGTCTTTACCCTCTAACCTGCAGACAAGAAAGCCAGCCAGAAATTAAGAACAACAGTATGAGGGTGAAGACTAAGTAAATATACCAAATAAGATTTTGGATATGCCAGAACATGGATTTTCTAGCACCTTATAAGCCTAAAACTTAATCTTAAATTAGCAAAACTATGGGCAGGGCTGTGAAAGACTATTGCATACAATGTCATATATCAAGTTCTCCTGATGCTGGACATGGAGTTGCAGGAATAATCCTTGTACTGCTTGGTTTTGCTTGGCTTTGATCTCATGTCTCCTCCCTCTTTGGATGATAAAGCTGATAAAATGGCTTATCCTGTTCTCTGAAAATGTATCACTTTTTTTTTTTTATTTTTACAGGGGATCACACAAATTGCTCACTTACGGTCTCAGTGCAGACTTTAAACTTCAAATTTTGAACAGTGTTGTAATGTTATCCCCCTGAAGTTGGACTAGATATATTTTAACTATGTGTTGGCCATGAGGCTTGGCGATCTGAGTTTGAATTTGAAATTATCCCCATATAGATTCCTGCTTTTTCTCCTCAGTAGCTGGTACTATTGGGGAAGTATAAGAAAACTCTGACAGTATAGCCTTGATGACAACTGTATGCCATTAAGGAAAGACCACTGAATGTAATATATTGCACCTGGAGGTTGCAATTTGTTTCCAAGCCACCCAGTTCAGTGTAATCATACAGAAGTATTTTGTTGTGTTTTCTTTGAATTTTTGATGGCTAATGAGCTAACTGTAGTGCCGTGCACTGTGCCCCTGTGTCTGTGCTCTGTGCGCTGGCACCCAGTTACCAAGCTTCGGGCAAGGAGCTGGAGATTAAAACACACAAACACACACAGACAGAAAGACAGCGACACGGGTCATCCTTGAATTCCCCAAGAATGCCCCCTTTATTGTGTTCAGGGGCAGATTATAAAGAGATAGCCACGCCCCAGCCAAACCCACCAGAAACCACTCTCATGCCATCAGGAACTCCTGAAGGTCTCGTGCTCAGAGCAGCTGTAGGCACTCAGATCAGGGGATGACAAGAAATTCAGGATCTGGGATCTCACTGCTCCCAACACTGTAGAGGGATATTTAATTGTGAGTGATGCTAAGCTAAACCAGTATAAATATATCTTGACTTTAAAAATTGGGTCTAAAGTGGGTTTTTGATCCTACTGCACGTACTGGCTTTGGGGGAGCCTAGGCAGTTTGGATGCTCACCTTACTAGACCTGGATGGAGGAGGGTGGTCCTTGGACTTCCCACAGGTCAGAGAACCCTGATTGCTCTTCGAGCTGATGAGGGAGGGGGACTTGATCGAGGGAGGGGGAGGGAAATGGGAGGCGGTGATGGGGAGGAGGCAGAAATCTTTAATAAATAAATAAATTAAATAAAAAAATTGTGTCTAAGGATAAGTTGCTTTGGAAAGAGGTTCTGCTTTTGTTTCCACAGAAGATGAAAAGCCATGGATTCCTTCCGGGTTACCATGGTTTGATCAAGTAATCCTCCTGCCCCTCCCTACCCCAGAGGTCTCCAATGGGAGTGATGACCCATCCAGAAGAGCTTCAAGACAGCTGGTTGAGACTATACAGCCTCACAGATTACTACATCCAAAATTTAGCCGTAATTCTAAGTTTTCTCAGGGTCCTCATAAGGCAACTTTTGCCCAACAAACAACAGGAAGTAATATAGAACACTATAACCAAAGCCCCAAAATATTGTTTATAAATGTTTCTTTTCATTCAAAGAGAGTTGCTTATGAAATAGTTAATAGTCATAGTCAAACTCTTTTTTTTTTTTTTGGTTTTTCGAGACAGGGTTTCTCTGTGGCTTTGGAGCCTGTCCTGGAACTAGCTCTTGTAGACCAGGCTGGTCTCGAACTCACAGAGATCCGCCTGCCTCTGCCTCCTGAGTGCTGGGATTAAAGGCGTGCGACACCACCGCTCGGCTCAAACTCTTTCCAAAGAAAAAAAGGAGGTATTATATAGAAATGATAAAAAGGAAGCTTATTAAATCTACTTTAATCCAAAACAACTGCTAATTTCTAAATATTATACATTGGTATGGATTTTGGTTTACTGAGAAAAGTTTTAGGTCAATTTCGTTACACTGAATGTATATTTCTACTTTTATTTAAGGTATTATGCATATGCAGCTCATTGAAAAATGTAATGTACAGAAAAGAAGTACAAATTAATAGTCATCTATCATAGTCAAATTTATAGTAATGTTAGGTTTTCTGGATAAACAGAGATATATGTCAAATGGATAGGTAATCTTCAAATACTTCAAAAACCTACAGAATAAGGCATTTAAACTATTGTAAGAACTTAATTTTTTCCTGAAAATGAGACATATATGCTCCTGACAACATTAATTTACTTCAGAGAAGATGATGGGCAATGAACAAACTCAACCTGAAGTTTACTTTCCTAATGGCAAAAGTTAGCCACTGAGCAAAAAAAAAAAAATGTTCCTGCCTTTACTGCTTGACATATTCTGTATAAACTGCACATGCAGGACCCATAGGTAAATTATGGCTAAACTTTTCAAAACAAGGCTAACAGTCCTTCAGGGTTTCTGCTTCATAGAAGAGTCTACAAGACATTCTGCAGGACACAGAGGAAAGCAATTGACAAATTTTGCCAAAATAGGCAGGACAGTCCTTCAGATTACTACTCAACTGAGAAATCTCCCACATACTCTAGACTTATAGGCTGAAGATGGATGCCCCAACATTGCAGAAGAACTTTGGGTGACCATCCAGAAAGCCACATGATTCTGTCCTTTCTTTCTATAGTTTTGGTAGTTGCTTGGAATGCACTTAATATTTTCTCACATAATATTTTTCTTCTCAGGTCTTTGATGGGGTTAAGGACTAGATGGTTATGGTTACTATCCTCTCTTATTTTAGCTAAGGCATCTTAAGTACACGACTAAGACTCTACAGGATAGAACAGCTATTGTAATAATCTCTTTAATCTTCCATTCACTTATGATATGGGCATTTAGTCTATGTTTTTTTTATTTGGTGTTCTTGTTGATTGTAGTTCTATTTTTGTGTATGTTAGTACTCTTTCTTTCTCCTGTACAATATTTGATAATTGTTTTTATTGTAGTGTTCTATTAGGTTTAAAACTTTATTTAGAATAAAGGGGGAAATGCAGTGGGTGTTTCCTCCACCAATGACATTGGGCTATATGACCCAATAGAGGTGGTGCTTCTTGTCTGCTGACATGACCCTTAAAAGGAAAGAGAGGAGCAATCACCCACTCTCTCTTATGGTGTGTAGCGAGCTGCATGGAATCACACCTGATGGAGATATATAATCAACTCCTGAGATGGCTAAAGTCTGACCTATGTTATGATCACGCAATGATTATCAGCTGCTTGCATATGTGTGGGCCTATGGGCAGTGCCCACCTGGCAATCCGGGATTGGCAGCCCATGCCTACTTAAGGGCTGGGAGAGGTTTGCCCAGAGAGAGAGGTCAAGGAGAGAGGTCAAAAGGAGAGGAGAAAGGAGATAGGGGAGAGAGAGAGAAGAGAGAGGAAAAAAGAGAAAGTGAATCAAGTCCTGGAATAAACTGCAGTGAGAAGAGCTCTGGTGGTCGCATCATTCCTTGCGGGACGAGGGTGGCCGTGACAATGGTGGTCAGAGATTGGACTGCTGGTTCCATTCACACCTGGGCAGAACAGAGGACCATGGCAGCTAATTTACCTTGTTGTGTATCCATTGGTATATTCTAATAAATCCTTGATACCCCTTTAAACAGGTTTTAGTGGTTTCACTTACAGAATAAAGTCCCTAGATCTTACTGTGTCTTCTCTGTATTTTGCTACAGTAATACAATCAACATTTACCATCTGTTCCCACCACAATGGCCTGCAGCGCTGCCCATGCATTTTATACTATAATACCCCTAAAAACCAGGGATGAAAATGAAAGTTTTTCCTCTAGAATTTTTCTAATCAGTTGCTTTTATCACAGTAATGCAAAACAAATGTCATAGGTCTAAGTACATTGATTTCTTTGGGCGCAACATAAAGAGAAGTGCAGATGAATCCTATGATTTCACATTTAGTTTTCATATGACTCTCCAGACTGACTTAGAAGAAGCTGGGTTAATTTACAATCCAGGCATTCCTCAGGCAATCACCTGTTTGTTATTTACAGGACTTTTCACTATTCATTCAACAAATATTTGTTTTGAAGGACAGTGATTGAAGAACTGCCTAGGGTCTTGAATATATACATATAAGCAATACAGAAGTAGGTGTTATCATTTGAAGAATTTGTTTACTGATTTCATGTTTGTATGTGCATCTAAGTGTATCTATGTGCTCCAGTGTATGTAGGTCCGTGCAGAGGTCAGATCAGGCATCAGATCTCCTGGAACAGGAGCCACTGATCGTTGTGAGTTGCCTGCCATATAGGTGCTGGAAACTGAATCAAGATCCTCTGGAACAGCAACATGGAGTATTAATCATTGAAGTATCTTTCAGCCCTTATAAGATCTGTATATATGGGCTTTATAATATGGGGGCAATAGTTTTCATTTTTAGGCTCAATTGCCATGTAACCATGGCTTCCTTAATTATGTCTATGTTTATACACTGTTTTAAATGTCAGTTCTTGTAGACTAGTAAAAGTTGATTTTTAAATCAATTATTTATTTATTTTTTTTCTCCACTCGATCACAGTTTCCCCTCCCTCCTCTCCTTCCAGTCTTTCCCTCAACCCTCTGCCCATCTATTCCTCTTCCTTTCTCTTCAGAAAAGGGCAGGCGTCCTATGTATATTAGCCAGTCATGGTATATCAAGTTGCAGTACAACTAAGCACCTCCTCTCCTATTAAGGCTGGACAAGGCAATACAGTAGGAGGAAAGCATTCCAAAAGCAGGTAACAGAGTCAGAGACAGCCCTACTCCAAGTGTCAGAATTCCCACAAGAAGACCAAGCTACACACCTGTAACAAATGTGCAGAGTGCCCATGCAGGCTCCTTGATTGTTGATTCACTATCTGTGAGCAACTATGAGCCCAGGTTAGTTGATTCTGTGAATTTTCTTGTGGTGTTGTTGATCATTTTGCATCCCACAATCCTTTCTCCCCCCTCTTCTACATCTTCGAGCTCTGCCTGATGTTTCACTGTGGGTCTCTGTGTCTGTTTCCATCAGTGGCTCATTGAAGCCTCTCAGATGAGAATTGGGGTAGTCACCAATTTATGAGTATAGCAGAACATCATTAGCAATCATTTCATTGACTTTTTTACTGTCAGTCATGTTTTGCTCTATCCTAAGTCAGACCCCTGGATACTGACCCTCCAGGCAGTGTTGGGGTGGACTTCCTCTCTTGATATGGGTCTCAAAAAATGATTATTTTTTAATGACTCAAATTCATTCACTATGAATTGTTTCTGAAAGGTTAGTTTTGTGTATTTGAAAGGATTCAGAAGACTTTTAGCTATACATGATAGCTAACTAAGGAATTATAAAATGATGAATACATTATAAAGACCCATATTAAAAATACTGAGCATTTTATCTTCAGTAATTTTCCTAATATCCATAAACACCATTATTAAACTATATTTTTAATTATTATTTAAAAAACAAAATATCTGTTTTCATTATATATACCAATCCAAGTTTCCACTCCCTCCTCTCCTCCCATCCCCTCCACACACCACCTCACCCTACCCCATCCACTCCTCAGAGAAGGTAAGACACATTGCTTTGTGGAATATCCAAGGCCCTCTCTACTATATAGGCTGAACAAGGTATCCATCTAAAGAAAATAGGTTTTCAAAAAAGTCAGTACATGCAGTAGGGATAAATCTTGGTGCCACTGCCAGTGGCCCCTCTGTCTACCCCAGCCATGCAACTGCCTAAAATGTATTTTTAATGTCTACTATATAAGTGATATTTATTTTATACAGTATTAATTAAATCATACTAAATATAACAGGTATTTTCCCATTTTATAATTGTGTTTTTATACTTATGAATATTTTCCTTAATCTATAGTGCTAAACTCTGAACTTTCTAAGGCTTATCTGATCTGTTATGTTAATAAAACTAATATTTCCCGTGAATTCCATGAGGAAACAATAATGTGTGAAATGGGAGTTTAAAAAGCAAAAGTCTAAAATCTTTTTGACATTATCTTATTAAATTCCACTTTTAAACCTGACTTTGTTTTATGAAAACATTTTCACATATGAAAAAAATTCTAATTGTTAAAATTAGACATGAACAGTTTATTTATAAGACTCTCATTTTTAAAACAATCTGGATAACATCTTTGAATGTTAAAACTTTTGAAATATTAAATTGACTGCACCATTAGTGCATGTATATCATTTTCATAGTTTAATGCTTATGAATTTCTGTTAATAAAGACACCAACACTTCCATATGACTATGAAATCATTTATATTTTGTTTATATTATTATTGTTGTTATTTTATTATTATTGTGATAAGAACCTGACCTGAGATACAGCAATGTTGTAAGGGACAAAATTCTGTGTAGTCAAGTCCTGGCAGTGATGTCAACAATTCCTAGGACTTAATTATCTTTCAGAATTAAAGTTTCAGCTTTTAATCTCATTTACTTAACAGTTGCCTCTTCTGTCACGAATGTGCTGAGTAAAATGATAGTAGCTGCGGAAATAACCTAAATAGTAAAGAAGCTTATTTTCTTTTTTAGAACATAGTAACTCTGAATGCAATCATGCCACCCTAAACTGTGAAGTATTTTGAAAAATTAATCTTTAATTAATTTCATCCATATATGAGCACTGTAAGAGTACACCTACATAGACCTAGATTCCTAGATATTAGGCTATTATAGTCAAAAGATGCAGATGATTTCACCACAGATGTGCATGATCCGCTGGTACTGAATACACTAAGCAGTTGTAAGGTGAACCGTGTGTGTACTTAAGCATATAAATGCACAGCAAGTATAAATGAAAACTTTGGTGCTAAGAATTTTCAGCTCCATTATTATCTTCTAGAAACATTATTATGTATTCAGCATATCACCACCCAAAATAATTTTGTATTTGAGGACCACCACTAGAGAAATAAAGTTGGGCCACTGGCCCCAAGTATAATTCAGTTCATCTAAATTGGAATATGTCACCTATACCCCACAGTAAGATTCAATTATCCCTTATGATAGAAAAGAAACCTGATTTGAATTTGCTTTCCTAAGATCTGGGAGATGCACATGGAACAAGAGATGAAATTATCATACGTAGAACCTTTCTTTCAAGAAAACCAATGATCTAATTGAAGCATCTCACAATATTTGATTTGCTTTCGCCCTGTAACCAAATGTTTCAATTAGACTCATTTGTATTAACATGGCTGTGATCATTTCCAACACTTTGTTTAAATTACCACAGGCCTCAGCCTGGAATACAAAACTCAGACTTCAGAAGACACAGCCGAGACTCTGGGCAGTCCGTGGACTGACTGTAACAAGTTTCTTATCTCCCTCATGGGTGTTCTCATTAGTGATAGAAGCGTTTTTTATATACTTGAAATAAAAATCCTTCCACAGAGCGCTAATCAGCATCCATAGCCAGGAAAGAGGATTCTAAGGAAGTTTTCTGCTTAACGATGTGTCTGGTTTCACAGATATTAATGGAAAATGGAAAAAAAATTACTAAATATTCAACCAAGGTGAGTTACTGAGAAGGGGTACCAGTACTTAGAGACTGAGATATCTACAAACTTCATTTATGAACTAAGCATCATATAATGCAAGATAAACCATCATACTTTCCATAAAATGCTGTATGTCTACATAAGCCGTGTGTGTGTGTGTGTGTGTGTGTGTGTGTGTGTGTGTCTGATGTGCACATGTGCAGGTGCACATAGAGGACATACACAAGGGGAGCTGATGCATGTGTCACAGTGGTGCTTGGCAGAGGAAGACTTCAGAAGTCCGACTCTCCTATGCTCCGTCTTATTCCTCTGAGGCAGGATTTTTGTTGAGCCTGCAGTGAGGCTGGCAGCAAGCCCCAGCCATCCTCCTTCTCCAGGTAACTCCCATAGAGCGGTGACTACAGCCCTTCTTGTCTTCTTTGTGTGAGTTCTTGGGACCTTAACTGAGGGCTCAGACTTGCACAGCAAACACTCATGTCACTGAGCCATCCCCATAGCCTTATGGATCTACTTTTCAAAGTGTATCTTTGAAACTGTTCTTTCTTTCTTTGCCCGTGTATAAAAGATGTTGAAAATTCTCACAGCTTTAGCTCTCTTAGATGAGGAAGGGTTGGAGGACTAAGTAGCAGTGAAGACTTCAGGGCCAAAGTAAAATCATCCAGGAAGGACTGGCCTTGCCTTTGAGATTTATACAATTCTTTGAGTTAAAACTTTTCATGCTTAATAACAGGTCTGCAGGATGGCTAATTCCTCAGAGGCTTAGAGTTAGAAGCACGGTGAGAATTGAAGAACCGCTTTCCTGTTCACTAGAACTGAACACAATCTCTGCCCTGGCTTTTGTTCTAGTAAATAGTAATGATGCCTTACTCCAGTTTCAAAATTTGAGTGTTATCACCATAAAAGGGATGATGACTACACAGAGAAGAAAGGGCTAGCACATGCTTGAGACATCATTTTCAGTGCTATCCATAGGAAAGGAAGGAGTTAGCGCTTATGTGTGAGGAAAGGCCCACATCTAAGGAAACAGAACAAGCTGTTATGACAATGAAGTACAAACCATCAACATACAAGACACAGGAGCTATCACTTCAGGGCATCAAATGGGTTTTCTTTGTACTTTTTTTTCTATATGCATAAAACATAGCTGTATATCCTGTATAAACATGTCTGTGTCTTAGTTTATAGATGTATCAAGTGAGTTAGTAGTAGAATTGCCTTATAGGGCAGTTCAGGATGTGTAAGTTGGTTTTTACTGAGTGTCTGAGACTGTCCTTTGGGTATGATGTGTTCAGTGAAAGACAACTGTTATTAAAACCATTTAGTACCATTAATATTATGATTTTCTCCTGCCTCAAGTATTCCTTGGTATCTAATGACAATTTGTTACATGCAACTCCTTTCTAAAACTTTTATCTGCAATTTTTTAAACTGATGTCTTGGATGAAAACTGAGCCAGGATGAACTATCACCTTTTAAGAGTTCACTCCCTTGCTATTGCACAGTCTTCAAGAGTCATCAAATCTCTGGTAGTCTGCTGCTCCCTTATTCATGGAGGTGCAAATAGATTGGATCTTTTAATATGCTGAGGGTTACCTTTTAACGAATAGAAAATGGAATGTTGTTAAATGTGGTATGGGAAGTTGTTAGGTATATTAATCTCATTTCACTCTGAAATATTAAAGGAAGATAGTTTAAACCTATCTCTACTCTTTATATTAATAGTTTGCTTTAATTGAATGGATACATTAATTTTTCTTCCTTTCAGCTAGCTTCAAATTTAAATTAAACCTCATAAAATCTGTCACATTAAAGGTTTACCAGGGATTATCTTTGAATTAACCAGCTGAAAGTCAAGGGTACAAAATGGTTCTTCTAAACAGGAAATACCTGGCTAACAGGAAAAGGGGCCTTTGCTGTGAATTGTCTGTAGACACAGCAGGGGGCTGCATATTCAGTATTCCTTGTAGATCAAATGTTTATCTGCAAAGCAAAACACTGTCCATATACACAGCACTAATGGCTTTATCAGCTTATAGTTTATAGTTGAATAGATGTCTGTGGAAAGAAAATTCAGCTATGGGAGATTTTAAAATTAATATTTTCCAAGGTTGTCAGAAAAGTTAAGGTATTATGGCAATGCACAAAATTTATAGAAAAATGAGGGGAAAACCTGAGTGAAAAGGAAAATTTCCTGGAGCTTCTTTGATATTCAGGCATCATTACTTCATTTGTATCAATGGCTATGAAGTACAAAAGAAAGAAGAGAGTCGTGAAGCACAGAGAATGGGGAAAGAGCACAACCTAATGTTTTCATAGCTTGTGTCTTCCTTACCTAGTGTCCAAATTGGTCTTTTTCATTCTAGGGGAAGTCAGCAATTCCTACATCATTTGAAAGACAGGAAATAGCTAAAGAGAAGTAAGGCCACTTAGTGACTATTAGACCCAAGAACAACTACGTACATATTTTACTATGAGAATGTCTCTTCCAAACGGATTCCGGTCACTATCACCTTGCCCAGCTTGGATAACTTGTGATCTTGAATGCTAGCTATCTTTGGTCATGAAGCACCTATTAAGAGCTGCTCTTGAGCTTGGACAACCTTAGAGACTAGACAGAAAACAGCCCCAGCACTGTTCTGAGAGAAGCCAAAGCTAAGGTCACTCTTTATCTCAGAATGCCTGCGACAGGACTGGTGTATTTCTACTCATCTTTTTTGTCCTAGGAAAAGTCTTGTTTGAAATAAATTATATAACTAAACTTTATGCAATTTACATTAGAAAAAACAATTTTGTAAAAAATACTTTTTGAGTATGAAATACTATGTACATTTTAAGGAATGGTTTAAATTCTTATAAAATCTATAATAATAATATGATAAAAGTATTATTATTATCTTTACAATAATTAAGTAATATTTCTGAATCCCAAATTTAGCAATGTAATATCCTGGCCTTTAAATCTTCAGCATTCTCTTTCCTATTGGATTCATTCTAAACATTGTAGTACAGTACATTCAGAACTACATATGTACCCTCTATCTGTCCAAATTCACTAGACATAAAATGGATCTCTTAGGTTCTTAGTCATATTAAACTACTTAGAGTCCTCAGCAGTACACTTTATGCCAGGTATCCATTCCTTGACACAGCCTGTTCCTAATGATTGTATTGCTCTCCATCTAATTTTACTAGCTGATACACACAAAAAAACAAACCACAAATAAAAAATTAATGATCAACATCATGATCATTATTGTCATTATTAATAACAACAGCAAAAAAATTAAACAAAACCCATCCATAAATAAAGTTTCATTTAATCTTAATTTTCCACTATTGTGTAATTCCTAGATAAGTATTCATCATACCACATAGCAGACTTGATTATATACATGATGATATATATATATAATCAAGTCTGCTATGTGGTGTGTGTGTGTGTGTGTGTGTGTGTGTGTGTGTGTGTGTGTGATTTAGCTGTGGTTATGAAGGGTGCAAGCCATTCTCATTTATGTTTTGCCCAACCTCCCATGCCTATATTATTAGTTCTTGACGAAGTGGATTTGTTAATGAGGAAGAGAGAAATTTTTCAAATGCATTGGGTAGAATTCACTAAAGCATAGCTGGTCAAGAAGACAAGAGAAACATAAGGAAATGGCATGCATTTAATGTGATGTGTGATGTGCTAAAAGGTAACTATGGCTGGAGATGTTAGGGGATGAAAATGTCTCTATAATTGTAAAGGAGAAACATTAGACATCTACTAGAAAGTGGTTTGTTACTGCTGTGCTCTACAGGCATTTACACTTAGTGGATAAGAAATGAGAGTTATTTATTTGCCCTTGACCTAAACCTAAATGTGCCAAATTAGTGCTGTTGAGGAATGTATGCTAATACCACTCTTCAGTTAATCAATATAATTTTAACCCTTTGATTTTCATTTACTGCTTCTGTTTCTTTCACTTGGAAAATCAGACACACACAGAAACACTCAATGGTGTAACTATAGGCAAAACTGTTCTTCCCAACAGTTCTTTTGCTTTTGATAATTCTAATAATTGATAATTTAAAGTGCAGAGGATAAAAGACAAGATTATGAGAATTTTTCCTCTTCTATGGGCTTTCTTAGAAGGTTGTTTTAAATGTGATCTTCTTATTTTCAGATGCTTCAGTGCTCCCCTTGAAAGCTTTCTTGAAGTATGTAAGATCACAGCTTTACTAGGTTATTGCCTCTTTTTATTCTCTCATTTAAAACCGGTGTTAGGAAGATGTACCATCCAGGAAGATCCTCATGAGTTTTCTCATCAGCAGTGTTACCTATTTTCTGCAGAGTGACAGCTTTGCAACAAAGGCGCTTGAAATAGCCATCCGTGATACAAAGTGCAGATTACTTCCTCACTGCTCTTGCCTGTGTCCTCCCAAATCAATAGAAATTCATGGGATCTGAAAATTAAATCTTGCAGGACTTTTTTTCTCACTCTGGCTTTATTGATAAGTTTATAATCCTTCTGCACCATTTTAGCAAGTTCAGGTGGAAAAGTATTAACATTGACATTTGAAAATGAATATGTTAGGCAGGGGAGTAGGAGGTGATGTAAAAATTCCTCTTCAAGTTTCATAGACTACTAAGCTAAGCACATCAGAGATATTTTGCTGAAATAGCTCACTATTGTCCAGGTTGTTCTTTTTAAATTTCCCTAATGCAAGGGACCAGACTGAAAAAAAAAATCAATCTTTCTACTAAGGAACTGCATGTGTAGGTCACCAAGAATTCTTTCAGACAATCTAAGTTTGTCAATTATATATAGTTTCCACAGTTTCACATCTAAGGGAAAATTTTTGTGGCTTGATTAAATAAACAAATTGATTATGAACTTAAACACATGCTTTAGAATCCTATACTTTCTCCTGCACTATAACACAATATGCAGTAGGAAAAGGGTGTTTTCTTAGCTTTTCCTTTTGGTAAGCACCAAGCTATACTATAGCAGGCACTGTGATTGCAGTTTCAAGGAGGTGAGGTAATTCATGCTTAGCATTCTCAAAGATATAATCTGGAGAAAAACCAACACTAGTTATAGGTTTGATTGACTGAGTAATCGATAGCAGTCTAAACTTACATTTATATACTAAAATGCATTTTTTTCTATATGATTGTGCATATCGCATTCTCTAATTTAATTTGATCTCATGTGTTTTATTCCCACCAATTCTCCAATATCATCTTAATGCCTGTCTTTGTCAGCATTTTCTTTATCTTTTATGTCATCTCTTACTGTTTCCTTCTTGTCCTGAATGGGCTACTTCTCAGTCGCAGCGGTTCTATGAAACCATCACTGTTTGTCTCTTGTTTCTCTTTAACACTGATCCTATACAATTTTAACATACGGTTCTATGAGACCATCACTGTTTGTCTCGTTTCTCTCTAACACTGATCCTATACAATTTTAACATACGGTTCTATGAGACCATCACTGTTTGTCTCTTGTTTCTCTTTAACACTGAAACTATACAATTTTAACATACCAACCATATTATGACCCTCCTCATTTTTAATCGGTTTCCCCCTGATCTTTTAAAGCACTTGATATCATATTTCATTACCTACTAGGCTTTCTCTTGATGCTGTTTGTCTACTAAGATTCAAAAATTGCCACTGGTTTCATCTTTTCTTTTGAATTATAACTTAAAATCTTTTTTAGTTGCTTTAATAGTTGTGAGAATTATCTATTGCAATTCATTTCACTCATAATTTTACTCATGGACTTCAATCACCAATTCATGTATTCCTTGCTCAGTCAATATAACCAGCAATAACTGGTTATAATATATTCTAGGGTGACAATTTCAAGTCTTCCTGTCCATCATCATCTCTTATGTTCTATATTGATTTTCCACTCCTATCTGTAACAGCAGCTTCATTCCATTTGAATTTCCAATCCTTTTACGTTGTCATTCTCCCACCATCTGTAGCCATATGGAATACTCCCCAATTATCCAGTTTTGATACCATTGTCCATTAGTCTAATATGTTGTTTTAATTTCCTTTCCATTGTCTTGCAACTCCTTTCATCTCCATAATCTCAAAAATTCCAACACTGCTTAAATAAACTTCCTTCTTTCATTGTTGTTGTTTCCAATGAAGAGCTTGGACACTGCTCCCGAGGTCCAGGGAAGCTACAAAATGCTGCTATTGGTGGAGAATTTAAAGATGATTAAAAGTTTTAAATAAACATTCAGATGTTCTTGGAAATGCCTGGGTACCATTCCACATTTCCTGTAATAAACTTATTATTTTTATCTCTTACTAGAGTACATTATTTGGCTCAGGGTAGCAGAACTTATTAATAGAAAAAGATTTTATGGATGTGCACAAAAGATGACGTATGACATGACAATAACAAGGTTTTAATAATTTAACATTTCAGCACAGAAGAGTAAATGAAATAAAATTTTGTTGCCCACAATTGAAATATTTCCCCTTATTTTATCCACAAGTTTATGGTGTAAGACTCTTCCTTTTTCAGTTAATTTTCTACTGTTATTTAATAAATTTTTCACTGTTTACAGGATCATACAGTGGAGTCTGGAATGAAGAAAGATTGCTTTGATCCAAATGGATCACAAAGAATTTTTTTCCATATCATTCTCCTGGTTTGGGGGTATGGGTTATTTTCCAAAATACTACTACCTTTAACAATATTCATATAACTTCACAGTTCTTGCTATGATATAAGCTAGTGACTTCACCAACTTCTTGACCCAGTAATTATTCTTGGATAGGATCACTACCAATTCTATTGTCTAAGACTGGATTTTTAGCATCTTTGACAAACATATTGTCATTATATCATCTCTATTGTGTCTTAATTATTTTAGCTATCCTTTTGTGCTTTGCAGTGCTGAGAATTGAACCTACAACATTGCACATTCAGATAAGCACACTAATAGTAAGTAAATCTCCAGTTCCTTTTTATCTCTCTTTACTCTCTCCCTGCTCCTCCAGTCTACCCTTTAGCTTTGTGTTTTATTTTATATTGTACTGTTTTTATTTCTCTCTTTCATCCTTCCTTCTCTTCGTCCCATCCTCCATCTTTGTGACTCTTTCTCCTCACTCTTAATTTTTGAAATTAAAATATAATTGCACCATTTTCTTTTTCTTCTCTCCATCTGGACTTATGCGCCCTGCCTCCTATTCTCTGTCAACTCAAGGTCTCTATCTATTTAATTGTTCCTATATATACATAAAACACTAGACAAAGACCAGTTGGTTAACATGCTTAATTTTTAATGACCTTATAATTTTGAGAGACAAAGTTGCTGAGCCCAAATTTAATGACAGCTTCAATACATTTAAAAGTTATCCTTCATTTTACATGGAAAGGAATTTGAATGTTTCTATAAAGAAGATTGACTCTTGGTTCAGTTAAGTAACATTTCTAAATACACAAAAAACCCAGCATGCTTAATTTGTATAAAGTTACTTTAATGCAGAAAAAAATCACCACTTCCAACAGTTATAGACTATTGCAGAAAGCCAACACCCACCAATCAGAATAGCACAAGTTAACATGTAGTACGTATCCTCAGCTAACAAATCTACAATACAACTCTTGCACTTAAAGCTTGGGATCATCATAGAAAATGGGATGAAAAAGACTGTAAGATCGAGAGAAACAGTAAGTCAGTTGGCTGTGGTATTCTTTCTTCTAGAAATGTCAGTAAGGCTACACTCATGAACTCTAACCAACATGTTTACCTAAACAAGACCTGAACAAGGATGATACCAATAGACATACAAACATGGAAATGGAAATCTCATGGGAACTCAACATTAAGCAAAGAACAACTTGTTATCACTCAAATATTAATGCACATTTAATCTTGGGAGACAAAGTTGTTGAGCCAAAAGTAAATAGCAGCTTTAAAAATTTTTAAAAATGTCCTTCATTTTACATGGAAATGAAATTTGAACATTGTATTAGGAAGCCTGGTTCATTTTTCAGTTAACTGAGAGCGAGTCTGATCCCCTAACAAAGTACTGTCTTCTGCATTCATCAAAAACTTCATCAGATGTAGCATGGAAAAGGAATCAGGAACCACAAACAGATGTTATCCACCTATGCCTGAATGTTGTTTTCAACATTCTCTGTGGGTCATTTGTTGATCTTGACATTTATACTTTCAGTGGTGGTGATCTTAGATTAATTACCACATCTCAGAAACACATATATTGTTTTGAGTCAGGGTCATGGAAGGATTACAAGAGAGAAATAAAGAACATAGTTTAAGATCAAAACTAAACATTCAGCTTAAGTTGTAAAAGTTGACTGCACAGGGAGTCCAAGCCATAGTAAGATTGATTACACTGCTTTTTTAAAGTTAAGTTAAATTTCAAGAAACTCAGTATACAGTATGAATACCAACTGAATTTATGGCTCTAAATAATCTCAAAGCACAAAGCCCATAGTGGACTGCTTCCAAAGTTGAACAAAGGTTTAAATTATATTATATAAATATAAATTATATTATAAACCACAGAATATTATTGATATTATTTCATGCAGAATATGAAATTTATTGAACAGAAATCTACAATGTTTTAAATTTTTTCTTGCAGGATAAATAGTTCTAAGATGAGTTTCTAGCTATCATTTTATCTCTCTGTCTTAGTCTACATCACTATTATGAAGTGGGCAAAAACAATTAAAAATCTTATTTTAATATTTATATGCTTCTGACTAGTTATGATGTCTTTCTTTCAGGGATAGAAATGCTTTTTAATTTTAGGAAGTCTTTCTAGATTTAAAACTGTGAAAATGTCCCTGAAATAAGCAACGGAGGATTAGTAGCTGGGCACTGCACAGACAATAGGATAGTCCAGGAACTAGAGAAAGAGCAGCAACGTCATCAGAAGAGATGTGCATACAGACAGAACAAAAGAACATTTGATAAAGATGAAGAAATGAATAAATGAAATGAACTGATAAAATGGTTCTCTCCAAATTGATTTTTCAGTAACAACTTCTGATATAGCAAATACTCTCAACCACTACTTTTCTTGAATTTATGTGGTTCTTAGGGTCTCTTTGAGGCCAGTTGGGGTAAGGAAAGGATGCTATGAACTCTATCCAGTGACTAGCATTCAAGCTTTAATGCACATTTAATCTTTGGAGGCCATGATTTTGGATCTCTGGATCCCAGTGGAGGTGTTCATTTAGAGACAAAAACTTAATAACATATTCATGCTAAAGACACATGACCCCCAAACAAAGAATAAATAGTTTAATTTATATGTTTCAAAATACATTTTTAGAACCTTTAATCCCAAGTTTACTTACATGGTTTACAGACACATTAATAAATAAGAAATCTTAAGTATCCATATAAGAAACTGAACTCAATAGATAGCTGCTAATTCAATATTTTCAAAATCTTATTGTGTCAAAGGCAAGTGCTGTGTTCTGAGTCTGGGAGCTGTTTTTATACATAAATCTGCTTCCTTATACCCCTGTCCTTATCCTCTTTCCTTTGTACCTTCAACAAGTATGCTTATTTAAAGACACAGTGTAGCCGAGAAGATAAAGCTGGATTTCTCTGAGCTGAAAACAGCCTCTTTTATACGGAAACAAGCTCAGGGCTGCAGTGAACGGAACAGAAGCATTAACATCTGGTCTGCTTATCCTGTGGTTGCAGCAGCCCCAGAGTTTCACTACAGGGAACTAGCTTTTGGTGTACACATGAAGATAGGAGCGTCTCCTTGCTCAGCCTATTCTAGGATCAGTGTATATGCTTTATTTACTGTAGTGTTCTCTGTGGTAAATGCCGCTCCAAAGCCAGGTTGCCTCTGTTGACTGATTCCTAGGCCCTATACCCCAGATTTCAATTAGCAAGGACCTTTAAGCAGATCCCTAAAGAAAGGCTGACTCTGGCAGAATTAGAAAAGAACATTGCTTCTTATTTCGAATTTTCTTTGGGAAGACAAAATCATACATGTAATCTTAGACACTTGTAGTTTCACAAGGCTGGGATTCCTCTGTGTGCTATAAGAAAATAGCTACTCCTTTTAAGTGTCTTTGACTCCAAGAAGGTGGAAATCTACATGTTTGTTAATTGCAAGTCAGCAGGGGAAGACAGAGTAGTAAGCAGCATTGGCATGAGTGCCTTCTGGTCACCTTGACACACAGGGTGCTTAGATAATTTACATCTCTGCCAGGGAAATGACCAGGAAATTCCTGGCCCATGCAGAGTCCTCCTCATATAAGGCCTGCGAGGCAGTCTTCTTCAGGAAAGTGGAGATGCATAGTCATCTGAG
The DNA here is from genome assembly GCF_000317375.1 of Microtus ochrogaster. Classification (NCBI taxonomy): domain Eukaryota; kingdom Metazoa; phylum Chordata; class Mammalia; order Rodentia; family Cricetidae; genus Microtus; species Microtus ochrogaster. Next base: position 77,560,707 of record NC_022015.1, on the reverse strand, counting down.
TTTGAATAGGAAGAAGCACATTAAAGAATATGCTCAACTTTAGGCTTCATGTTTAACATGCCATGCAAGATGCAGTTGTTGTCTGCCCTCACGTCTTCAGCCCTTCTCATCGACAAATGCACTTCCCTGCTCACTCACATCCACATGGCAATCTTCTGGATGGTTCTCTAGAAAAACACAGGCAGAGGCATCTTGAAAGGATGTTATGATCTCTAAGGAAGCATGAACAAAAGCCAGAAACAACTAAAATACCACATTACAGATTCAGGAGAGGAGGAGGGGGCAAGAAGAAGAGGAGACAGAGGTGTGGGAGGACATAAAGTTGAGAAAGTCGAGAGCAAGCATGAAAAAGAGCACAAACACTATTTGGGTACCCCAAGACAGTGTCAGGGGAGCATCAGGTAGGTAGGGGGCATAAATGATAGAAAATGCACTGTATCAATGCTTGAAAATTTCAAAGATAAATTAAAACAATCCTTTTAGCAAATTTCTAATAGTTATATATAACCTTATTTTGTAAGGATAAAAATTAAAGTATAAATGCAGGGAAAAGTCAAGCTTTAGATAATATCCCTGCCTTCTGCAACATACTGTTCTCAACATTATTATTATTATTATTATTATTATTATTATTATTATTATTATTATTAGTTCTTCTTTTCTTTTTGTTTTTGTTTTTTCCCCTAAATGGCTACAAATGTCTGTGGCATCATCCTGGGCTCTGCTTCTGTCACCACACCAGCCATCTCCATGAGGAGTTACATGTCATTTTCTAACAAAGTGGAGCAGTTTCCAAACATCACAACCTAGCTGGTGTTCTTAAACAGAATAGAGACAATGGTCAACTCATCCAGGTCCTATGATGTATGATCCAGGATGAGGTCGATGTGATGCAAAGAGAGATCTGTTTTTATTGGAAAACCTCTCCATCAGCAGGACCATATGTCCAGCCTCCAGTAGCAGACAGACTGTACACACATTGCTGTACTGTAAGTGAATAGCAGGTAGACTGTTCACACATGGCTTGAATACAGGTGAATAGTAGATAGACTATTTACACATGGCTTGAATACAGGTGAATAGCAGGTAGACTGATCACACATTGCTGTACTATAGATAGGTGAATGTCAGGTAGACTGCTCACACTCTGCTTTGCTATAGGTGAATAGCTGGTCGACACAGGGCTTGACCACAGGCGAATATCAGGAAGACTGTTTACACATTGTTTTCCCATAGGTGGACTGACAGCTATACAGGCAGCACTGTATTGTAGCATCAGTTAAGAAATCTCAGTTTTAATGTTTTTATATTTTCTCTGAAAAATCAGAAAGCATCATTAGAAACATGGATCTCTTCATAAAATCACTTCTTTTTCTTTTTTAATTTTTGTTTTAATATTATAATATTATTATAACATTTTCCTTTCTATTTCTTCCCCCATGACCTCTTTTTTCAATAATTGTTTAGTATGTATGTCGTTGTGTGTGTTTGAGTGTGTATGTGTGTTTGTGTATTTCTAAATATACACTATCCAGTCTATACAATATTTCTTGTATTTGTGGTTTCAAGAATGACCATTTGGCTTTGCTTAAATTGATGGTTCTTGCAATCCAGTATCACATCTTCCAATGTCACCCAAAAACAATGAGCAGCCAAACATATATATATACTATTTTGGAGAATATGAGTTAACCTTTTATTTTTCATGGAGGTGGATAAACTTGACCCAGTGGAATGGAGGAAAGAAACCCCTTTCTTCCTCTGTTCTTTCAAAAAAAAAATAAAAGCAACAACAACAACAACAACACAAAACCAACTATGAATTCTCTGATCTACTTCCCAGGGTAACATCAGTGACAGAATGGTAACAGACAATTGTTGATTCATAGTGATAGTATTGTTTCTTAGGCAGCAGCTAAACATTTGCAGAAGTGATATAATTTAAAATATGTAAAATTTTCAGAATCAGACAGTATTATTTTCTTCATCTGTGAAAATAAAAAGTTAGCTTGAAAATTTAGTAAATTTCTCAGTTTTGAATAATTAAGCATGATGACCAAGACTTGAATGCAGGCCTAATTTGAACCCACCAAATGCTTTCTTGAAAACTATGCTAGATACCACAGATTTTACATACCCAAACTCCAAGTTTTTAACACTTTAGAAAATAGCCAAAAATAAAAAAATAATAAATTTTATAACAAGAATCTAACTCAAATTTAAAATCATTAAATTTCTTTTGAGATTTACTTGAAGTCTAATAAATATACCTTGAAATTTATTAAAATTTAAGAAGTTTCTAACTTTGAACCTATAACCCCTTATCTACTAACATCATGTATGACTGTATGATAGGAGATATTTGTCAAAGGGAGTACTAAGTAAGTTATTACATCACCCACTCTTTTGAAGAATCAATATTTACTTGCTTCAACACTCTCTCAGGCCAGCATTGACAAACAAATTTTGTCCTGAATTTTAATGAGAGAAGAGGATAAGAAAGTTAAAAATGCAAAAAGAGATTTATACCTCTATAAGTGTCTTTGCAAAATTCAGTCTTAAGTGCTACTGTATTTTTTAAAAGTCTTCTTAATAGTAACCAAATACTGTAAAAAGACAAGAGTAAAGTGGTTTCATAAAACTATCAAGAACACTTTTTGCTCAAATAGAAAGAAGGCAAAATAATGAATTTATGCTTTAAAGCCATGTTTTTAAAAACATTTACTTTTATTTTGTGAGCCTGAGTGTTTTGTCTGTGTGTAAGTTTATGTACCACATGTGTACTATCTCCTCAGAGGCAAGAGAGGGTGTCAGATTCCCTGGACCTAGTTTTATAGATGTGTGCAAACTGCCATGTAGATGACAGGTCCTCTGCAGGAGCACTTGGTGCTCTTAACCACTGAGTCATCTCTCTAGCCTCTAAAACTATATTCTATAAATTCCACATTGTAACATCTTTCTCAGTGACTTATAGGCCGTTATTCATGAGGCAGACTTAACAATGAATAATTGTATTTTTAGCACTTCCTAACAAATCAGCATGAATCAGGAAAGATAAAAAAATCATTCTATGTTTGTGTTGTTAGGAAAAGGAACAAAACTGCTCTTATATGTATCAAGATAGCAGTTCATTCTGTATAAATTACTGGAACAATTAATAACTATTTTTCAGATTTTTTTGTAGAATTTTAATTTAGTACGAAAGCAGTGCTAATATTTTCATTTTGGGGAAGTGCTACCTTAATTACCAACAGGACACAATTTTAGTAACACAGTTATACTTAGAATTTCATTTCTCTATGCAATCTTGCTTTTGATGTTCTGACACATTGGTTATGAACAAGTCTAGATCAATGTAATTGAAATTGCCTGTCATATTCAAATGAAAGTCCATCCTCCTTTTTGTTTCAGAGGTTGTTCTAAAAAAAGTCTGGCATTCGTTCACTCTCTGCATTGAATTTAAGGCTTTTCAGTTTAGTAATTGCTAGCTATCATTTGATTCTACATTAACACCATCTATAACAATTTTCCCCTAGGTATTAGGGATGGAGAAAAAAAGACAAATATAACACTTCTTATACTATACAAAATGGTTGTTCCCTTGGAATACTTATTGAAGCAAGGGAACTAGAAAGATGCCACTGAGGGTGGATTTTAAATGGGAGAGATAGTAGAATGTCATGGGGGGTGGATTTTAAGTGGGGGAGATAGACCGCAGGGATAGGAAGAGGGAAGAGCAATAAAAGGGGGAGACACAAGGATGAAAGCGAATGGGAAGAAGGAAGAGAGGAGGGGAAGGGAGAACTAACACATAATACATAAGAGAGAGAGACAGAGAGAGAGCTGTGAGCTACAATAATGATTTACCTAGTAAGATGTGTTCATAGATGAGGTGGTGGTCTGAATTGCTACAGAGGTATCCAACTGCTCTATGATTAGATTTAGGGCCTGCTCCACAGGAGGGAACTCATGGCTGGTACTGTAGATCTAGCTAAAAATTCCTATCTGGAACCTTACAGGTTCTAGGGGCAAATCTACTACTTTTATTTTTCTAAATTAACTTAGTTTCAAACTGTTTTCCAAATATATATCTCTGTACCCAATGGTTCCTATACCTCTCATTCCTCATTGGAAAAGATTTTTTTTTGTGTGTGTGTATTGTGGACAGTGGTTAATCCAGAGACTCACAACTGTCAAATCACAGAGAACAGGTGTCTGAGGGGTGCTTAAGCATAAATTTGACATCTATACTATACCCTCTTTTTCCCAAGCTTAGGGAACATTGTAAAAGAAGGTACTGAAAGACTACAAGAGCCAGATGCCAGCGTATGCAACTGGGAAATGACTGTCTTCTAGACAAGGCATGACTGCTGCACTCATAGAGTCAGAGTAGCTTTGGTTATCTGCATAAGACCCGCACAAGATCAATCTAGTCTACATTTCAGCATGGATCAGGAAACAGCACATTAGCTCCACCCCTAGATACTGGAAGATGGCTGCTGTAAGACAAGGGAGAATCAATTGCCTTTAGGACTGTGGCTCCTAGTAGGTTGACCATGTGGCCATACTCATGTATATAGAGGTAGCAATAATTAGACTCTGTTTATTTTTTCATCCAAGAGGACATGCAGTTGGAATGGGAACCTGGGGGTTTTGAAGAAAGAGTTGGCAAGGGAAGTAAGGCATGAATTTAGCCAAATTCCAGTCTATGCACTATGAAGTTCTCAAAAAAAAAATAAAAATAAAAATAGTATATTTAATGAAAACATGGCTTAAAAAGATGGCTAATTTGTTAAGAATACTTGTTGCTCTTGGTTTTGATTCCCAGCAGCCACAGAACCACTAACAATCAAATATTACCCCATCTCCAAGGTATCTAAGCCCTCATCTGGCCATCATGGACATGCATGGTCATGGTGCATAGACATATAAACCAACAAAATTCCCATATACATAAATGAGAACAAATTAATCTTTTAAAAGAGAAATGGCAGTTGAAAATTTCAAAAGAGTAGCAGAATGTTGGGGTAGGAGGTCCTTCTCTCTATGTGTTGCTTCCATTGATTAATAAAGGAACTGCTTTGAGCCTATAACAGAGCTGTAGGGGAACAGAGCTAGGCCGAGAAAACCAAATGGAATGCTGGGAAGAAGAAGGCATAGTCAGATAGAGAACCACCATGGAGCTGCCAGAGTCAAACAAGCTGAATCTTTGCCGGTAAGCCACTGACAAGTGGCAATATACAGATGAATAGAAATGGGTTAAATTAATATGAGTTAGCTAATAAGAAGCTAGAGCTAATGGGCCAAGAAGTGATTTAATTAATATAGTTTCCATGTGGTTATTTGGCTCTGGGCAGCTGGGATGAACAAGTGGCCCCCTCCATGCAATTGAATGTTTATAGAGCAAAAGCCAAAGCAAAGCATGGAGATGAGAAAGAAGAACCACTGAAGGTCCAAGAGGTATTTGCCTCATGTAGAGAGTAGGAGAAGGAACAGAGGGAAGTGTATTTGATTATAGATGGCCCTGGATGCCAGACAGAACAATTTTGTTACTAAGCAATGAAGAATCACTGCTAGTATTTTGAATAGAAAAATAACAGGAGCAGAGAGAGCATGCATCACGAAGCTCACTATGGCAACAATATGATAGCTCCATCGAAGAGATAGTGCATTCAAAAGTCAGTTTAGAGTGCTATTGTAAAATAGCTCAGGAGAGAAATCATAGAAAACTATAGGTAGAGTGGGTAGATTTTGGAAACTATGTGGGTGGATATTATAAAGGATAAAATACTGATAAATTAGAGTAGGTATTTAAAGAGAAGATACACTGTAACAGCTCCCCACATAGACCAGTGTCCTCTAGTCTTGATAAGAAATGGTGTGTTAGTGTGCAGATATATCTACAGCTTTCCTGTATGTGCTGGTAATTATAGTTAACTCCATGCAACAAACTGATGGATAATCTACTGGTCAACCAAAGAGTGTTCTAGTTCAAAAATATAAAAATACTATAGGATATAAAAAAGCAAGTCTGTGCCTCTCTACAGGTGTGTTAAAGATGTTAACTGTGTGAAAAGGTTTAGAGAGAAGAGTCCTAGCATTTGTACACCATATGCACTGTGTTTTGTAAGATTATCATTGAGGACTATTGGCTTACCCAAGCTGAAAACTCTTCAATGGAAAGAAAGTGTTTACTGAGCTACTTATCCCCCATCCTGTTGCCAGAAATTATAGTGTGCTTCAAACAGTGGTCCTCAACCTTCCTAGTGCTCTGACCCATTAATAGCAGTTTCTCATGTTGTGGTGCCCCTCCAACCATAAAATAACTTTCGTTGATATTTGTAAATGTGGGCTGGAAAGATGGTTCAGCGGTTAAGAGGACTGAATGTTCTTCCAGAGGTCCTGAGTTCAATTCCCAGCAAAAACCTGGTGGCTCACAACTGTCTGTAGTGGGGTCTGATGCCCTCTTTTTGCATAAAGGTATACATACATGCAGATAGAGCACTCATAAATAAATAAATCTTTAAAAAAATAATGAAAATTGAGCTACCTGATCAAAGGGTTTAAGGAGATACTTCAAAACTTTAATTTTGCTGCTGTTACAAATTGTAGTGTAAATATCTGATTTGAGGAATGCCTGATATGTAATCCCTGGAAAATGTAAGTTTGACCCCCAAAGAGGTTGCTACCCATAGATTAAGAACTGCTGCCTTAGCAAAACCTATGATCACACTTCTCAGTTGTCTCAAGGGAGCATCCAGAGGTCTCCTTATGCTTTTGGTTGGCTCTGGCAACCATGTTCTTGACAGGTTAACACTTCTCGAGACAAAAATGAATGCCCACAGCTCTTGCTTTGCTATGTACACTTTCCTAGGTTAGGTGGGCATAAGCACACATAACCAAGAGCTTCACCTGTCAATAAACAGCAGCATATCATCCCTTTGTGTGCAAAGTTACGTTTTTCAAAAAAAGTGTTAGGTATGAGCTATTCAACACAGGGTGAAATATATCTCAGAAAGCACTCAGAAGTCTTGGAAACTATTTTTGTTCTGTTCTCATCTTGTCTTCTCTTTTTCCTTTCCTTTCCTTTCCTTTCCTTTCCTTTCCTTTCCTTTCCTTTCCTTTCCTTTCCTTTCCTTTCCTTTCCTTTTCCTTTTCCTTTTGGCACTTTTGGGGACTGAATTCCTGGCCTTGCCAGGCAAACACTATAATACAAACAAGCAATGCACCAGCTGTCTCCCTACCCCAGAACAAGTTCAATAGTTTTTTTTGTTTGTTTGTTTGTTTTTAGAGCACTAATTCTCAAGTATGGTTATGTGCTTGCCCACCAGGGCTTTAATATGTCCTGGGGAAGGACAGCATGCCTATAGAAATTTGTAGGCAGAAATGGAGCTGGAGAAACCTGTGATCTATAGGACCACTGGTGCATGAACACTGGCAGAGTGGGTCAGGAAATGCAGAGGCTCCGTTGAAATGTTGCCCTCTAGGGATCCACTCCGGAGCTCCAAACTCAAAGAACCCTCCCTCAACACTTGCCTCTGGGTCAGTATACAGACCTATGGGCTGGAAGTGACCTGGATATTCAAATGTGCTGGGCATTCAGTCAACCAGGAGTGACAGTAGAAAGCTCATGGGGAGACTTCTACTGGAGAGGTTATAATCTCAGAATCAGCCACCAGAGAGTCTCTAGCCTCCTACAAGGCCTGTAAGTACAAAGGCATGATTGTCATTCTACAGTAGTAGGCAGAAGCATACGAAAATAAACGTTGTGATGCAGCAATAGTTAAATTTTATGGTATTCAGACCAATCCATTCCCAGGTGAGAGTGCATGTTGGTAAGAAAGCTAAGTGAAGATCAGAGCAACCCTGAGTTCTGGCTTGATTTTCCTACTCGCTAGATAAATGACAGTAATCAGCCAGTCCAATTTCAAATCTCTAAATTAGTACAGAAACATAGAACCAGAATCAGAAAAGACCCCAGAAGCAAAGTTTATTTAATCAGAATAGGGAGTCACTTTTAGAGGAATGTTGTCAGTCACTAAACATCAACTGTTAGGAGCAGAGCCATGGTGGCACATGCCTTTAATCCCAGCACTCAGGAGGCAGAGGCAGACGGATCTCTATGAGTTCCAGGCCAGCCTGGTGTACAGAGCAAGTTCCAGTACAGCCAGGGATACACAGAGAAAACTTGTCTCAAAAAAAAAAAAAAAAAAACAGACAAAAAACTACCAGCTATTGGGATTCTGCATTTTCCTAGTGAATGTACTACTGACGCATAACCCTAGTTCTCTTGGTTTGAATCTTGGCTCTGTCATTACTTAAAAGAATTGGAGAGTAGAATTTTCTTTTAGTTTTTCTAACTGAAAAATGGAGATATATGAGTTTTCATTCTAATTAAATATTTATTTTAATTTCTTCTATGTTGGTAAGAGCTACTAGAATAATGTGAGTGATTTTGACATTTACAGAATAACAACTGCTTTATAAATATGCTGTACCTATAGTTGCTGAAATGACTATTATGGGTAGGTTCTGGGCCAGATGGTTCTTGTTGCCCTCAGTTTCCATTTTGCCTCAATGAACTGATGTGAAACTCTCAGTGATCAACTTTGAAGCCAGGTACAAGTCCCTGGGGATGGGAATCGATAGTGACAACATCTAATTGTGATGCTTGGACATGGGGAGTCTTAATTGGAATAAATCAATGGACTGTAGGAATGAGATATACACCCAACCATAAAGTCTTCAAATAGAAAACAACAAGGGACAAATTGCACTTTAAAACTTTGGATTCAGTCACAGGGCAACAGGGAACAGGGTGTTTTATTACAGAAAAATAGCCAAGCAACTCCTAGACAGAAAGGCAAGTATGTTTCAGGAGTCACTGACTTGTCAAAAGCACTTAGCTGACATTAAGGCCAATTAGCAACTCTGCTGCCACTTTAGCCAAAAGGAAATCAAAAGAAGTCATTGAAGTCTGAGGGTGTGGGAGTAATGGGAGAAAACAGCTTTCAGGCCAACTGCTGGTAATGAAAAAATTCAGTTTTGCTTTTCAGTTCCTTACTTTTTTATTGATTGTCTGGCCTTTCAATGTGCCCTTAGTTCAGAGAATAACTTCGAGCACTTCCAGGCCCAAATGCTCTACAGATTGTCACGAAATAGAAATTGCTCATGACTCTAAGAGCACAGCCAAAAATGAAAGATAACGTTGCTCATGGGTTTGTATACCACAAAGAAAGTTTCAATAAAGAAAGGCTTTGGCCAGGATATCGCAAAAAGGAATGATCAAATTGATTTCAAATTTTGAATGGCAGCACTTGCTCGTTCAGCCTTCTCCCTCTTGTCATCTGGGCTTCTGCTGAAGGTGGTGGCACTGAGATCAGCAGTCAATAAATTCATTAGGAATTACAAGCATCTTTGATTAATACCCCTTGTCTAATTCTCTGAGAAATGTGCTATATCTTGGAGCTTAATGAAGACAAGCCTGAGTTATTTAGGTGTTTGTTAGTGAGGCTTATTTGCATATAATTAACTAGATTCTCTGTTTACAGCAAGCAGTAAAAACTTTGTGGTGATAGGTATACCCCCACCCAACTCTATGCATTAACAAAATGCTTTGGTTCCTCTCCCACCCCTTGATGGGAAGGATTAGTGTTTCTGCCTGTTGATTATAAAACAGAGTCTCACATATAGAGCTAGTTGAAAGGTTTATTGAGAGAAAGTTTCATACTGTGCTATTTTTCTCAACTAATAAACCTTATTTTTAGAGAACTGTTAGGGTCACTGCAAAGTGCCAGTGAAAATACAGAGTTCTTGAGTATCCACTGTCCTGCAAAAACACAACTTCTGCCACCACCAGTGTTGTATGAGCTGCGGGCCTCTTCCCACAGCCCGGCTCCTGGCCACCTGGCTAGCTTATGCCCCAAAATAACAACACACAAATTGTATTCTTTTAAACACTGCTTGGCCCATTATATCTAGCCTCTTCTCAGCTAACTCTCACACCTGGACTAGCCCATTTCTAATAATGTGTGTAGCACACCAAGCTGTGCTTACCGGGAAAAAATCAGCATGTCTGACCTGGCGGCTTGCTTCATCGCGTCTGCCCCAGAAAGGAGAGCTATCGAGTCTGAGCTCACTTCCTCTTCCTCCCAGCATTCTGATCTGTTTACTCCACCCACCTATGTTCTAATCTATGAGGGCCAAGCAGTTTCTTTATTTTTTAACCAATGACCTTCTTCCATCATACCAGCATCCCATATCAGACTCTGTTTGCTGTAACAGATGAATTTACATTGCCACATCTTTATCATCCAGTTTGAAGTTCACCTTATGACACAGTGTACCTACTAGAATCAGACAAGAATATAATGATACATGTTATCTGTAATGGTCTACACAATAGGTTCACTTTCTTCAAATCCCTCGGTTTTCTACATCTTTCCCCATTGGCTTCCAAGGACATTGATATTTTTACATCTCTATAGTTTGCTTTTTCAGAATTCTTGTAGTTGGACTTATACATCAAATAGCTACTGAAGATGAACTCTTTCACTTAGGAATACAAATTGAAGTGTCGGAGTGATGTTTTATGACTTGAAACCTTATTATTTTTTTACATTGAATGAAATTCTGTTGTTTGGAAGCATCAAAGTTTTTACGCACTGGAGGACTTCGTGAAGGAACACTCAGTTATTTCCAAGCTCTGGCAATTATTTAAACTGTTGTGAATAGCCATGTGTAGGAACATTCTGTGGACCAAAGTTTTATGTAAATATAAATGGACAGGTTTCTGAATTGCTTAACAAGAGCATGCTCAGTTTTTAGGAACTGTCAAAGTACCTGCCAAGGTATTCGTACCATTTTGCATACCCACCAGCCGTAAATGACATTTCTGTTTGTTCCACAGTTGTGGAAACATTTGGTTGTATAACTATTTTGAACTGTAGCCAATATAATAACTTTGTAAGATGGGATATCTTATTATTTTCTTCACAACATGCTAGTGATTTAACAGTGTTAAATATCTTTTCATATTCCCATTTACCTACCAAAAATAAAACACATGTATCTGAGTAGTGTCCACCTAAGTTTTCATATATGTTCCCTCTAAAAATAATGGTACTATATTATTTGCCCATATTTTAAATTGTGTTTTATGTTGTATCACTGCCAGCTTTTAAGAACTCTGCATCGTTTGGAAAATAGTCCTTTATCAAAGGTGTCTTTTGCAAACACTTTCTTCCACTCTGGGGCTCCCTTCTCATTCTGTTACGAGGGAAAGGACCTGCTTGTTCATCCCAGCCACCCGACTAGCTTAGCCCCGAAATAACCACAGAGAAACTGTATTAATTAAATCACTGTTTGGCCTATTAGCTCTAGGTTCTTATTGGTTAAGTCTTACATCTTAATTTACCCATTTCTATCAATCTGTCTGTATCACCACGAGGTTGTGGCCTACCAGAAAAGTTTCAGCATGTCTACCTCCGGCTGTGGATCCATGGTGTCTCGCTTGACCCTGCCTTTTTTTACTCCCAGCATTCAGTTCTGTCTTCCACGCCTACATAAGTTCTGTCCTATCAGCTAGGCCAAGGCAGTTTCTTAATAAGAAACCAGTGAAAGCAACACACAAACAGAAGGACCTCCCACACCATCATTCTTTTTACATTGTCTTTTGTAAAAGTTTTCTGTTGTCTTAATGTCAGATTCTTACTTAATTCTTCCATGGATTCTATCTTTGGTGTGTTTTAAAAGTCTTTACCATACTCCAATTTGTTTCTGTGTTATTCCATTATCTTCCTGAAATTGTGCATTTAAAAAAAAAATGCTAAGTTTATGTTTCTGGTCCGATTTTGAGTTTTCTTGTTTTTTTTTTTTTTATTTTGAGACAGTATGCCATGCACCATAGGTCATTTTTCTTTATATACATGCAGTTGGTCCAGAATAATTAAACAGATTATTTTGCTACCTTTTTTTCTTTTCATTTTGAGAACAGTCCATCAAATGTTTGTCTGTTTCTGGGTTCTCTATTCTTCCACTGACTTATTAGGCTGGGTTTTGATAATCTTAGTGATTATCAAACTGTAGGTTTGTAGTAGATCTTGGAGCCACATTTCAGCTCTCTGTTCTTGTTATTCCCTTTGAATATTTATTTGGCTATTCTAGGTCTATTGCCTAACTATGGAATAGCTAGGTGAGAATTTTGTTGAGATTGTGTTCAACCTACAGATAAACCTACAAAGAATGGACACGATGATAATACTATATCATGCAAATAATGAATGTAAACCTTAATTTATTGTATTCTTCCACATCTTTCCTTAGAGTTTTATAAATTTCTTCTAATAGAGCATGTGCTGTTTCTTAGCTTGATGAATAAATATTTATAATTTAAAGTGGTAATATAATTAAAAGTGACCATTATGAGCTCTTACCTCCAAATTTGACTTGTTCATTAATGAAATATGAGCAAAACTGACTAGTTTATATTACTTTAAAATATGAAAACTTACAATACTTGCATCTTAGTTGGAAGTGTTATTGCTTTACTATTTTCTTGAGGTTATATCTCAGAATAAAATGTTAAGTCATTTTCCCCAACACATTTTGTAATGTAAATCCCTCAACTTCTAGTACTGTTTTCACTTATGTCTACAGATTTTGTTGGCTTGTGCTTTTTGTTTTTACTTAGCTCAAAGTATAGTTTTATATTTCTGTTGATTATTACTCTGTAATATTTATCAGATTATTTTAAATTTTCAAAGGTTTGAAGGATATTCTAATTATCCACTATAAAAATCACATTTGGTTTTACTCTGGCATAAGAACAAATACTGTATGGTTTTCATTATTTTGATATTGGTACAGTGAGATTTATGACACAGAATCTGGTCTACCTTTCTGAATGTTTACCATGTATTTGAGTAATTTACATTGGTTAGATGCAGTGTATAGATGTTAGGAATATTCTGTTGATTGGTGGAACTTACATTTTCTCCCTGTGATTCTACCAGTTTTGCAACTGAATGTACTCATTTCTGATAGAAAATTACTATTCTGAAAGTATAATAATTAAGCTAGCTCTTTTAACAATACTGGTTATGTGTCATGCTCTCTGTTGCTCCATTGTCAGGTCTTTCACACAAGATTGATATCTTTATCTTCTCGAGTATTTTGCCCCTTTATCATTTTGTGATGCTCTGTTTTATTCCTGGTAAATTATAAAGGACTGGTAAAAAGTAGAGAAATATTTTCAAGTATCATCATTTGATTATGAAGGCTACATGAGGAAAATGAAAATTCTTAGGGCTTTGAGTATATAACCAATAATCAGACCCCTTACTGTCACATAAAGCATTTTTATCTGAAGAGTTACATCAATGAGGTAAGGTGATGGCCCTACAATTAGTTATTGTTACAGAGTTCCCAATCATACATTGTGTGGTAAATCCAAGTGTAAAAACTGAGATCCAGTATCATCTCTGCCCTCTGGGATACCTGTACTCACCTGACCACAGGACACACACTCAAGTACATATTAAAAATAACATGTCTTAAAAAGAAAGAAAATTATCTTAAATGCAATGTGAAAAGTAATTAGAAATGTTGTACAACCAGTCTTCATTCTTTCACAAAATAAAGTCAGTAATTCTTCAATAAATAGGTGTTACCAAAATGTGTGTTCTGTTAGTTCGGTGCCTCAAGGACTTGCTGGCCAGCTGGAATGTAGGTCTAAGTTCTCTCATTAGAAGGCACAGTATAAGCTCTCACCATTCTATATTCATTTCACACAACCATGAAATCAGATTACACCTAAAAGAATGAATATTTATCACTCTGCCAGGCAAACATGGCACATGTCTATTTTATCAAATGATATCCCATGTAATCTAAGGAGTTTACAAAATCTTATAAAAGCTTTCTATAAAATCTGTCTAAACAGAATTTTTCAACAGTTCTTAGCTCTTAAATATTTTAAGAATGTATTGGACCAGTAAGTGCTCTTCTGAGAAAAATAGTTATAAGAAGAAATACTCAAAAAATTTTATTCAGTTTTTGTGAATCCTTGCTAGACCTAGACCTCAGACTAAGACCTTCTACTGTGCAGATAAAATAGAATAGTGGTAAACATAACATGCATTATGCATTCAGAAAGAAATTGTGATGTGTAATATACTTCCTTCTGCCTCTTTCTCTTTGTTTATCATTTTTGCCTAAAAGGGCATCCTTGTTTTAAAAATGAGCACATAGTTAGATATTTAATCAGTAAATCAAAAGGAAATGCAATACGAATTTTATCTCTCATAAATTTTAGTTTCTGTCTGCTATGATATATTATATGTTACATACATATATGCATACTCTATAGTGCAAATTGTAATTGTCCTTATTAATAAAAAACAGATATTAGGGGGTACAAACTGAAAGATCAAAATAAGCAGAGCAGTCAGCCACTAGTTCTTACACCTACATAATTCTCAGAACCAAGAGGGAAAATCCTGTCTCTACAAACCCTCAGAATGAGCATGGGGTGCTGTCTCCTCCTACCTTATATTCGTCTCTCTGCCTGGCCGTACCTCTTCCTCTCTCCATCTCCCTATTGTTGGGATTAAATGCACTTGTCCCTCAAGTGCTGGGATTAAAGGTGTTAGCCACAACCCCTGGCTGTTTCTCATTTAGACTAGATCATTCTAATATCGCCCAGGGTGGCCTTTAACTCACAAAAATCCCTCTGCCTCTGCCTCTCTAGTGCTGGGATTAAAGTTGTATGCCATCACTGCCTGGCCCCTATGGTTAACTAGTGGTTCACTCTACACTCTGAACTTCAGGAAAGCTTTGTTTGTTATATAGCACAAACAAAATATCACCACGTCTCTGTCTCTGTCTCTCTCACATGCACAGGCACATGAACACATTAAAGAAGCTTCTGAAGCTTTTGAAGAATACTTTCCTTTTTCCTCTCAATGACAGCCTGTCACTTTAAAACACACTCAACTCTTCTTAATATTGCATAATATTACATTTCCATATCAGTGTTTGTTTCCCCTATGTCCTAGTAATACTTAAATACACATATTTAAGCTGTGTTTCTTTGCTATCAAAACAAGAAAGCTGTAACACCTAGACCCCTGTCTATGTGTATAAGGATGTCACTATTGTAGAGAGAATGAAAGTGCTATGGCAGTCACAGGACGATTGGCACTTGGTCTCAGACTCTCTGTTCAACACAACACATTCAGTCATAAGAATGCTGGGGGCAAGCAGAATTAATACATTATATTCACGCCACCTCAGGGTACCAATCATCCTTTCCATTCTTGTTTCTGTGTCTTTCATTGCAGCCTGATTCTGTAAGGGAACAGAAATGAGGCTGAGCCGTAATTGTGTTCCACTATCTAATTTGCCTGAATTATGGAAGAGAAAAGCTTTTGAGTCTCTTGTTCACCCTGCCAGCTCACTCCTCCTGCAGCAGCTGTCCAGTATTCTCTTGTACACTATTGTCTGTCCTAGTAGTTGGCAATATCTCCCACCCTGTGTGCTGGTAACTGTGAATTGATGCCTCTTTGGATTACTGAAAAATGGATTTTATTCTAATAAAAAAGACACATTAAAAAACATAAGGGGGAAATGGTCCTGTTTCTCTAATTACTTGTGTGAAGGACCTGTATCTAAACCTCAGTTACAACAGCCTTGGTTGCAAGAGGGTGAGACCCATGCTCTGGGGAAAGCAAATATTTAAGTTGCTTTAGTGTCAGATCAGAAGTAAGAACTGAGAAACTAGAAATAAGATACAGATATCACTCATGTCTGAGGACAGGCCAGGACATAAACCATTTGGTAAACATGCAGTTAAATACCTCCACACATGTGTGTGCTCAGGGGGTGCCAAAACCATAGAATCAATACTTGGCAGGTGTGATGCCCAATGTGGGGCTGACTAAATCAACTTAAAAAACCTGAGACAGTTTGAGAAATAACTCTAGACAGAAAAGAAAAGAGTTATGCATGGCTTATTGATAGCAGCACTTTCTCAGGTGGGCTCTGCTTGCTAGAGGCAAGCACTCTCATTAAAAAAGGCTTCCTGACTCAGCTTTAGCTTTAACACCTTGTAGTTCTTTTAAGAGGTCCTGCCACAAAACACTTAAATGGTGTTGATGGAAAGCTTGACTGCAAGCTTCCTGGTGGTGACACAGACCTTGAAATGCCCATAGAGTTGTGGCAATAAACATGGCTCTGGCCAGTAATTCTGTCATGAGGATAGACTCGCAGGAAAAAAGCAAAGAAATGGGCTGGATCCAGCCATCAAAGCCACAGAATTAATCCTAGCCATATTGCTTAGCAAATTAAAGACTCATGTAGTCAGAAAAAGAGATATACAGTAAAGATAGATTTCAAAGATGAAGAAAACCTCTAAGCAGTTTACTGTGTGTTTAAAAATATATGTAGGCTTGGGGAAAAAAAGGGATAAAGTCCTTAAAAGAAAAAAAGGAAAAAAAAGAGAATAGTTGGCTGTGGTAGCATACCCAACACTTTAATTCCAACACTTGGGAGGCAGAGGCAGACAGATCTCTGTGAGTTCAAGTTGTGGTGAGATACACCTTTAATCCCAACATTTGGGAGTCTGAGGCAGACAGATCTCTTTGAGTTAAAGTACAGCCTGTTCTACAGAGTGAGTTCCATACAGCCAAAGACACACAGAGAAACTCTGTTAAAAAAAAGCCAAAATTTAAAAATTAAAAAAAGAAATAGAGGTTAAAATAAAGCCACATGAAATGGAAAATATACAGAGAGTCTGGACATTCTGTGAATTATTGTGTTGTCTTTAAGTTTTGTGATGATTGAGGAAAAAGCAAAAGCTGCTAAAAGACATTTGATTATAGATTTTGCTTGATTAATCAATTAATATCAATGTTATTAAAATTAGTTAATAACATTGATATTAATTTAATAATATTAATATATAATGCTTTGGCTTTAAAATTTAAATCAAAAGATATGTTATTTTGAAGAAGTTTTGCTTTTGCTTCCACAAAAATGGAGGTACTGTGGATTCACTCTGCATTAAGAAAAATCAGGTTTGACCAAGAAAGACCCCCTGAGAAATCTCCAATAAGAGGAATGGCCCAGATGTTTGAGTTCTACATCTAAAACGGTTCAAAGACTGCTGCCTGAGATGATCAAGCCTTATAGGATACTCTAGTAAGGACTTGATCATAATTCTAAATTTTCTTTAGGTTCCCATAAGATTATCAGCATCGACAATCAGCACAAAGTAGCCTGAAAAACTATGCTCACATTCCCAAAAAATAGATTATGGATGTTTGCCTTTGTCTAGAATGTTGTTATGGATACTGGTCAGTAGAAAAGCTAAACAAAGGAGATTTGATTCAGAGTTTTTGTTTTAAAAAAATGAGGGGGAAGTGCTGTGGGACAATAATCTATACCCTGTCACTTGTAATTTTAAATAAATGCTGCTTGGCCAGAAGCCAGGCAGGAAGTATAGGTGGGACAATGAGAATTCTGGGAAGAGTAAAGTTTCAGTCTGCAGTTGTCACTCAGCTACAGAGCAAGCAAGATGTGACTGCCTCCCCGAAAAAGGTACTAAAGCATGTGGCTATCACAGACAACTATTATGGGCTAATAAGTTATAAGGGTTAATAAGAAGCCCAAGCTAATAGGCGAATAAATTTACAATTAATATAGGTCTCTGTGTATTTCTTTGGGACTTAACGACTATGGGATTCGGGCAGGACAGAAACCTCCATTCAACATAGGTAAGCTAGCAGACAGGCAAACTGACAAGGAATATAGATGTTGTAGGAAGGATTAAAAAGGAGAATAGACTTGGGTCTAATGACAGCCAGAAGTTTCTAAGCCATCCAATAAATAAATGTTCCTCATGAACCCACTACATGTTAAAGGGACTGGGGATGTAGTAAATTCAGAAAAATATGAAAGTATAAATTCCCCCATTGTTGTGGAGTTTATCAAAGGATGTTTCTTTATAGGACTTAAGGATATGATTATATTCCCTTGGATGAATAGCCTGAAATTACTAAATGTAAGTTATTTGTAACAGTAGGGTTTTACAAGACAACATGCCTTAAAACACCTTTCCTGGAAAATGATTATATAGGTATTTAAGAAGGAAGATTTTTGAAATTCATGAATTTTTGGTTTAACAGTCTGTTGTGCCTTGATTTAAAAGAAGAAATTTAAAAGCAGAGAAACATTTGAAAAGTATCTAAAAATGTCATGTGTGTGTATATGTGAGATGTTGGCATCTGTATCCCTGGCGGTAGGAGATAAACATGAAGATACGTACATATGGATGTGGAGGCCAGAAGTTAAGGTTAGGTGTCGTCCTTGCTCACTTTCCACTTTATTTTCTGAGTAAGGGTCTTTCACTGAACACAGTCTGTTTATTTAGCTAGTTTAGCCAGCAAGCTAGCCTAGGTAATTCCCAGTATCTACCTCCTGAGCACTGGGACCCCGGACAGGCATTCAATCCCATTTATCCTGGGGATTCAACCCCTTCTACTCCCGCTCACACGGAAAACATTTTTTTATTTATTTATTTATTTATTTATTTAGTTAGTTAGTTAGTTAGTTAGTTGGTTTTTCGAGTTTTCGAGACAGGGTTTCTCTGTAGCTTTGGAGCCTGTCCTGGCACTAGCTCTTGTAGACCAGGCTGGCCTCGAACTCACAGAGATCCGCCTGCCTCTGCCTCCCGAGTGCTAGGATTAAAGGCGTGCGCCACCAACGCCCTGCACGGAAAACACTTTAACATTTGAGCCATGTTCCCAGCCCCTGAAGTTAGACCTTTGGAGTGTTTCCAAGGTAGAATATTCATGAAACGTGAAACTCTATCTGAAAAGCACATTTAACTGTATCTCATGAGTACTAATGGTGTTTCCTGTTTGCCAATGCTCAATATTCCTTGTATTGACCCCCACTTTGTAGGAGAGTACTTCACAATCATTACACTTCCCTCTTTCTCCTGCCATGAGAGTTTCTGGGTCAACTGACAAAAGTTCTGTGTTCTGTGTGGATTCTTTTCTGAAGCATATAGAGACATCAGCATCACTGACTAGCAGGAGAGATGCAGGCAGGTGCCTTCTTTTGAACTGGTCACTTTGGAGCAGCTGTTGTTTTTGTTTGTGGAAGCATTGTTACCATCTGTGGTTCAAATCAGCTGCCATCCCAATAGTGGAAGGTTTTGGTCTAAAGTGCAATATTGTTATGTGTCTGTGTCTCTCTAATGTAATGATATATATATATATATATGTATGTATGTATATATATATGTGTGTGTATACACATATATATACATATATATAGTCTCAATTGTTAAAGTGTTTTTTGTGAAATATATATTTATAATATATGATATATATATTTACATTAATCCGGTTTTATTAGTGTCAAATACATTTCTTCTTACCTGTTTCTGATAAGTATCTTTTACATAAAGCCTTTGCTTCATAAAAGTGGCACATTGTTCAGACACATCTGAATTTCCTTTTAGTTACAAGAACTTGATATAGGATAAAAATTATGCATTCTTACAGAAAGCAGTTTTTATTTGTATTGGTTATTAAAGGAAACTAAAGAAATAATATGTTTTATGGTTAGTATTCATTTTGTAAAACTGTTTAATTATTGCTGGCAAAAGTATATATTTCATTGTTTAAATAATATCCAGAATGGTGCATCTACTTAAGGATATATATATATATATATATATATATATATATATATATTAGAGCCAGATTGATCCATCTATATACTCATAATCGTAAGAGCAATTAATCCTTTCAACCAAGTACCCAGAACACTGAAAATCAACAATATGAATTCAGTCCCATATGGAGGGCACAAAGGGTGAATTCCTGTTGCTAGTTTCATTGCAGTATAAACGGTTCTGAAAATAATGAAGAGATTAAAACGCCTTCATTTGGAGTCTAAGATGACAGTTTCAATATCTCCATTAAATTAGTACATTTCTCATTCTAATAAGTTTTAATAGAATGTGGTTAACCTCATTGTTGAATAGACTACAGTAAAATAAGGTGTTGATTGGCCTTAGTATCTCTGCGATTCATGTGGGTATTTTGACAATCTGTATCCAGTCTGGCACTAATTAATGTATGATTCACATGAGAGGGGAGCTCAGTTGCTAAATGTCCTAGTTGTCACAAACGTTTCCTGCTTGGTATGACAAGAAGCAGAAGCGGCTGCAAATCACTTGTCTATGGTGATGAACATCACAGTGAATTAAAGGGCAAAGATCAAAATCTGTGTAAGAGAAGTTAACTGAAGTAGACAGTGCCTCCTCTTGATATCTTTTCCGCCTTTACTGAGTGGTTTAGGAAAAGGAACAGAGAGACTGAAGGGATGTTAGCTGCTGAGGATAACCCCCATGCTTCCAACAGGGAAGCATAGCAAGACAAAAATGTCTGCTCCTGAACCTTCGGAAACTAAGTTCACATCTTAGCTTAAAAGCCACTTACTGCAATACATGGCACACATGTCTCTTCCTTGTCAGTTATAAAGACATATTTTATTGGAAGATAAAATGAAATAACATATAAAATATACAACAAAATGCTTAATAATCCCTAGCAACATGACTCATCTAAAACATGCATCATCTATATCTATAATTTTCTCGGTTGTTACAATCTTATTTTCATGTGACCCACAATTTAATTTTGATTTTATGTACTGAGCATTCTGACATATGTAAATACAGATATGTATACTTGTGCATATATCGGCATCAACATAGATTAGTATCATATGAAAACAATGGATTTTTTCATTACATAATCAGTGTAACCTATCAGACTATAGATTAGTAAAATAATAGCACAGAATAAAATATGAGTGGCAATAAAGAGGTGAAAATAAAACAAGAATGTCTACCTTAGGAAAAATAAAGGCACCAGTCTCTTGATACAGTGGTTCTTTCTCTACAATGTTGACTCCATCCTCTTCCTCATGTATCTGTAGCAAGTGCCATTTCATGACTGTGTGTCTGCCTTCTTTCTCCATGTCTTCTCTTTCCATATACAAGCTTAATTTAGCATAGGGGGATAGAATGGGCAAAAGTGATTTTTTATCAATGCCATTATTCATGTAGAAATAGCAAGAGTTCTTTTTAAAAACTGTGATGGTCCTATACTTATTTTTCAGTATATCTTCCTTTAGAATATATTTTTGAACAACAGATATGATAACATTAACTGCTCTGACAGAAGAGAAAAGGACCCCAAATAATGGACAAAACAAATTACCCCTTACTTGCATGGCAGTGAAAAGCTGGTTAGAAGTCGAGCCTCCTGACATATCAGAGTGATTTTATGGCCCTGTCTTTGCCTTGTTGGTCACCTTATTTTGCTTCAAAACATTCCCTCAGTTCTCCTTAGCAAAATCCAATGCTCAAATCACAAATTCTAAAGGAATTCTAATGAAAAGACTCTGGAGATAGAGAACATGCTAAAATTCCTACATATGCGCCTCTTGAAATCCATTGACTTTAAACACATGTAATTGAAGCGATTGACAGGCCAATTAAAATATAATTCGGCTTTCTCCCTGGCAGAATCCCACCTTTGAGACTCATTTGTTGATAACAACCAAGCAATAAGCCAGGCCTTTTCAATCCCATCAAGTAGGCTATTGTAAACTGAAGCTCAGTTTTATGTGTTATAACCTGTACAAAGGCTCCTGGGCAGAAGGGCTTAGAAAATGTCTTAGACTTAGTATGAGCATGCTGAGTTTTGTTTTTGCCCACCCTCTCTTCACTGCTTGCCTTGTGTAAATGCAGGGATGAGCTGAGTGTTAGGAAGGGAAGGTGGTTTGGTTTTTATGCTATGGAAACACCACATTTCCCTGTGGGAAATGGTTCAGAAAGAAATTCACTGCCCTGAGTTACTGCTACAAGCTTGTTTGAAATGTTTCTGATTCTTGATGCAAACGTGTTCTCTTGTCTTTTACTGTATTTCACTTTTGTAAGGTTATCTTAACAACATTAAATATGATATTTTTATTTTAAATTTTCTTATGCTATACTTTTAATGACTGTCCAATAAAATATGATATTTATAAGTATTATAACACAGAGAACATGGAGAGTTATAGAGCATACCTACCAGATAAGTACTGTATTTCACAGCGCACGCAAGATTCCTCCTTACTTAGGATCAGTTTTAAAACTGCTGACATGAATTTTCTTTAAGCAGTCATTTTGGTCTCTACATGTCGATTTTCAGCATTCACTTACAAAAATCTACCAAGTTAATGCTTTATTGTGTTAAAAAAAATCTTCTTTTATCAAGACAGGATTTCTCTGTGTAACAGTCCTAGCTGTTCTGGAACTAGCTCTTATAGACCAGGCTGGCCTCAAATTTACAGAGATTCACCTGCTTCTCCCTCCTGAGTGCTAGGATTAAAGCTGAGCACCACTACCTCCCAGCCCTTCAATACTTATAAAGATCCACATTCCCAACTATGTTTTCGAACTAGGGTTTGGGCCACAGCTTAACTCTGCTAGGCACTGCAAGAAGATATTTTACACAGAGACCCAAGCAAATGTATAGAGGCGTTCTAGGAGATACAGTATTTATAGAAACATGCTGGAAGGGAAGCTTCCAATTAGGGATTCTACCTATGTAGACATGATGCCTGAACTAAAGCCACAAAGTTATTCGGTTACATGATGCCCAGGAAGTTCTTTGTTCAGCAACCTCAGAATGACTATAAATATTAACGATTTAGAGATGATGCTTCTTACAGGTACTGACTCTGGAAAAACTTGGCTGAATAGTTTAATCATCTGATGTGATTCCATATTCAAGAGATGCATGGGTTATGCCCTCATCTCTCCATGGGTGTTCCCCACCCCTTCTCTTGAATGGGATGCCCGTGGAGCTAACAATGTAGGACCGTAGAAGGTGAAAAACATTCATAATCAATTCAAGATGACGTTATAAGCACCAAGAACAAAGACATTTTCCTTTTCAACCCATATGAACTCTTTGAAAACTTGCTGGTGCGATCCTTTCCAAGCTTCTCCTGTTACAATAGTCTGCATCGCCCTTGGTCCTAGTGTGGGAGGTGATGAAGTCTTGCTGTAGAAATTTCTACAGCCAGTAGCCTTTAAGTTATCCCCCCACTGTGGTGTGGCCTCTTAAGCTATATATGCTGATGTAAAGCATGCTGTTGGCCTTTCTTCCAGAGATGTGATTCAGTTCCTGTTCTCCATTCTTGCAGAGGACTGTAATCTGTGAGTCTACCCCTAAATAAATAACCCTCTGTTATACTCAATTCAAGTTAGTGCGGGATTTCATCTAAGTGCCCATCTTCACAGTCTGGTGGGTGGGTGAGTAGCATATCCTTGGCCAAATCACATGGTTAATAGCAACTGAAAATATTGGGGTATTTTTGCTTTCAGAAAATAAGATCTGAAGAAAATAAAATTTATATATATATATATATATATACACACACACACACACATATATATATACATAATAAATACATATATATATATATATGTATTCCAAACAGCTTATTTTAGACAGAACTTTATAATCAACAGACATAAAACATTCAGTCCTTTGTTATTCTATTTTATTTTCACTTTCTTGTTGGTAAACAATTACATTTATTACATATAAAATCTAAAGTAAATTAATACTATTGACAATTTTAATGCATGTGAAATTATTCATGAGTTCATAAAGAGACTTGCGGAAATGTTTATTCTTATTGAATTCCCTTTATGTAATTAATCACAACCTTGATACCAAGAAAGTTAAAGGTGAGCATGGGGAAAACCACAAGCCAATTTATTTATACATTTATATAATTCATTTATACATGTTGAACAATTTATAATTAATCTAATAGAAACTAATAATGGCATTATAATACTATATCATCGGTCAATGGTTTTGCACCAGCAGTCAATCACATATTAACACTGTGAAATAAAACTGTGCATAATGACTACATGAAAGAAATAAGCCAAAATATCTCAAAATAAGAAGGAATGTGACCCTATTCTTTTTGATTTCATAATAAAATAGACAGTTTTGAATGAAAGACAATTTTCTTTAAGAATCAGCAAATGTTCCAAACTTGTAATTACAAATTTGTCATAAGAATGGTGTCAATGTTACTCGCTGCTGGAGTGTGACTAACTTGTGCATTCACTAGAGAGGAGACTGTTGTTGCCTAGCAAATATATTCTTATCATTTCATTGTAGCCAAGACATCTCACAGCAGTGTTTATAATGAGAAAATCTCTCAAAAATAAGAAACTTGTAAAACATATTTAATAACAATAATTGCTGGTAAAAAGTTGGTTGATGGCAATAGTTTATATAACCATTCTCATAGGGATTATTAAATACAATATGGTGTACAGTGTATGTATGTGATAAAATATGGTTCAGTGTTACAAAGAATCAGATCTATAAACTGTGAGTATATTATATCATATATACAAGGCAAATTAGAATAGGAAGTGAGAACATTTATAACACCATTTATATAAACTAAAAGCATATGTTAATGAATACTATTACATGTACTTATATATTTCAATAAGCATCCAGAAGAGAAATTAGAAAGTTGTTTATTAAAAACACTATATGAGTTATCTCTCAAACAAATGGGTAAAACTACGGAAGAGAAATGAAAGGGAAGATCTTACACCGAATTCATAGAAGGCATTGTTACAGCAATGGGGAGAATGGGTTTGAACATCTTAGTGTATGTCTATTCAGCCCAAGTGCATGCAAAAATTCTTTTCAAAAAGAAAAATGGATTCTGCTATATAGTCATAATTTTTAACTTCTTCTGACACTCTCTTACAAAGTAAGCTCTCCAAATATTTTGTATTGTGTACCCTTTTATGCCCAAGTCCACATCTAGACTATAAGGTAGGTTGTGACAGCTATGATCTGAGTAGTACTTTACTTTAGGGAATGAGGACATCCACCTTTCCTTTAGAAGGAGGACAACTGGTAAGCTTTCATACTTATTTTGTCTCTTTAGAGGTTAAGCGAAAAAGAACTCTTATTTCCACAAAGCCTTTGAGGTGACAAGTTGCCACCATGTATCTGAATTAAATCTTCCAAAGGTCGCATTGACAACATCAGCACTGTGAAGCAGAAAAATCTCAGGTCAAAACTAGAATCACACCATGCAGTTCCAAGGCAGTATTGTTTCTTCAGAGTGCTGTCTTCATAAAACATTGATGTGTGGATGGTACAATAACAAAAGGGATCATCAATATTTACAACTGTGTAGGACACTTTACATACATCAAGATCTGTAAAATGAAACAGTTATTTATGTCTCAAGAAAAGACATTTTAAACTACTAAAGTTTTAATTAAATGCTAAATGCATTTTTACCTGAGACATGCACAGTAAACTTTATCTGTGTGCTGTCTTAAAGTTCTATGTTTACAAATTAGGCATCCTTGCTTCTTTACATTTTAATTAAAAATTGTCAGCTTGACAGAATCAACTTCCTTTTTTAGTTGTTTAATGAACATTAATAAAACAAAATTAAAGTGCTGTTTAACATTCAGTCAATTTATCAGTTGTTAGGAAGGGTAACTTTGTTTTCAGGAACTGGAGTTGAAGTGGAATAACTTAGGGAAATCAGCTTTTCCAGTTGCATTTAATGAAATCACAACAGGGCATAGAGCCCTCAAGGTTAGGTCAACACATTATTGATGCTACTCTTTATATTGAGAGGCATCTTGGAATCAAAGAAAGTATTCCAAGTTTAATCAACATTTGCTTCCTCTTGATTAAAATTTCAGTTTTCTCATAAGGGCTATGTACTGTCTTCCAGTGACAGTGTTTACTGGCCTCTACTTTTTTATATGTTTTCTGAATTTATACCTTTTCATCTCAAATACCTTTTTCTTTGTGGCTCATTCACTGCTTATATATTAAATGTTCAGAGTGTTCAGAGTACTTATTACTCTAAGAAATATATATATATATATATATATATATATATATATATATATATATATATATATATATATATATACAGGCACTAGCTTTTAGTATGGAATGATAAAAGTTTTACAGTAAGTCTTCAAATGTTGATGCCCAGAATACTTTAGTTTGAATCCCAGGGTCTGTCCATTAAATGTTTAACATTTAGTCATTAAATTCATAATAATTTAGTTAAAGTTTTTCAAATGTTGATCCTAAAAATACTTTAAATTGAATCGGGGGTCTGATCAGGTTGTGATTTTAAAAGACATTTTTGGTCCTCCGGTTTCTCTCACCTGTGAGTGTCTCATATGCTTGTCACTTAGTCATCATGTATTTTGAAACAAGTCAAGCATTTGGTTTTGATTGATAGAGACACTAATGAGATGTTCATACATTCATAGAACTAAGAATTTGTCAAAGGGGGCACAATTCAGCATAGCTCTACAATAATCTACCATGGTCATTGGCTAAAATTTTTACCAACCTCTAGTAAAATGTCTCAAAGTCTGATAATTTTCTTCAATAATTAATGAAAATATTGGGACTGGACTGGAAAAAGTGTTCAGGGGTTCAGAGTGCTTACTCTTCTTCCCGAGGGTAGGGAACGAGTATTCTGGGAATACTACACAAACCGTAAGCATCCCTAAGGTTGCTCAGAAACACCGAGGCATATGTCTTTGATCTGTGCTCTATAACTAACAGAAATTTCTATGAAATAGGAATTTTGAAGGACTGCTCTACCTTGTTTTTTCAAAGTTTGTCAGTTGCCTTCTCTTGTGTCCTGATTGTCCAATTTAAACAGCATTCTGTGAACAGTTGAGGCAAAGGCAGCCTCTTTGCCAAGTGGCTGAGTTTTATTAGAAATGTTATGCAATCTCCATATGGATGTCCTCTGTTACTTATTTTTTTTTTAATTGAGAAAAGGAAAAAAAAAA
>NC_022015.1:77511640-77532769 GCF_000317375.1 Microtus ochrogaster | reverse complement strand
ACTTCTTGAAGTTTGCGTACAAATGGATGGAAATAGAAAACACTATCCTGAGTGAGGTAAGCCAGACCCAAAAAGAGGAACATGGGATGTACTCACTCATATTTGGTTTCTAGCCATAATTAAAGGACAGTGAGCTTATAATTCCCTCTGTTACTTCTTATCCTCTTTTGAAGGAAATCAGTGTGTGAACAAGTGTGTTGCAGTCATGAAAAGCTTTGTTATTAAAATATTTTAAGTGCTGAAGTGATATTTCATTTGTGCTTTAATAAAGCTTGCCTGAAGACCAGAGAGTAAAATATCTCCTTACAGACCAGGCAGTGGTGACATGGTGACACACAACACTAATCCCAGTAGTCACACTACTTTGCCATAGAAACCAGGCAGTAGTGGTGCACGCCTTTAATCCCAGCACTAGAGAGGAATATAAGATGGGAGGAAACACCTCTCAGTCAGTCTCATTCTGAGGATTCCTAGAGGATTATTGGCATTTTAAACTGAGGTAGAGGTAAAAATCCAGTGATTGACTATTTTGTTTTTCTGACCTTCAGATTGAATTCTAATAATCTGTCACTGGGTTTTTATTAATCATGCTATAAATGCCATATTCTCTAGGTCTTTGGAGTGTGTAAAGGCCATCTATCTATTTAAAATGCATCTCTGCTTGACCTTGTAAAAATACCTAACATGACTATAAGTTTTATTGTTATAGATGACTAACTACTAACTGTAGTTGGACTTTTTAGTGGGAACCATTGGCTCCCCAGTAATGACAGAAAGACTTACTATTTCTCATGAAGCTTGTCCAATAACTTAGGTTTCTTTCTCTCTAGCTCTTATATCTTAACCCATATATTTTAATCTATTTTCTTTTATGTGACGCAGCTACACTTACTTTGTGATGCCTTTGCTGCTTGCTCTAAGACCCTGGCCTCTCTGCCCTTCTTTCTCCCAGCATCCTCCATGACCAAAAATCCTGCTTATCTATTGACCATTCAGCATTTTATTAAATCAATCAAAGTGAAAAATTATTGCACAACAGCTAGTCTATATTTCTTTATTATCCTGAATACCTTTCATGGACTATAACTTTACATTACATTTTTTTAATGAGCTGCATAGGTACAATACCTTAAATGTGAAATAGAATCATATAATACAGTATAACAAAAATAACCTTAAATTTGTATCAAAATACAAAAATTCTTAACAATATAAAATATTTTAGATTAACAGTTGCTTTTTTAATTTGAAAGTAGATTCAATGATCTACCGTTTTTTCCTATCATTTCTATATCACCCCTTTTTTCAGAATGGGATGCCTGAATCTAATTTCCTTTGTTTAGTTTATTCAGTGACTATGACTTTAAACAATGACCAACAGCTACCGAATGACCAAAAACTACCCACCTCATTTCTTGGGTGTGGCTATCTTGTTATTAAAATCATTTCCTGTTGTCTGTGGATGACAGCACTTTTCGGGGACCCTTTAAAATTGAGATAAAGATCAAGTCCTGAGAGAGCTATCTCTTGTGCAGTCTGTGTGATCGTAATGACCTAAGCTTATCTTAAGTCCTGTTTGAAATAGTTTATGAGGCTGTGCCATCTTAGCTAACCACTTTGAAGTTGTCTTGAGCAGTTTGTAGTTCAAAGTTGGTCTTTGGGTGGTGTTTGTCTGTTTATTGGCATTATCATTATCTAAGTAGATCCATTGTTGTAGGGACCCAATGTCCTTTTGGAGACTTCAAAGTTAATTTTTTGGAATGGTCATGATCCAATGCATAAAATTAACTATTTTAAATGTTATACTCAGCAGATCTCAGACAGGTTATAAGACCATAATCTATTAAATACATCTGGGGTACACAAGCTTAATTACTTCTTACCTGCTTCAGACTCAAGCCTGAAATCACATACTGGAAGCTAGATGAAGTCTATTTATATACCTAGTTAGTACTCTATATGACCATTAATTTTACAGCAGGACATTTAACTATATAAATTATATATGATATATAATTATGTATATATTATATGATCAATATATTATAGGATATATATATTAGTCTTATAAATTTTGAGATAATATTTACATCTTAAGAAAGTTTTAAGGTATCAAAATAAAACCAAAGAATTATAAGACTAGAAGCAATAAAATAGCCCTTTAATAATGGCTTTCCTGTGTCCCATACCAGGTGAGTCTTCTGACATAAGACAGAAACCTTGAGTTGTCCTCTAACAAACATTCTTGGGTTTAGAGAAGGAGAAAGCCATTCTCCAACACCAAAGTTTTTATTTAAAATAAATCAGGACTAGAAAAAGACATTTTGTCTTATTTGTCTATACAAAAGAAATAGAAATAAACATTTGGGAAGATTTATGAATTTTTTCATGCTATAAATATGTTATACAATTAAATCAGTTTACTCTATTTTGTAGGATATTTTGTCTGGGTGATTCGCTGTTCTTCATATGTCTCATTGGTTCAGTGTTCTTCAGAGTCTTTAGTTGAATGCTTATATTATCCTGGAAAGACAAAAGTAAAACCTGCCCCAATCATAACTTTGGGGGATTTCCCTCTTTTGGTAGGATATGTCTGATAAAATGAAAAACATCTATCAGTCTTATAAGTTAATTTAGTTGGAGTGGCCTTGCAGTTGATGAACTATTGCCTGTCCTAATCAAGAAGTCTCTCCTGTTCAAATCTAATATTTATCGATCTTTTTGGTATGCATAGCTTTTCTTCTTCTATGAAAACAAATGCAAACCTCTTCCCCAATGTCACACATATTTTGGTTTCCATTTTTAGGTCAGTACAGTTTGATGTATACAGGCTGATTTAATTCAGTAGGTTTTTTTTCCCATTATTCAATGTTTCTTTAATTTAATTGTAATTTTCTTTAACTCTTCAAATATTTTTCTAAGATATTTAAGTCTGGATGAGCTAGTAAGATTTCATCAATATAATGGTAAATTATAGATTGAGGAAACTATTTATTAATTATTTCCAAAGACTGTTATACAAAATATTGACACAAAGTGGAACTGTTCAATATTCCTTGTGGAATAACTTTCTATTGATACCTTTTAATAGGCTTTTTATTAAAAGTAGGCACTATGGAGGGAAATTTTATTTATTACTGTAAATATATAGTAAAAACAATCTTTTAAATCAATCATAGTAGAACTTCCTTTAGTTATTAAAAAAGGCAAGATAATGTCAGGCTTTTAAGAGCTCACTGGCTGAATCACCTTATTTCTGACTCTTAAATCTGTTAGCACTCTCCATTTTCCATATTTCTTTTAAAATTACAAATACAGGAGTGCTGGAATTCAGCTCTGGATGAGAGCAGGATCGGAAGTGGATGGCTGCAACAGAGAAATCAAACACTTCTTAGTTTTAATTTATGAGAGATGTACAGAGAGGAAGCACATCTCTGTGTGGCTTGATGTACTCTGACAACCTAGATCTCTCAAAGGCTTCATTTATACAGAAAAATCATTTCCTCATAGACTTTAATAATTAATTTTTCCAAATTCTTCTGATGATACATACTTTTTCTAAAGTTCTACTTGATTGCATAAACATGTCAAAGTAAAAGAAGGGAAATGAGCAAATAGCAAATTTCATGAGAACTAAAATCTAACATGATAAAATCAATTCTTTTAACTAGATGTATTTTTTTAAATCTGTGTCATAAAGCCTTACAATTACAGAAAGACTAGACAGGATGTCTCTCTTTAAGTCTGACTAAGTTAATAGATCATAAGCTATTTCCTACTACCTGTTATATCAAGCTTCTCCTGTATTAGTCCATTAATCTAATCTAATGAATATCTGATCTTTCCATGAAAATGTAATTCCTCAGTCCCTAGTTTAATTTTTTTTCTATCTAGCATAATGCCACCATCCTTTCCCTTGACCTTTGAAGTGCTGTGCTCTGTTCTTTATCGTTTCTACAATATCAGAAAAGTCCTGATCTGACAAGTCTGCTCAGGAAGTCAGGTGGTTCACGGAGCCAAAATGTTTCTCTTTGTATCTTTGTCATCATAAACTGCTCTTCCAGTATGGTCCCTATCTTTATTACAATCCTGAAAAGGGTAAAAGAACATCAAGATTCCTAAAACTGCTTGTCTTGCCTTCAGGAAGCCATCAAGTCTTGTCATTAATTTTATAGTCAAATTCTTTCCATGCTCATGATATTTCCATATTTCTGAGGAAAACATGAAAATCTAATGATTCAGTCAGAGTTTGTCAGCTTCTTAAATTTTCTGAAGATTTCTTTCTTTAATGATTTTTTTTCCAGATCCTGAGTCTCATGGTTACTAATACCATGTAGGTAATAGGTTTTATAGAGGACATGATTTCTTGCATAGCTGTTTCTATTAAGGGACTACCATAAACGTTTAGTCTCTTCAGCTTCTATAGAATTGTTACATGATTCTAGCTCTAGCCTTTCTTAAGGAGTCCTTAACAGCAAGGAATTCAAATATCAAACATGTCAAAGCAAAGGCAGAAGTGGGTAGCAAATTACACCAATGGTGGCGAAGGGTCAGTCTATGTTGTCCAAGCACTGGAGATGTGTCAAGCAGCACCTTTAAGATACTTGGCACCATTGTAGGAAAATTCCAGGGGCTCATTCATTTTTCAATATGCTGATCATTTAGCTGCTCCTGTACCAGCTCTTCTAGTGCCTGTTTTTTTTTCTGATATCAAAGGCTACTGTTTCATCTGTTCCACAGGCTTGTGATTTAACCATTTTAAAGGTAGAGCTGTTGGTATCCTTAAAAGATGACCAACTGTTGTGCTTTGTTTATACATAATCTGATATATCTGTGACCATTATTGATAATACCTTTGAATATTGCTCTCAGAGCATTCTTTAATTTATAGTTTGTTTCTGAGATTAGAGGAATATTAATCTTTGTTTTCCATTCCTGCAACAAATCACATCACCATAAATTCATGACTATGGTAGCCACATATTGTTTTCACTTTCTTATCTGTCCTTCTAGCTCTATACACTCAACCCAACGTTTTACCTAAAATAATGTTCCAATCCAAAGAAGCTAAACATTTACCTCCAGAAGAGAACAATTTGGATGCCAAGATTTTGTTGAAAGTATTGCTACATCTGTACCTGTATGTACTAAATCTTCCATTTAATGCCAGTTATATGTATTTTTAGCTTTGGAATTGGATTATTTATAGCAGTTTTCCAAAAATACTTATTTTATAGTCTCTTCTGAACTTGTTCTTTCTTTTGTCACATCCAGAGAAATGTTTTTTAAACAAGTATTATTATTTTTATTAGTCTGTGTCTGAGATTCTCCAATGCTAAGAGAGAATGATTGTGTAAACAGAGACCACTCATTCATTTCCCAACTGCTCAGACCTGAATAATCACACAGAAACTATATTAATTACAACACTCTTCTATTAGCTCAGGCTTCTTATTAACTAACTCTTACATCTTATATTAACTTTTTTTCCATTATTTTATATTTTACCACAAGAATTGTGGTTTGTTAGCTCTTGCTTCTTGGGCAACTACATGGTATTTCCCTGACGCTGCCTACTCTCATTCTATATACTTGTTCAGATTTTCTGCCTGCTTTTATTATTCATTGTCATAGGCCAAAAGCAGCTTTATTCATCAACCAATAAACCAACACATATATAGAAGGACATTTCATATCATGTTTGAGCCAAATTTGATGATTATCCATCTAACTGAAATATATTTCTGTATACCTAGAAAACCTAACTAACATGGCTATAAGCTTGACTATAGATGTTATAGTTATAGATTATGTATATATATATTATATAGATTATAGATAACTATCTCTTAACCTGTATTTCTTAATTATACATTACATTTTTAAATGAGCTGCACAAACACAATACTTTAATCAAGAGCAGAAATATACATTCTAGATCAATGTAAAGTATTTATTTTTATAGTGTGTCCTCCTTTAAAAGTAAGCAAACATTTATAAACAATATTTGGGAATTTGGGTATAGTTCTTTCTGAGCAGCTTCCTGATTTTTTTTGGGCAAAGTTATTTTAGTAATTCATGGAGACCAAATGGGGAGTCTTAATTCATCAAACCACATTAGTCTGGAAGGAATTCACAGGTTTTCATCCTCTGTGGAAACAATAGAAGAACCTCTTTTCCAAAGCAACATATCCTTAGACTCAGATTTTGAAATTAAGATACCTTTAAAATATATATGTTGGTTTAGCTTAGCAACATGTATAATGAAATGTCTCTCCGTATTTAGCTCATTTACAGTCAAAAATTTAAAAAAAAA
Source organism: Microtus ochrogaster (assembly GCF_000317375.1). NCBI lineage: Eukaryota > Metazoa > Chordata > Mammalia > Rodentia > Cricetidae > Microtus > Microtus ochrogaster. The sequence goes on along the minus strand of NC_022015.1, from coordinate 77,526,453 downwards.
CACAATAATATACATAATCTAGACCCTCTGTGTATTTTTATTTTTATATATTTTTTTATTCCTTTAATTTATGACTATCTATACTCTGTTTTTTTAAAGACTTGGTTTTAACACTGTGACCCATTTATGGTTCTTTTTAATCTGAATTTGTCTTTTTTGAGTATCCCTAATAATTCTTTTGACTAGAAGCACTTTGGAATTGTAAGCAGCTTGGTCACACTGGCTAGCTCTGCCTCTTTTAGGCTTTTAATATGGCAGAGGTAGTTCACCACCAGCTCTGAGACTTCTGGGTGGGAGCTGTCCTCACCACCTCAACTCTGGGTAGCACTGTGCAGCATAAAAAACCTTCCCCATTTTGGTAGGAGGATCTGGAGATACAGCTGGCTTACTTTCTCACATGAGTTGCAGGCCTCCATTGAATCCCTCATTTGGTAGGTGTCACACTAGGCACCTGCCATGATACCAACTCAGGATTCTACTGTTGTTGCAACTGCCACATACTCTCAGTTCACCGCTATACACTCGCAGCTCCAGCTGTCCTCAATCAGCTTTGTGCTGCCTTTGTTCTCTGTCCAGCCCAGGCATGCTACGCAACTCTCACTTCACTGTTATCATCAGTGGATTTGGTGAGACAATTTGGGAATTCTAAAGGGGGAAATTAGTTTTAAAAAGAGACTGTTTTTCCTACCCGAAAAACAAGAAGCTATATTTTGATGGAGCGGGTTATTATTACACAATGGATGGTTTAAAAATAGAACAATTAAATGAGGGGATAATTAACTTCGATGCGATTTACATGATGACAATTATAAACATTATCAGTTTGATCATTTCTGTTTTGTCCCTTAAAAAGTTGGTTGATATGAGTCCCAAGATACTTTCAAAAAGCCAAGAGGCTTTAGAAAATGTTACTACAGAAATTAATGTCATTATTGACTGATAAGTTACAAGCCTTAAGAGACATTCACATAAAGTCAGCATTTGATTCAAGGAGGCTTTATTGGCACAGCAGAGTAGCAATATGAAAAGTTGTTCCTCAACAGTGTTTGATTGTGAATACTCTAGACAATACTTCCTTTCATTGCCTTTTGCAGATTCTGAGATTTCCAGATTGCTTGGTCCATAGAAACCTTCTTAAGGATCTTAAGCTTCAAAACCAGGCATAGAGAGTGAGGCCTTCATCTTTGTTCACTTGCCTTTTTGTCTCTCTGTCTCCTTCCAGTTTTAAGGATGCTTGTGATGATAATGGATCCAACCAAAACAACCTCCCTACTTAATATCAGTCTTGATGCACAATCTAACACACTCACATCTGTACCTCAGTTTCTTTTTTGAAACCATGTGACATACTTTAAAACCATGTGACATACTTTGAAGCCATGTGACACAACTTTTAGGATTAGGATATGGAAATATAGGGAGGGACTCATTCTACCTTTTATTGGGAAGGAAGCCAAAAGAGATCTGATGTTAGAAAATGTCCTGCAGAAAATATGTGTAGATTCCGTTTATCAATATTTAATAAAGATACTCTGGGAGAGAAGCTAATTCCCTGAATTTCTTCTGGACTGTTAGCCCAAGAATAGATTTCCTAATGTAACTACTGAGAGAGAATGATAGCTTAGACATTTATAATATATTACTAGTTTAAGTAATGCTAAGAAAAATACTGATATTTAAAGTATAGGAAGTATATTTGTCATTTTGAATTTCAGAAATAAAGTATTTTTGAAAAACTCCATCTTGCTCTCAGATGACTGATACAATAATGTTAGAACTCAGTCAAGTGCTTACCCCAATTCACTGAGTGATGGACTATTTTGTCTGTTCTTGTTAGTATTGCTCCTATATGCCAATAAGGCTGTATCATCATGTCACACACACACCTAACTACTAGGCCAATAAGACTGTGTCATATGTCATTTGGTCACACATATGAGTCTGTCTACTCCTTTTTATCATTTGCTTAATTAATTACTTGCATCCAGTTTATACGCTTATACTGGCACAATGGCATCGTCTATGGTTATAATCTCATTGAGATTTTTGTTGTGTTCTATTGTTTTGTTTGTGATAATGTATATAAAATGTTTGGCTGAGCTATAACTCATTGTGTTCAGTAGCCTGACCTTAAACATGAAGCAATATTTCTGCCTCTACCATTTGAGTTCTGGGATTGTAGGAGTATACCAGCACACAAAGCTGGCCGAGTTTTTCTTTTAATTAAAAAAATAGTTATTATTATAATATCCAGACATTGTCAATCTGTAAATACATTATTATGGAAATTTAAAATATTCAGTATTTCTCATAGGAAATTGACACTATAGTTATTTGCTGAAACTAGGAAATGAGAGTTGAAGTAAAAACTATTAATAAATATGTTTTAATGAAAAAAGAATGAAATGTCAATATCCCAGACAAAATGGGCTATCATTTTTTTTAATTTAAAAAGTACTGTGATCCAGTTGATAGAAGTAAGCAAGCAAGCCGAATCTGTCTTTCACCTTTGTCTAAATAACTATAACTGGAAGCAATAAACGAAACTGTTCATGGGCTAGGCACAGATGTGTGCAGGGTCCCTTTGAGGAATCCAGACTGTTGTCTGCTGCCAGTGCTCCTGTGTGTCTACCCCCTCTTCACATTGCTCTTCGTCTCTGACCCTCATTAGCTGTAGATGCTTCACTCTGGTCTTATCACTCTGGGACTCCCAGAGCTTGTTTGCTGAAGCAGTTGTTTTTATCTTCCTTGTGGTTGACAGTTTCACTGTCAATGATGCCCTATTGACTGCAGCAACTTGGGAGTCTCCCCAGCCACAGTGTGACCGGTATTGATATGAGAGTTCTGTGGAAGAGAGGCCGACATTAAAGGGGAACAAACTGTTGGGTGGACACACTGTGTGAGGCTGGTACTAGCAAATGGAGACCAGGGAGTCAACATTCTTCATCTGGAATAAACATAAGTATTTCCCCTTGTTTTTGACTAGAGGCTTGTGAAAAGTTTAAGAGTTCTATAAATACTCAAAAGAGATAAATGCATATTAAAATGCGGTGAGAAAATAATTCGGTTAAATAGCTTAATGTTTTGACAACATAATATGAATGATATAAACAACTGAAATATGTGGAAAATACAAATTATTTTGTTTCTTCATGTTCTGTGATACATCATACACAATTAAACACCCACATGCATGCAGATGCAGGGATTATTGTACTATGTTCTTTTCTTATTAAAACATGTTAGACTATAAATTTGGTTTTCATCTGACTCTGATTAGAAAGCAAGTTACCCTGAGTTTAGAAAACCAACTAGAATATTTCCCAGTACATATTTGTTGAAGATTGTTGTTGCTGAGAAAAAAATTCAAGAATAAATATTTCTGCTATATATATATTAAAGCTTATGTTGATCACATAATATACAGCGATAGTAAACATTTTACATAGGACAGAAAGCTGGCTTAGTAAGGCACTTACTTATAATTTAGCAGAATATCATTAGGGGTCATTTTATTTATTTATGTTTAGACCTGTGATGTGAGATTCCCCTCTGTATGAATATTTTTTATTACCATTGGTTATAAAGAAGCTGCTTTGGGCCTATTGCAGCACAGAATAGAGCAAGGTGGGAATTCCAAGCAGAGATAGAGGAAAAAAGAAGGCAGAGTCAGAGAGATGCTGTATAGCTGCAGAAGGAGAAAGATGCCTGCCTACCAGAACATTACCAGTAAACCACGAGCCTCACGGTAAAATACAAAATATTGGAATGGGTTAATTTCAGAAGTAAGAGTTAGTAAACAAAAAGACTGAACTAATAGGCAAAGCTATGTTTTAATTCATACAGTTTTAGTGTGATTATTTTGGATCTGGGAAGCTGAGAATGAATGAGCAGTCTCCACCTACAGACTTATACTATTTGGTTTACCCTAGGACTCTAGACTGTCTGGTTTTTGGTTACCCAGGCAGTATAGGGTACAGTTTCCATCTCAGGGTGTGGACTTAAGTCAAATCAGACTTTGGTTGCTTACTCTCACAAAGTTTGTGCCACTATTGGCCTAGCACATTTTGAAAGCAGGACAGATTGTAGATTGATAGGTTGAGTTGGTGTTTACTTTTCTTTTTGGATAACCTTCAGAGTACCTTCTTGTACCAAAGAAACTGAAATGTAGTGGTGAAGGATTTAAGTAGGCAAGTCATCCTCTCCATATTCAGTAAGTTGTGTGGGTATTGTCTTCAGCAATTGGGTTTTGATGTCATGTTTGTTTGCCATGAACTAGAGTAACAAGCACAAAGCCAACAATGGGTCCACACTGTTTTCTCTGCATATGTCTTATAGCTTTCTGTTCATTATTTGTATAAGACTTCTGAATGTATGAAAGTTTGGGTCTCTGATTCTTGGGACTTTTCTTGTGGCTCTTTTACTTCTATTGGTTTGCCATTTCTAATTTTGATGTGATGGTATTTATTTTATCTCGTATTTTATTTTGTGGGGCTTAAAAGAAAATAAAAAACAAATGCTTACAAAAATAGTATTAATTTCAGGGAAAAACAAATCTGCAATGAAGAAGCATGGCAGATACCACATTATTCAAATGATCAAGTCTGACACCATCAGTGCTTTGGTCCATATTTAGTTTGTTGCCCAATATTTAATATGTTGGAAGTTTGGTCACTTCCTATTGTAATAGTACTGACAGTGATGGAGTCTGAGGTAATTTTTCATTCCTGCTCTATTGAACAGACTATTACTTATCTCCCCCTGAAAATCAGTTCCAAAAGATAATAATAATAATAATAATAATAATAATAATAATAAAGAGAAAGTCAGTCCCTTCCCTAGTCCTTTTCTTTCTCTTATCATGTGACCTCTCTATAGTTCTTGATATTTAACAGAAGCCCATGCTAAGTTGCTTGGATTTGTCAGGTACCAAATCATGAAGGCAATTCAAGCCTTTTCTTTATATATCATCCAAGGCACTCCTCAGTAACACGAAATGAACTAAAACAACCAGAGATTAATTATATGAACATGTTGACAAAGGTTTCTGTCCTTCCCAGTCCCACAGACATGCAGTCCCAAAGAAACACACAGAGGTCTACATTAAATATGAACTAATTGGCCTATTAGCTCAGACTTATTATTAACTCTTATAACTTACATTAACCCAAAATTCTTATCTGTGTTAGCCATGTGGCTTGGTATCCTTTATCAGTGAGGCATTCTCGTCTTGCTTCCTCTTGGTCTGAGTAACAACTGCAGACTCTTTCCTCTTCCCAGGATTCTCCTGTTCTGGTTGCTTCGCCTCTACTACCTGCCTGGTCACCCCACTTATACTTCCTGCCTCATTACTGGCCAATCAGCATTTTATTAAAACAATACAAGTGACAGGATAAAAGATCATTGTCCCACAGCATGAACACATTTATTGATAATGCACTGAAGATACATCACTTTTTCATTGTTTATGTTAAAGCTGTACAAACTCCATATAACCATGAGAAGGAATTGAATCTATAAAACTGAATGTTATTTTCTAAGAAAAATGTAAGTAGTTAATGTCACATGACATAGTCAAATCCACAAAAGAAAAGACACAGACTGGAGGAGAGAAATATAAAGATGACTGTGGTGTTATGGACCCCTAGCGAGTAAGATAACCAAGATGTCAGAACAGTTAGTGATATCAGCTATTTTATGCATGTTAACTTTCTACTGTCTGTGAGTCTAGTGTGGCAAAGAGTATAATGGAAGTCTGTTACTCTTGCAGCTACTATTTGTTGTTATTTCAATAATTAAAAGTTGTAATAATAAAAAGATTTCCAATTAGATCTCCACAACTTATACTACAATACTGTGTTCTTAAATGTCATATTAACTTGTAGACAAATGGTACACATTTTACTTTAGATTAATTTATTTGTATAAATGTATAGATGACATATATAAATATTTGTGAAGGTAAAATCAGATCAATATGTTTTTTCCACTTGAAAATCATCTTCAAAAAGGTGTCTTTGTTAGAAAATTTGAACACTTGAACTATTATAAGAGATATTTAATAATTAATTTAATATTTTCATTAGAATAATTTTCCAATTGAAGTTTTCATATATTTTACTAAATGTTTTTGATTCTCTAAACTGTCTTTATTTTGTTTTCATTATCTAAATCATCACGGTTATGCCATCTAGTACATCATTTAGAGCTTATTGTCTTCCATTTCCTTACATCTTTTATAATTGCTATATCAGATTTATTGTTTCTAAAACTATTATTCTGAGACATGGCATTTAATTGTGAGAATTTTAGAGAGTTTTTTTTTTCTCATTTTTAAAGTTTCTCTTAAATTAGAAATATTTGTGCTGTGGGAGCTCCTTCGGCTCCTTCATCCCTTAGCCGTTAAGATACCAGTCTACTTGTTATGGATAATTGTCTGGACAAAAAGCTAAACAATGGACATTAGATTCAGAGTCTTTGTTTTGAAAAAAAGTGTGGGGCAAAGTGCTGTGGGATAATGGTCTTTAATCTTGTCACTTGTATTATTTTAATAAAATGCTGATTGGCCAGTAGTCAGACAGGAAGTAGAGGTGGGGCAACCAGGCAGGATGTAGAAGTGGATGACAAGAACAGGAGAATTATGGGAAGAAGAAAGACTGAGGCTGCACTCATTACACAGACAAAGAGGAAGCAAGATGAGAATACCTTACTGATAAATGTAACAAGCCATGTGGCTAACACAGACAAGAATTATGGGCTAAGTTAAAATGCAAGAATTAATTAATAAGAAGCTTGAGCTAATAGGCCAACTAATTTATAATTAAGTAGACCTCTGTGTGTTTCTTTGGGACTGAACAGCTGTGGAACTGGGTGGGACAAAAACCTCAGTTAACACGTTTGACTAAATTAAGAAACATTATTAGTTGTTGTTGCTGTATGACTTCTACCTGACTCCCAGTGTCTGAGACATTGATATTGTGCCTTTTCACCCTCTTGCCCAAGGAAGACTTTAGGGCCCTGCAACACAGACTCTTTAAGACTTTTCACAGCAGTTATATTGCTCTGTGTGTGCTTTGAAAGTGAGATTGTTACTTGAAATTGTACCTCTGTGCATTGTGCTCACTGGACTACAAATTTCCAAATCATCCCATGCCATTTTTTTTTTCTGTTCTGAGGTTCTGATAATGTAGAATGGTACCAGAGAAACTTTACAGTAGCAGATAAAATCCACACATTTTTGTGGAAATAAAGTGATTTCTGACAACTGGTCAGAGATAAAACAAGAGGAGCAGGTGTCCACCTCCTGAAGTGGTCAGGTCTAACATGTACTACTCTGCAGCAGAAGGAAATAAATCTGTCACTGAATTTTTATTTCTTTGTCTCTATATCTACAAAATGACTTCCACAAATGTCTTTCTTTCCTTCTTGGAGATTAAATATCAGCGTTTACTTCAGTTAGTCCTCAGAACTCAGTACCCAACACCATTGGCAGAATCAGCCCCATTTATCTAAAGGAAGTCTATATGCTTCTTGTATCATCCATAAAGTTCAAGACTCTCTGTGATAAATGTCACTGCTTACTAATTTAAAGTTTGTTTTCTTCCTTAGACTGTTTGCTATAGGATTTCATATAGCATAGCCTAGTGTGTGGTTCTTTATGAAGTCATAGATAGTCAAGTCATGAAACAGTCACCAGTTTCCCAAAGTAGGACAAACTCCATGCCTGAGATCTTTCCGTAGAAGATAAGAATAAAGTCTAGAAACAGGTGAAACACTCTTGCCACTATTTCTACATCTGAAAAATGTAGAGATGTCTAAATCTGCCTCATTAGAGGGAACATATCTTCTTTTTTCTATTACAAATTGCAAGGACAGAGATTTCACTTCCACTTGAGCCCTAAGAATATTCTTCTACCTAAGTTTGAGCCCTAAGCAATGATGAAAGAACATATTTTACTTTGAATTCTTTGCTTTTCTCCCATTAAATCTCTGGACAATGAAACACTAGAACCTGCATGATACAAAGTGGGAATAGACATCAGGAAAGAAGGAGAAAATGTCTTCAGCAAAACCAACCCAACATCTCAACAGTTATATTGCTTCAGAGTGTGTCTCAGTGGTAGCAAGAAAGCATATCCTTCAGGGAAAGGTCAAGGTTTTCTTTTTTTTTTTTTTTTTTTTTTTGGTTTTTCGAGACAGGGTTTCTCTGTAGCTTTGGAGCCTGTCCTGGAACTCCCTTGGTAGACAAGGCTGGGATTACAGGTGTGCGCCACCACCGCCCGGCTAAGGTCAAGGTTTTCATTGTACTGATAGAAATCAGTTTTTTTTTTCTTTTTCTCTCCAGTGAGGCATCTTCTTTGTTTATTTTAGGCAGGATAATACTTTGAATCTGAAGGACTCACCAAAGTTCATGTGTTCATGGTTTGAGCCTGGGTTGGTGGTGCTATTAAAAAGTGATTTGATAATGCTTGCACTAAGGTTATCAGTGGACTATTGATATAAGTGTCTACTTGGAGGGGGGAGTTACTAGGAGTATATATTTGAAAATTACCCTTCTCCTTTTTATCTGTCTCTCTGCTTTCTGGACATTATGAGGTAGGCAGTCTGCTAATCTACCATGCCATTCTGCTATGGTAGTTTTTTTTTTGTTTGTTTGTTTTTTTTTTTTTACCACAACCTCAGACACAATGGAGTCAAGGTATCTTAAACTGAAATGTGTGAAAGTATGAACAAAAATAAGCTTTTCCTCTGTTACATTGTTTGGGACCCAGTAACAAAACAGTAACTGATGGAAATGTCTGATTAAAGGAGCCATCTTTGCTTGGTGAATATTCTAAACACTAAGGCATATGTATCTTTCTCGTTTTCATATGTATATAAAGGAATGTTGTCTCTATGAACATGCCAGCTACACAAAATGATAAACCATGCATGCTGCATATCTATAAAATTCACAGTACTGAACATGGAACTAAATGCACATAAAGTACATTTAATAAGTCCTCAACACATTTTCTATGAATATTCAACAAATGCAAAAATATATGCTGACATTTCTCATTTCAGAAAATGTACAATGGTATCTATTTCCTGTTGCCCTGCTCATGCCATCTGGGAATTGCCTCCTACATCCTCACTCTGTTTCTCACCACCATCTTTTCTAACCAAAATTCCAGTTGAATTGCAAGAAAATGCTCGTCTATAAATATATACAGAGTGCTCCAACACTGGGAGGAAAACTGGTTGGTTGCATTGAATTGTTGGAACTTTAGCCATGATACTGCTTTGTAAGGGGACTCTGTGGCATACTCAATGATAATATCCATTAGAAACAATTTGACATCAGCCCACACGTGAACTCCAACACCATGCACAGGAAATAGTTTGTCTTGACTTAGCTTCATCTCTTCTTATTTTCTCTTTGGAGAGGCTGAATACTTATAACCCCATTTCCCAGACTCCTTTGTAATTGGTCTTGATTAGAACAAAGTATTAAAGATAAAGAAAATTGGCAAGTGGGTAGTAGGAATGTCAAAGTTCAAATCAGAAGACATCATGCTTTGGGGATGACTAGAGGTATAATATATTCATAGCAGCTGAATGCATCACTACACTGGTTTTTTATCTTGTTGCATTAAATGTAATTAAAAAATGATATGTCCTCAGGAATATGAGTTAATCTTTAAAATGACTTTTAACTTATTTGGATGATGTCATCAGAATAGTACCAATGCCTTAGGGCAGTGGTTCTCAATCTTCTTAATACTGTGGCCATTTGATAGGGTTCCTCCTGTTGTGGTGACCCCGAACCATAAAATTATTTTGTTGCTACTTTATAACTATAATTTTGCCACTGTTATGAATCAACAGAGTGTAAATATCTGATACGCAACCCTTCACTACCCACAGGTTGAGAACCACTGACTTAAGGTATGCTCTAAGTTGTAAGACTTATTTACAGCACAAATTAGTGCCTCTCTATGTTCTAGGCTATTCATATGTAAACCATATGTAAACTATAATTAACACAAGAGGTATGAACAAGGACTCTTTTATGGTTGTCCATCTGTATCAAGGTGACTTCTCTCATCTCCATCGTACCCAATAATCATCTAGCTAAATTAGATTCACCACTTTGAGGATGTAAAATGCAGTGTTACTGGTAAAGACACTGGTGTTTTCTCATGGTATGCAGAAGTCACTGTGAGATTCTCCAAGCAGATATCCGAGCAATTACAGCTTTCAAATGGGGAAGACAGGACACGCCTTTCCCAGTGACTGTCCAGGACAGGAAGTAAATAGGCCTTTTGAGAGTTCCTATTGCAGACCTGAAAATTTGACTATGAAATATATTTGTGAAGGTTTCTCACCTTGTTTGACAGATTGGGAATTACCCAGATAACATATTTCCATAGTAAATGCAAAACTTGGTTATAAGCTTTGGGTAGCAACACATTCAGTATGTACTGTTCACTTAATAATTGGTGTGTCATCTCTTTACATCCACTATATTGTCTTCTTAATATAAGAAAGATGTTATCCCTTTCTCATGGGAATAAATCCATTTTACAATCATTTTCTATACTTATCAGAACCCTGCAGAACTCAGTAAAGACAAGATTAAGAGGTTCTATCATCCCAATATGATTAAAGGCCTAAAGGAAATCATTTGCATCACTTACCAAAAGACAAAGTTCGGGCTATGTATTTGGAAAAGGATTCAGGCATAGGCCCTGATTTTGCAGTGAACCAAGAGAATCCATGGTCTGTCCTAGGGAAGAAAAAATTAGTGTTAATTTTAAAATTAATTAAACTTACTGATGTGTGACCAATTTATTAATAAAAAGTTAGCACATGAGAATGCTGTTATTGCAAATAGACACTAACAGAAGAGTTCAGGATGCAAGGATGTCTTAGAATAGGTGCCAAATCTTCCCAAAGTTTTTCAAGAAATCTGGTTGCTTTAAATTGTGTATGTAACAATTATGTTTATATCATATGTATACAAATTATCTATATTCATAGATAGATGATAGATAGATAGATGATAGATAGATAGATAGATAGATAGATAGATAGATAGATAGATAGATAGATAGATAATGGATAGACATACATACAGACAGAACATATATAGATAATATCTATTGATTAATCTAAGTTTTCTTTAGCAGAATAGAGGGTTTCATGCATGCACACTAGGCAAATATTCTTACCACTAACTACATAGCCATCCATTATAAATACAAAATTATAATATAGAAGAAAGAATATCAATTACATGATAATGCATAGCTTTTCTTGTGCTTTTTATGGCAACAATTTAATAAAGTTGAATATCAGTAATAACATAAAGTAAACTCGTGGAAACAAATAACACAGCACTGAGTGATAATTTGGTTAAGAAAGAAATCAGGAAGGGCATGGAAAATGCTTAAAATTGAATGAAAATGAAAAAACACCTTGCTAAAATCTGTGTCATAAAATCAGTTCTAAGAGCAAAGTAGCACTATTTACACACACAGAAAAAATCGAGACATAACAAACTAATAATTATGTGCCATATATCAAAATCTATGGGACACAATGAAAGCTGTATTCCTCAGAGAAAATCGTTATCATTATTAGCTTACATCAAAAAATTTGAAGTATGTCAAATATATAACTTGATGATGTACTTGAAGTTCTTGAGGACAAAAAAAAAGAGCAAACTCCTAAGACAGTAGAGAGGACGAAATAATCAAAATTGGGTCTGAAATCAATAAAGTTAAAATGAAAAAAAAATACAAAAGTTAAACCATGTGTTGATTTTTTGAAAATATTGGCAATCTCAAGCCATATTAAGCAAAAGAAAGAAATCATACCTATATTAATAATACTAGGGATAAAAAGGAAATATGAACAGATACTGAGGGAATTTAGAAAACCATTAGTAAAAGCTTTTAAAATCCATTTTCCTTCTAACTGGGAAACAAAAAGAAATGAATGAATGCCTAGATATGTCTGACCTATCAGAGCAAATGAAGATGAAGTAAGCAATTTAAATAGATCTATAATAGCCAATGATGTAGAAGGTCTTATGCAAAATTTTCCAACTGAAAAGCTCAGGGCTAGGTTGATTCAGCATAGAATTCTTTCATTAGACCATCAGAGGAAAACACCAATGTTTCTCAAATTAGTTAATAAAAGAGAAAACACAAATATTTCCAATTTGTTTGTTATGAACCTGGCTTCTACCAAAACCAGAAAAAGATCAAACAACAGCAAAAAAGAAAATTATAAGTCAATTGCTTTGATGAATATAAATTCAAAATTTCTCAAAAATACTTCCAAAATTCTTGAATTTAGAAATACTGTAAAGTAATGACCATGATCAATTTGACTTCATTTCAGAAATAAAAGTATTAGTTGGTATATGTAAAACAATAAATGTTTTATGACACATAAAATAGATGTAAGGACACAAACCACATGATCAGCTAATTAATGCACAAAATGTCTTTGAAAAGTTACAACATCTGTTCATGATAAAAGTCTTTCAGATACTTTTATGGGACACAAAATGATTATAAAAGAAAAATTCAAAGCATGTCCACTAAAATCAGAAAGAGGGCAAAGTTGTCCATCCTTTCCTGTTCAATACAATGCTTGAAATCTTTGATACAGCAATAACATAATTGTAGGAAATAATGGGAGTAGTAATAGGAAAGGGAAAAGTCAATGTAAACTTATTTGCAGATCATAGCACATAAAAGACCCAACATAGTCCATGAGAATTTTTATATAAGATAAATATATTTAGCAAAGTAATAGGGTACAGCATTAACAGAACAAAATCAGTAGCTATTCTATACATCAATAAGAATGTATAGAGAAATAAATAGGGGGCATATCCCATTCAAAATAGCATGAAAAATCTCTAGAAATAGATCTGAGTTAAAGACTTGTATAATTGTAACATTTCTTAAATAACACAAACCAGCTCTGAGAAGTATAGCACACATGGAATAAAACAAGGGTTTCGCCTTTACTAAACAAACATATAATAAGTTTTTCTTCTATTTGTTGTATGATCCAGAAAGATATGGGCTAATCTGTGGGGATCAGTTTCCTCAACTGTCAGTAGAAAATCTGTAATTCTTTCATTAAGACCCCTGGAAATACAACATACAAATTCTCTGCAAACTGGGCTGCTAATTATGTGACCTCTTCAAGAGGTCATAAAGAATGGAGCAAAGCAACGAAGGGAAATGTTTGTGTGATGTGAACTTTATTTTTTTTCCTTCATAAGAGGCTATGTCGGGACATATGATCAGGAGGAACGGTTCTGATACTGGGCAAAATACAATACAAATAAAGAAATAGGGGACTGAATATTAGGTGTGGAAGCATACCAGTAGGAAGGATACCAAGAATAGAAATCTAGGTGGAATGCTTAGCTAAGCCTTTGAACACCAGAATAAATATTTTAACTTAAGAGTCCAATGGCATCACAAATAATAATGAAAATTTCTGTGCAATGCAGCGAATTTAACTCTTCAGTAATTTTCAGACTGACCAAATTCTGACTGGTATCACAAAACAAATTTTGAACAAGTTGAGGAAAAGAATTTTAATTATAATACCAGGCTCATTAATTTTTTTTTTTTTTTAGTGTAAAGATTGTCTGGGAACTTGTAATGTAGTCAAAACTGCACTTGATGTTCTGATGTTTCTGCCCCCAACTTCCAAATGTTAGGATTATAATTGCACACTATTGTAGCTTGGGTTTTATTCATCCTGGTATGCACTTTGGCAACTGAACTATTACCCCCACCTCCAAAGTCACAGCTTCAAGATTACTTTTATTATTTTATTATTTCTTTCCTTTTTGAATGAATATTTATTTATTTATTTATTTATTAAAATTTCAACCTCCCCCATCCTCCCATTTCTCTCCCATTCACTCCCTCCCCCTCCCTGCCCTCTCCAGTCCTAAGAGAAGTCAGGGTGCCCTGCCCTGTGGGAAGTCCAAGGCCCTCCCCGCTCCATCCAGATCTAGGAAGGTGAGCATCCAAACAGACTAGGCTCTCAAAAAGTCAGTACACGCAGTAGAGTCAAAACCCGGTGTCATTATCATTGGCTTCTCAGTATGCCCTCATTGCCAACCACATTCAGAGAGTCTGGTTTGATCACATGCTTGTTCAGTCCCAGTCCAGTTGGCCTTGGTGAGCTCTTATTAGATCAGTCCCACCACCTCCGTGGGTGGATTCACCCCTCGTGGTCCTGACTTCCTTGCTCATGTTCTCCCTCCTTCTGCTCTTCATCTGGACCTTGGAAGCTCAGTCCAGTGCTCCAAGTTCTGTACATCTGCCTGTTTAGTGTGTGTCCATGATACAGAAACTCAACTTCTTAGCTAGATACCAGTGGTCCCACAGACTGCCCAAGTTTCACAACTGTTGCCCACATTCAGTGGGCCTACACTGGTCTTATGCTGGTCCCCCTGCTAGGAATCAGTGAGCTCTCATTAGCTCAGGTCAGCAAATGACCCAGATAATTCAACATTTTAGAGTACCGCTGTTGCAGTTTTCTTGGAAATCTGCATCCAGAATAACCTGAAGACTGCTGGCTGAAATGATCCAGCCTCACAAAATACTCCAGCAGAGACTTGACCATAATTCTAAATTTTATTTGGGTCCTCATAAGATTATCAGCCCCCCCCCCCAGTCAGCCTAGAAAACTATGCCCACATTCCAAAAATTGGATATGGATGTTTGTCTTTATTTAGAGGATTAGTTACAAACTATTTTTTTTTTTTTTTTTTTTTTCGAGAC
>NC_022015.1:77499090-77511359 GCF_000317375.1 Microtus ochrogaster | reverse complement strand
TGTAGACCAGGCTGGTCTCGAACTCACAGAGATCCGCCTGCCTCTGCCTCCCGAGTGCTGGGATTAAAGGCGTGCGCCACCATCGCCCAGCAAGGTATGTGTTTTGAAAAGAAAAAAAGGGATTACAAATACAGTAGGATAAAAGTGTAGATTATTGAATCTACTCTGAAAAGAAAAGGGGAGGATGTAGAAATGATAACATAAAAAGGTAGGTTATTGAATAAGCTCTGTAAAGAAAAAAGGGATATAGATATCATATAGATATAACACTAAAAGGTAAATTATTAATCTTCTTTTAAAAAGCAACTATGAGTTTTAAATATTTTACACTGAATTGAACTTTTGTATATTGTATACAAATTTTTTATATCGATGCAAATTTGAGACTAATTTGTCAAAACATACTATGAATATTAGAGACAAGACCTTGCTTTGGTACCTTTTCACACAGGGAATTATAATCAGCTGTGCAGAGCTACATCTGTACATATTTTCCAAGGCGCAATTCTAAACTTGGTGATCAGGTTAGATGTAACTGTCCAGAACAGCAGTATATGTGTGTGACAGATAAAGTCCTTATTGATTGCAATCCGAGAATTAAATTCTTTGTGCAGAAATGCAGGTTATATACGAGAATATGGAGTAAAGGAAGTAAAAGACTACTTAAGGTAAATAATCTGTTTATTCTTTTTTTCAGAAATCATGTTATGACATATGTATGAAATTGTAGCAAAAGCTATTTAGTTCTAGCATGAGCACACATATGTATATGAAAAAGGAAGAGAGAGGCAGAGTAGAGAGAGATACCTAGTAGAATTACATTAATAAAATAATGTAATAATAGGAATAAATAAAATTTGTGATATTTATTTGCTGTTTATTATAGATCAGGTAAGTCATAACTGGCCTAAAATAAACTAAGTAAGGTTCTCATTTAAGAAACAAAATTTAAGAAAAATCTTTTTCCACAGGACAGGGAACCCTGACTGCTCTTTGGACTGGAGAGAGAGGGGGAGAGGAGTGGGGGGAGGGGAAGAAAGGTGGGAGGAGGGGGAGGGAAAAGGGAGGCTGGGAGGAGGCTGAAACTTTTTGTTTTTTGCTTTTTCTCAATAAAAAATTAAAAAAAAAGACTAATGGTGGCAATTTTGTAAATGAATATTTGAAAAGTCAATGTAAATACAGATGAATCACAATGAGAAGATATTAAAATATTAAATAATTCAGTATTAAACACTAAGTTCTTTGTATTAATTTTCTAGATTACTATTCACACTGCCATATAAAGCTGGCACCAATACGCATTTCCTTGGTAAGGACCTGAGGCTCACGGCACACTGAAGTTCAAATAGCCTGACAGCCTGTATCCCTGCCCCTATCCCTCAGGTATGAAGAATATTTGTAAGGAGTTTTGTTCAAAACAAACTCAGGTCTTTTCCACTATTGTGGCTCAGGTAATGCACAAGGATTTACCTTCAGTGAGATACCAGATGTGGGAAGGACCTTATCTCTGTGATGTTAGAATTTTCAGTTGTGTGGCTGAGAAAGTGCCAGTCTCCCTGATGAAAGTGGGATTTGTCACTTGCAAAGTTCTGAACAAATGGCCTTAAACTACTGCTCTTGCAACTTAGTATTCTTGGTTCACAAAGCACTAGACCCTTCTTTAAGCACGTCCAGAACAATAGCCCACACATTGGCTAAGATATCAGTTATTACCCTTCTCTCTCATTATTTCAGGAGCTTGTGGTTTCTATATACATGATCTGTATGGCCTTGCAGCTCCAATAAGGTCTACAGCCTCCATAAAACATGATTGGTTTCTGAATTTTGTCTACTACAGTAGACCTAGTTTGTTGGGCAAGAATAACCTTCAAGGAGTCAGTCAATGTAAAATAATTCTTACCTTCATGGAAATCATATATTGATAAAAGTATATATAGTTAATGAATTTGGGGAAATATAAAACAGAGTATCAAATCACATTGGTGAAGAAATTAGCCATTATGTAATATTGATGGCAGGTATTCTTTCATTTACTCATTCAAATAACATTTGTTCAAGCATATATCCGTGCCATGTCATCTGCTGTCTTCTGGGGACAGTGAATGAGAGAATTTGCCATCACAGGACTCAATGAAGGACAGATACTTATGGGTTCAAAGCAAAGTCATCTTTCTCCATGGTCACACACACTTTCTCTAGGTTTATGTTGTGTGATCTGTTATCATTGACTACTGTATGAAATTGGAAGTGGATTAAAACTGACTACCATACAGTCAGATTAATGACTATCTTAAATGTCACCTTAGAACCTTCATCTAGCAACTGATTGTTGTACTCCTTGTACTGGCTTTTTAAAACCCATTCTCTCTGGAGGCATATCTTGCTCAGCCTAGAAAAAGTGGGGATGGCTTGGCCCTTCATCAAAGCAATATCCCTTACGCTCTATGAGTAATAGATGGGGGTGTGGGGGGAGGTTGGAGGGAATGGGAGGAAGGGAGGGATTGGGAATAGGAATTGGTATGGGAAAAGTAAAATACAGGTTTTTTGTTTAATTTTTAAATAAAATAAAAATAGGAAAAAAAAAGAGAGAGAGAGAAAAGAAACTGACTCAAAGCCAGGCCACAGATAGCAAGACTGTGTAGTTAGAAGCCCTTGGTACCTTTTGCAATGGTTATATAAAAGTCTTCTTAACTGTATTCTACCAAATCTTATCTTACCTGGTTCTACAAACACGCAGTTCATTCCTGCTTTGAGACATGTTCTTCCTTTTTCAAGTAACATTTCTCTCCAGAACTTCTCCCCAGATTTGCTTATCTTTTGAGTCTCTGCTCCAGTCTACCCAAGGTGAAAAGCTCTGCACGATCTCTCTTGTGGAGCAGATGACTGCATGGTCCTTTCGGTCTCCCTCAGTTTCTCACTGTACTTTCCTTTCTTACCATGGCTGACAAATCACAGCAAGCTCACAAATCCACCGTTTTACTTAACTTTCCTTAATCTCCTCTGACGGAATTTCAGGGAGGAGCAGTTTTCTTTTACTTACTAATATGTCTCTGCAAAATCTCAGAGTGTCTTACAAATAAAAAAACAGAATAATTACATGCTAAAAATATGAATTATAATACTAATAATTATACTGCATCTAAACCAGTATTTTTGTCTATATGAAGTCCCATTGTGGTTGCTCAGTGATCAGGTAGAAGTGCTTTTTTATTGAAAACTTCTTGTTTGAAAACTGTAAAGTAATAAATCTCAAATGCTAAGAAACAAAAATAGTACATAAACTCTGCTTTCAACTCAGTGTATGCCTCAGACCTACCAATACAGTGTGCTACATGTCATTGCAGAAATGGTCTAATCCTATGAATGTCCAGACTAAGTTTCATCAAGGGTCTAAGAATCAGCTACTTCATTTGCACAGGGCCTTTCTAGACCAACAACTGAGAACTTGCAAGAGTCAATCCAAAGCTGCCAATGAGATCTGAGCAACTGGACTCTCTCTAGGGATTTTAAGAAGCCAAAATAGCCAGGTAGTAATGGTGCATGCCTTTAATCCCAGCACTCAGGAGGCAGAGGCAGGCAGATCTCTCTGAGATCGAGGCCAGCCTGCTCAACAAGAGCTAGTTACAGGACAAACTCCAAAGCTACAAAGAAACCCTGTCTTGAAAAAACAAACAAAAAAACAAAATTCTTGTTTTCAAGGATCCCCTCAATGAATGTATGGTTATGTCCTCTATGATTTCTGGTGCAAGAGAGAGGGTAGTCTCTGACTGGACGATAATCACATCCTTAGAAAAGACAGAACAAATATACAAGGTTTTGTTTGACTGGCTACTAAATACTTGTTTGAGAGGTCATTCCTGAAAAGTCCATGGCCAATGAATCCTCGTCAACAAATCACTTCTCCTGGGCTAGCAGAACATAACAGCAAACTGTCTCATTTGGGAGGCAGGACCTTTATGATTAATGAGGCTTTTACAGTGCTCACATTGCTACTGATGATACAAAAATGTGTTTCTTGGAATTTATTGCAAAGAAAATTCATGACCTTGTAATCCTTAAAAGAAGAGAGAGAGAAACCTTCAGAGAATTATGCTGTGACTTTTTGTTGTTGGAGTTCATCCAGGGTTTTCATTTGTATTTAACTTTGACCTTTAAATATACTACTGTGAGCTGCTAATAAGCAAGTGTTCCATATGCTTGTTTACATGCCTTTAAAAACATACAGGTTTTAAATAAACTTTTCTAGAAAATGCAGTTAGGAAATACTCTATATATGACTATGACTCCACCATCCAAAATCCTCACAGTATCTACAGAGATATATTGCTGATACAAGACCCATCATGAATTTCTATGGACTGAATTATTTTCCCCAAGCTAATTCTTTCTGAATTTATCCCCTAATAATTCCATTTTGAAGGAAACCCTTTCCAGGAAATAAATGAAATTAAGTGATTTTATTATGTTCAGAGAATAATCCAGTGGGATTGTTTGCTAGAAGAGGGGAGGAATGCCAGAATGTTATGTTCACTGGGAAAATGCCACCTTGGGACACAGTCAGAAGGGCTTCACTGACAATAAGGAGCAAATGTGTATGGTAGGGTATGTTCAGGGGTCCAGGCTGATAGTAACTAGAGGGGCCTCATAACGAAGCAGCCCAGCAGGCATTTTTCCTTGGGCAAGCATCTGAAAAATAGTTGGAAAAACATTTCTCTCACATAAGGTGCTTACCTTTCAATATTCTGCTATGGAAGTCTTAGAGATTTAAAGATTTCTAATAACTTCAGAATTAATTTGGAATAAAATATAATCTGTTGAGTTTAACTTTTACTATGCATACAAAATAATTGGTATCCTTGTGACATTTTCACACATACACAAATATATGTAATCACAAACATAAACTTTGTTGTTATTCATCTTCTCATTATTTTCCTCCTATTGGTCTCCTTCCTTGATGGAAATATTTCATCTGATATTATGCTACAAACATTATATTACCCTCTCTTATTTCCTATTGCTCCTTTTAAGGTCTAGATTCCAACTATCCTAACAGGCTCTCTGAACCCCTGTACCTGGCCTAGACTGTCTGTGCAAACTTATCCCTGAGTCGTATTCTGACTCCATTCCCTCTCCACTGACATCTGTGCATTTGAAATCTAATCTGTTTTACGTGAAAAAAAAATCTCTCTTGCTAGTAGTTTGTAATGCTGAGTTCTCCGAACTCAAGTCTCAGTTCAAATAATTTCCCATCAGAGGTATCACGTCTGACTGATTGGTCTAGGGGATTTAATTTATTTCTTACCACCCACATCCTTACATACTATTTACTTCTTAGCACTTACCATTACCAGAAAATACCTTTCTTTCTATGTTAATGTTTGCCTGTGACAGGGAAGATTGTATAGCCCACAATCTTACATGACGGTTTTCTGATTTCTCTCTCTCCCCAGTAATAGAGCTACATATATTACAACAACTGTCTAAGCTACCATCTTAGTTAGTTAATTACAAGTCTCTTTGTTGAATGAAAGATCCACGAGAGTAAATATGTGTCCATCTTGATTCTGTCTCTCTTTTCAGGATGCCTCATTACCTGACACATAAGTGGTCATATTGCATATCAAGTGAATATTTCTCTTTTGTTCAGGACTCTATTCTCCATCTTATTTCCCTTTCCATCCATTGCCAATGTATATACAATTCTAACAAAAAGCTTTTTTCCATTAAGATAATCATGTCATGGACCAATTACATTTCCTTAGAAGCTAAACTTCCTGTATTTGAAGTTTAATCAAAATGGAAAATATTGAAGTAATCTATATCCTGTTCAGTGGCATTCATATTGAGTTCATTATCAACAGCCTTCAATTTCCTTCACCATAAAGGACTTATAAATGCTTCTTTTTGGCTTTTTTGAGACAGGGTTTCTCTGTGTAACAGTCTCGACTACCCTGGAACTCACTTTGTAGACAAGGCTGGCCTCAAAATCACAGAAATCCACCTGCCTCTGGCTTCTGAGTATTGGGTTCCCTTTCAATCTTAAAAGAAATTGTGATTATACTGTGATGTGGAAGTCCTTCTATATATATTGTTGCTGTTATTGGTTAATGAATAAAGAAGCTACTTTGGCCTGTGATAGGGCAGAATAGAGCTAGGTGGGAAAGCTAGACTCAATTCTGGGAGAAAGAAGGCAGAGTGAGTAAGAAACTAGGTAGCCACAACAAGAGACAGATGCCTCCACTAGAGCACACTGAAGCTTTAATGGTAGGCCATGACCTTGTGATTGCACAGATTAATGGAAATGGGTTAGTTTAGGATATAAGAGCTAGCTAGAAACATACACAAGCTAATAGGCCAAGGAGTGATAATTAATATAGTTTCTGTGTGATTATTTCTGGTCTGAGCAGTTGGGAATGAATGGACAGGCTCTGCTTACAATACTGGACATTCTTCACTTCTAATGGACAGCTTAAAATTGGGTACATGTAAAGAAAAGTTGTTTGAGCCAGAGATGACAGCCGGTGTCTGTTCTTCTGTCACTCAGGAGGTTGATACAGGAGTATCATCATAAGCTGAGTTCAACATGGATGACATAAAAGTTCCAGGTACCCTGGAGCTACATGGTGATACTTAGTCTCAAAGCAAAAGAAAAAAAAAAGAATACAAACAGAATTAAAATATATTTATTTAGTCCACATTTTTGGAGACTAGAAGTCAAAGATCAGTCAGCCTCATGGTTGAAACTCTGATGAGTGCACAGTGGAGAATGTTATCAGGGTTGGAGGACATGCGAGAGACTGAGATCATGCTGTGAAACAAGACTTGAGAGGCCACGGTCAGGATTTTTAAATGACTATTGTAAAAGAAGTGTTTAGGATCCTGATAGAACTATTATACCTTAATGCCTTCCTTAGGAGACCTCTAAGAGCCAAGGGTGTAATTACTTCTTTTTGTTCTAGAACTTTCATGTGTGTTGTTAAATCTCATTTTTCATGTATGAACTTAGTGTTATAAACTTGCCTGTCAGAAACAATTTTATTGTGTCCCTTATGTTTGAGTTTGTGTGTTCATTTTCATTGAATTCTAGAAAGTCTTTAATATCTTTCCTTAGCCATTTTTCTTTCAATGAAGAATTGTTCAGCTTCCATGAGGGTGGTGGTTTTTATCAAAATGTTCCCAAAAGGGAGTGACACCAATGGGAGGTACAGCGTCACATTGATCTTGTCGATCTTGGTTTGATATTGTTGGAGCAAGTGTGCCACTGTGGAGATGGCCTTTGAGGTCTCATATATACATGTCTGTTTCTGGCAGCACCAATCTAATTCAGAGAAGATAACAGGCATCAGAGAAACTCCACGTGGATTTTATATTATTTGTGGCAAAAGTAAGCCACTAGGCAAGAAAATGTCCCTACCTTGATTGCTGATAATATGCTGCTTAAAGATACAAGGAGGACACAAACTATCCTCCTTCACAAAAAGGTCTGCAAGAAGTGCTAGGCCTGTAGACCCAAGATGGATGCCCCATTGTTGCAGAGGAACTTTGGATGACTGTCTAGGCAGCTAGCTACTTCTGTCATTATTCACAGTTTTTGGAAGTTGTTTGTTTGCACATCTGCTTACTCAGTTAATATTATTTCCTTCTTGGGTCTCTGAGATTGCTGAGGACTAGATATTTAGTTATTGCCTGCTTTGTTTATGAGACTCAGGAAAGAATATTACTAAAGAAATGTAAAGTATATAAGGTTGAGAGAGCAAAAGATAGTTTTGGATGGTAATGCAAGTTGTGGTAGAAAGTAAATTAGGTACAAGACTTTGGACTCACCAAGATAGGATAAATATGGAGCATTCTCTCTGAATCTGTCAAATGCAAATGGACTAGGCATTGTTGATGTATTTATTGCCTGTAAATATTGTATATAGTTATTATACTTATTGCATATAGTTTTTCTGATATTAGTCATAGAATTCTATTTTATTTTAGACAAGAAGGGCAAATGTAGGGGCATTTCATTTGTATTTTCATAAATAAAGTTTGCCCAGGGGTCAAGGGAATAATATAGCCACAGTGGTCAGCATTATAGCGAGGCAGTGGTATCACAAACCTTTAATCCCAGTAGTCACACTAGTTGCCATAAAAACCAGGTGGTATATGCCTTTAATCCCAGTGGTACGCACCATTTCTTCCCAGAACTAAAGAGGATCATAAAGCAGGAGGAAACATCTCTCAGATACACTCTTCTTTTTAGATTCCTGGAGGCATGATGGCCATTTTGGACTGAGGTCAAGGTAAGAGCTAGTGGCTGACTGTTTTGTTCTTCGAATCTTCAGGTTGAACTCCAATTTCAGTCTCTGAGTTTTATTAATTGTGCATCATGAATTGGCTTTTTGGAACCAGTTTTCTATGGTGGGATACCTTGCTCAATTTTAATGCAGTGGGGAGGGTCTTGGTGATGCCTCAATTTGATATGCCTGGGCTTGGATGACTATCCATGGGAAGACTTACCCTCTTTGAGAAGTAGATGGGGGTTGGACAAATGGGGGCGAGTGGGAAGATGGGTGGGAGGGAGAACTGTGTTTGATATGTAAAATGAATAGAGAAAGAAAAAAAATACATGAATCTATTATCAATCTCTTTATCTCCATCTGTTCTTGAAAACTGTTAAGACTCAAGCCTACTGATTGGTGTCACATGATGTTGCCTTATATTGGAATTGTTTAACAGGAAATACTATCTAGCTTTCCTGGAGGAGTCTTAAATTTCATCTTTCTTTACTGCATTGTTCTGGGCCCAAGCTCAGCTTCGCTATAAACTTTAGGGAGGGTAATCAGAATCCAATGAGGTAAGGACTGCTTACAGAGAACAGTCAGCCAGCCAGACCTCTTTTGAAAGCACAATTTCTCCACTATTATTCTGCCAAATGCTTCTTCTCCCTACTTTATTAAAATGGACCAACAACTGAGAATAGCTGCAGTTTTTTTTTTTACCATCGATATCCAATACATAAATTCAGTACTTAGCAGAAGACTGTATTAAGATATATTACCTTGTTAGCCTTGAGTATGTAGTTCTTTACACCCCACACCAAATTATGTATAAGAGAAACAAGGTTACTTGAGTCCAAAGAATTCTCAGCACAAAAAGGGCTTGCCATTGAATTGTCCTGATAAACACCAGTTGGTGGAAGTTTAAATGCATCCCTCTACCTATCCCATTTCTTCTATCTCCATTGCCTGAGGATATAGAACTTTGTCTCTATTTGACTTTAAACTGATTTCATTAAACAGAAACTCTCTCTCTCTCTCTCTCTCTCTCTCTCTCTGTGTGTGTGTGTGTGTTTGTGTGTGTGTGTGTGTGTCTGCACATTGCTCTCATCATAAAGACTGAAAGCAAACAGGATCATTCTTCAGCTTTAACAGAAAAAAATCATAACAATGAGACCTCACTAGTGCAGGGGAGCTGGCAAGATGATGTGTAGTTGTAAAAAGAAATGAGAAAGAAAAATAAGATTGTTAAAATGGTAATGTCATAGAAGTGAAATAGGGATTTCTGCTGAGAGGGGTGTAGGCTTTTTGTCCTTCCACCCTTTAGAAACTGTTCTCTGGCAATGGGAAGTTTTGGTCTTTTTCTTTTAGTAAATGGAACATTACTGCAGTATTGCAGCAACACTAAAACCTAATAATAGGATGTTTTCTATTTGTAAATAAGCTATCTTTTCTGGCAGACTTACAGAAACCAACCAGCATTGATGTTCAGTCTGGCATTTACAGTTACTTAAACATTTTTTTTCAAGCTAGTGCCTGGTAACATTTAGTATCACTTATTAAAATAGATGACAAGAATGTTAAAGGATTTGCATCTTCTGTATTTTTAAGAAAGGAAAATGCTAATAAAGAAAATTCTAATATGTATACCACCATGTGCAGTGGCTTGCTCATTTAAATTCATGAAATGCAGCCTGAAACTGGCAGCTGAATTATCTGTTGTTTTCATGATCATTTATTTTCTCCCCACAAATAATGATGTTATTATTCACTTTTAAATTCTTAATAAGAAGGATGAAAGCTCAGCATCCTCTCATTTCTATAATCCTCCCTCAATATGTTCTCTGTGGTATTTGACATATTCTCCTCCAGGGGATGAGAATAGATTTCAAACCATCTTGGTATTATGTATTCCAACTAAGACTACTATAAACATATGTAGAGGAATATGTAATAGTTTGTGTTAGGGTTGTTACAAAGCAAATAAAAATAATTAGCCTTTCATTAATATATCCACTTTTAGAATAATTTCAAAATTATTCTTAATTTCACAGTTAGACTGTGTTTTCCTCCTCATATGTTTCATGTTTTTAAAATAAGTGAACATAGTGTTTTTTAATAATGGGATATTTATTCTTATTACTACCATGTCTTCACTTTGCTCATTTGCTGTATATCTTGATAGTTCTTTCTTTCCTTTCTTGTTAAAAGCAGTAGTCTCATCATGCTGTTTTTAAAATGCAGCAGCAAGCTGGACCTCTTGGTTACTGGAATTGTAATTTAGCACCTATGAGTTTGTGTTCACTTTTTTTTTGAGACAGGTTTTCCCTATATAACAGTCCTAGCTGTCCTGTAACTAGCTCTTGTAGACCAGGCTGTCCTTGAACTCAAAAAAATATGCCAGCCTCTGCTTCTCGAGTACTGGGATTAAAGGCATGCACCACCACTGCCCAGTTAAGAAAAGTTTATTTCTAACTTTGTGATTTCTCTAATAAATAATATTTATTTGAGATATTCTGTATAATTTCTCAAGCCATGCGAAAGCCCAGTGGGAAAGAAACAGCATATTAGAAACAATGGGTGTCCAAGAGTTTAAGCAAATGAATACTTAGAAACTGAGGTAATCAACTAGAAGACAGCAAAGAACCTGAGCTATTTATAAAAGGCCCTACAGTATCTGAGATAATAGGGGAAAATATAGGAGAGAGTAACTGTGGTGGCTTGAAAGTAGATGACCCCCTAAGGGAGTGGAACTATTAGGGGATT
The DNA here is from genome assembly GCF_000317375.1 of Microtus ochrogaster. NCBI lineage: Eukaryota > Metazoa > Chordata > Mammalia > Rodentia > Cricetidae > Microtus > Microtus ochrogaster. The sequence continues at coordinate 77,500,326 of NC_022015.1, read as the reverse complement.
TGGCTTTATTGGAATGGGTATGGTCTTGTTGGAGGAAGTGTGCAACTGTGGAGGTAGGTTTTAAGGTCTCATATTTGCTCAAGTAACATCTCATGTCTCAGACCACTTCCTGTTGCCTGCAAGCCAAGATGTAGGACATTTGACTACTTTTCTAGCACCATGTCTGCCTGCACACCAGTGTCACACCATGATGATGATGGACCAAACCTTTGAAAATGTAAGTTATTCTGATCAAATGCTTTGCCTTTATAACAGTTGTCATGGTCATGGTATCTCTTCACAACATTAGAAACCCTAAGACAATAACAAAACTTGGTTACAGTGTAGCTCTGGAAGATTGACATTTGGTATTAACTTAACTTTGGGCAGATGAGTGTATCATCACCAATTTGTAGACTAACTGGGAGTTTATAAGGCAAAATCTCAATTTTATTCTTTGCATTTACCTCCTTCAGGAATTGTAGTGAGGAGGCCACTCGGTTGTTCTCGCTGTTTGGACCCAAAATAATCACACAGAAACCACATTATTTAAATCACTGCTTGGCCCATTAGCTCTAGCTTCTTACTGGCTAGCTCTTACATCTTAATTTAACCCATTTTCAGTGTTTTGTATTTTGCCACGAGGCTTGTGGCCTATTAGCAAGGCTGCAGCATGTCTGTCTCTGGTGGTGGTTTCATGGCTTCTCTTAAACTCCTCCTTCTTTCTCAGCATTCAGTTTAGTTTTCCTGCCAAGCTATGTTTCTCTAAAGCTCTGCTACAGGCCCAAAGCAGTCCCTTTATTTATCAGTGCTAATCACAGAATACAGACAGAAATCTCACATCAAGGAATCTTCAGAAGGATGTTTAGTATTGAAATTGTACCAAATTCCTTGCAGGCAGCACAGTGGGAAAAGAGTAGAAGGTTAACCTGAGGTGAGACTGACCACCCTTTTGAGAAATTAGTAACATAACTAGTCTAATTCTCACAGTGACCATATCATGTAGGCCTATTATGTGTTACAGGTGAAGATGCTGATTCAGATAACTTGCCTACAAATCATTCATCTTAAGATCAGCAGAGCCAAGATTTACAATCATATTGTCTACTTACAAACTGGGCTCCAAATATCAGAAGATATTTTACTTTTGTTGTGTTATAATCATATATCAGAAAAACAACTGAAGGAGAAGTGTATTTTGTTTTTTTTTTTATTAAGAAAGAAAAAAAAAATTTTCCGCCTCCTCCCAGCCTCCCA
>NC_022015.1:77451761-77492105 GCF_000317375.1 Microtus ochrogaster | reverse complement strand
CAGGAGCTGAAGGTGCCTGGGCTCCCTTACAGGGGACCCTGAGGCCTGCCCGGTAGGCAGGCACTCACTGCTCTGAGAAGTGTATTTTGGTTCATGATTTGATACAATACAGTCCATGGTGCCAGAGAAGGAATAGCGGTTGTGGCCTCTGTGGGAATGAAAGCATTTGGCAACTGCTTGCTCATATCTCAGGTGACCAAAAAGCAGAGAGAACACAGAAAGTGAGAGTAGGCTTCCACTCTCACAGCTAGATCCTAGGAATATATCTCTTCCAGCTAGACTTCACCTCCCAAAGGTTCTATAACCTTCTACATGATTCTATCTATTGGGGACCAACAGTTCAATATATAAACCTGTGAGAGACATTTCATTGTCAGAGCATGACACCATGATTCCAGAAATTCAACAAGCTACCGAAAGGCTTGATGGTATGTATCTTTGCATTGCTTTTCCCTTTATTACCTACATGTTTAACCATCCTAGAAATGATAATATATAATTTTGAATTATTATTGTTTTAAAATGTCATAAATTCATAGATATCTACTACTTTATTAAGATGTTTAATTTTTAATAAAAATTTTTGTGTCTTCTTTCTTCATGAACCCAAATATGCTATCACTAATGCCGTGTGATCCATTCAGAACTTGTCCTATCAGCATGGTTCTTATTATTTTTCGCCCGAATTGAAGGCAAGAAGCTAGTGATAATATGTTACTCAATCAACTATTCAGATTTCACTAACTTACCTAAATAGAATATTGACATTTGAATCTATTGCCATGTAATATAAAGAAGACTATTTTCATTTTCTCACTATATATCTTTAAAATACGTTCTGTAATTTTTTTTTATATTTTTTGTTACTTTATAAATAATACCAATCAAAATTCCCACTTCCTATCCTCCTCCCATTTTTCTCCCACTCCCCCACACACTCTCCCTCCCACTCCCCTGCAGCCCTAAGGCGCCCTGCCCTGTGGAAGGTCCAGAGCACTCCCCTCAACATCCAGGCTTAGGAAGATATGCATCTAAAGAGAATAGTGTCCCCAAAAGGCAGTACATACAGTAGAGACAAATCCCAGTGCCATTATCATTGGCCCCTCAGTCTGCCCCATTTGTCAACCACATTCAGATGGTCCAGTTTGATATCATGCTTGTTCATTTCCAGTCCAGCTGGAGTTGGTGAGCTCCCATTAACTCAGGCACACTGTCTCAGTGGGATAACTATACCCTCATGGTCCTGACTTCCTTGCTCATATTCTCCCTCCTTCTATTCTTCAGCTGGACCTTGGGAGTATCACCATAGAACCTTTGTCTGGAGACAGATGGAATCAGAGACAGAGACTCACATTGAAACAGGAGTGTTCTGTAATTTTTCATTTTCTCTATTTGTAACAGAACAGGGATGTTTTTGCTTCATAATATCTATTTGGTTCAAAACAGTGTAAAATAAATGAAGGTCCATGGATTTTTATGTATGTTGTGAATAAATTTTTATAATTTATAATTTTTAAGATAAACAAGTGGATCAAACATTAATATCCTCAATTTTGTTATGCATCCATTAATTCAGTTATGGCAAAGATCATAGGTCTTGTTAGCCTAATTTACAAACCACATTAATGGTACTAAATGGCTTGCATCTAAAAGTCATCAGATCATACTTTGGAAAGTATCTATGCATTGTATGCACATTAATCATAGATTTGAACACAAGTATTTATACAGTCTAGGGAAAGTCTAACATGAAATTGAAAGGCTGTGGTCCATTTACCTAAAATCATCTAAATTTTGAGCATTTCCTTTTCAGTATAATTGCTTTTTCTGAAAATGTTTGCATCAACATCTTATTTACTTCAGATTTATTTATTTATTTTTGTTAGCTTGCATGTATGTTTATATATCACATATGTGCAGTGTCCACAGAGACAAGAAGAGGGCATCAGTTCCTTTGTAATTAGAATTACAGATTCTGAGCTGTCTCAGGCGTGGATGCTGGAAACTAAACTTAAGTCTTTAGCAAGATAAGAAAATGTTCTTAACCAGCAAACCAGCTCTCCAACCTCATAAGAGCTGAGAGCTCACACCTGATAGACAAGCAGAGGCTGGGAGACAGAGGAATAGCCTGGTGAGAAATTTTGAAATCTCGAGGCCACCCACAGTGACTCACAACCTCCAACAAGACCACACCTCCTAGTCTTCCCCAAAGAGTCCCATCACCTGAAGGCAAAGCATTGAAATATTGGAACTCATGGAGGCCATTCTCAGTCCAGTAACCACCTCCTCTGATTGAAGTATAGTAGTGATACACAGAAAAGAGTGGGAAAAATATATGGGAAAACTAACTACGTACTGAATATATGATACAGGAGATGCTTTCAGATGATGTTAGTGGGAAGCTTTCATTGAACCATTAGTACATGAATTGAAAATGTGTAGTATGTTACTTAGTCAACAAGTACAGAACACACTAGATAGTCTTGTGCCCTTGTACTACATGGGAAGTTGAGGCTCAGTGGGTGAAAGTAGTCATCTGCCAACACAACTAACAAATGTTGAAGCCTTAAGTCAAACAGAGCAGGTTATTGAATGCCAAAGCTTCTGATCACAACCAACATATATTCTTACCTCAAGCTTTATCACAAAAGCACCATCTCGGTGTCCCTACCACCATGCTAGGTATATTAAGGACTAAAATAAATTACCTGACTCCATCAGTTGTATGAGTTCAAAAGGTAGAACTGGAATTGGAAGTCATTAGTGGGACTCTAGTCCACTTGTAACATGAAGCCCACAAAGGGAGTTATTTACCACTTCATCTTCTCATACAATGGAGTTGTCTGGAGCAAGTTACTTTCATTGTATTCAGCCAAAAAAAGTCATAGAGGATTAAGGATAATTTGAAATACTTCTACTTTTGATAGACCAAAGGTTGAGGGACTGACCCCTTACTTGGAGAATATGCTTCAGTTCTTGCTCCCTCACTGATGCTGTTGGCAATTTGTCAGACAAGGACTATCACTTTAGTTTTCAAATTAGTTATTGATTCCGATTCTAACAGTTTTCACTCTTAGTTAAAATAAAATTCACACTTTTCAGGGGCTTCACTATGGGTAAAAGTAAAAACCCTGGCAGCATTAAGATGAAGAAAAACCTCCTTCTATAGAGAGTTCCTATATCTCAAAATCTCCATTATTAAAAGCTGACTCTGGAATTACTAGAAGAAGTTGCTCAAGGATAGCTCAAGTCTTTTCTTCTTCTTTTTCTTCTTCTTCTTCTCCTCCTTCTCCTTCTTCTCCTTCTCCTTCTTATTATTATTACTATTATCATCATTATTATTATTTTATATATTGCACATAGCCTCAGCTTCCCTTCCTTCCACCCCTTTTTTTTCCTTCAGATCCACTCTTTCTTTCCCTTCAGAAAAGGGCAGGCTTCCCAGGGATATCAACCAAACACAGCAAATCAAGTAAGACTAAGCACCTCTCCTAGTACTAAGGCTGGACAAGGCAGCCCAGTGTGAGGAAAAGGGTCCCAAAGCAGTCAAAGAGTCAGAGAAAGCCTCTGCTTCCCCTGTTAGGAGTTCCACAAGAGCATCAAGTTACACCACCATAACATATGCAGAGGACCTAGATCAGATCTGTGCTGGCTTCCTGATTGTCAATTCAATCTCTGTGAGGCTCTATGAGTTCTGGTTAGTTGCTTCTGTGGGTCATCTTTGTGGTGTCCTTAACATCTCTGGCTCCTACAATCCTTTTCCCCATTCTTCTGTAGAATTCACCAAGCTCTGCCTAGTGTTTGGCTATGGGTCTCTGCTTCTGTTCCCACCAAATGCTGAGTGAAGCCTCTCTGAAAACAATTATGCTAGGCTCTGCTCTATGAGTACAATGCATATAGCAGAGTATCATTAGGATTTTTATTTTCAGATCATGTTTGGGTTCTATTCTAGGTCTTTGGGCTATTCAGCCTCTAGTTCTGTCCCTCCTTCTCTGGGCATGGGTCTCAAGTTGGACCAGTCATTGGTTGACTGCTCACACAGTTTTGTACCACCTTAACTCAGTATATTTTGCAGGAAGGACAAACTATAGGTTGAAGGTTTTGTTGCTGGGTTGTTGCTCTAATCCCTCCAATGGAAATCTAGCCTGGTATAGAAGATGACTGGCTCAGGCTCCATATCCCGCATTGCTAGGAACCTTCCCCAGGGTCACCATCATGGATCCCTGGGAGTTTCTATTACACTAGGTTTCTACCTTGCCCCCAAATAAATTCCGGTCATCCATCCCAGTACTCTCCATCCACCTCATACCTGATCCCTTCTGTTCCCATCCCTACCTACTCCCAGTCAAGAAAATCTATTCTGTTTCCTCTTCCCAGGGAAGTCTATGTCCTACACCCCAGACATACTTGTTACTTAGACTCTCTAGGTTGGTAGATTGTATCATGATTATCTTTCACTTTATAGCAAATGTCCACTTATAAATGAGTACATGCCATGTTTGTTTGTTTTTGTGTGTGTGTGTCTGGGTCACCTCACTAAGGATGATTTTTCTCTAGTTCCATCCATTTGCCTGTAAATTCCATGCTGCTTTTTAACAGCTGAGTAATATTCCATTGTGTAAATGTACCACATCTTTTCTTTATCCTCTCTTTAGTGGAGGGGAATCTATGTTGTTTCCAGTTTCTGGCTACTGTGAATAAAGCTGCTATGAACATAGTCGAACAAGTGTCTTTATGGTGGGGTGGAGTTTTGTTTGGGTCTATACCCAGGAATGGTATAACTGGGTCTTGATTTAGATAGATTCCCAATTTTTGAGAAACTGGGTTAGGTTGAAACTTGAGGCTAAACCCCTACTCTCTTCTCAGAATCTCAGCCATACACATATTCAGATTCTATAGTTTGAATGGTTAGTCTCCTCCTATGTCTGTTTTCTATTGCTACTTGTATTTTCCAAATGCACACAATCTTACAGTAGTATATATTTGTCCCTTCTATCTCTCTGGCCTCAGACTACTGGGGAACTTGGCTAGATACTCACATCAGAGTCCATAAGACCATCAGGGTGTGTGGTGAATCCATGTAGGTTGGAGGCAGACTTGGAGAAAAGCCTACTTTGCAGCACACTCTGGTAGATGACAGAATTTATTTGTTTGAAGTTCATTTCTCCCTTGCATCTTGCTGTATGTTTGTGAAGAGCCTTATTTGCTTCTCACAGGCAAATTGCATAGTTTTGTCATATGACACTTTCAAATGGCCTTTTTAAACATGTTGGTTTAATTTTTTAAGACAATCAAGGGACAAGAGAAGAGCATTGAAGAATATAAGTGCTGATCACTTATATACAAAGAACCATGACCTTTGAAAGTTTCTTGGTTAGATCACAGCTTTTTAAAGCTTTCCCAACCCATTCCTCTTTTCGCCTTGGATATTTTGCATGACCCTGAGTATATAGGGACATAAAGGAAGTATACAAATAAAACATTTACTAATGTTGAATCTAAATGAATTTGTTTTAAAATTGGGTAAACACACGATTTCATCATTTATTAAAAATGAGAGCAAATGCATAACTAATGAAATGGATGTGCTTGTTCATTTTTACATAAATAATTAAATCTCAATGATACTGCAGGATATAGAGCATTTTCAGTGCTACTCAGGGTTGATCAATGTTTTGATTTTATAACTGTCAATGCTGAGAATACCACATCACATAAGCACACAGTACAAAATGGAAGTAATGTTTTATGGCCATTTCAAAAAATTCTAATTTCAAAATTTACTTCATAACTTATTACTCACCTTAAGTCAGCAACTAAGACAAGAATTCCAAGAAGTCTAAGAATTCATAAGACAAGTGGAATCGACAGGTCAGTCCAGTGGGCTCAATCACTAGGCATCCCACTGCCTTCTCTAAAATTTCATTTGTGTCTTCACGTACAAATACCAGACAAGGAAGCTCATTTGCAGAAGAAGGATAAGAAGAGAGCAGACTTCCCTTATGGCATGCCTGGCCTTTGGCCAGAACAGAGCCAAAAATATTTTCGTTTAAACATTTTCAGTGTCTCTTGATCCTGGCAAAGACAAGGCTGACATGGCTGGGGACATGCTGGGCTTTAGCAAAGTCAAAGCCACTTACTTTCAGGTACCCTACCTTATAATATTCAGGGAAGTTTCTATGTCCTGTTTGTGTCATTGTCATGCACAGAGCAGTTTGTGTTCAGACACCAGACTCCAGAGAAGCCAATGCAAAACTGAGTGCCATTGCCAAAACCAACAAGACTCATTACATATTTAACATTGAAGCAATTTCTGAGTTTGTGAGTGTTGAAAACCTTTAACAAAACATGCTGTGATTCCATACTCAAGTCAAGGTCTTAACCATATTGAAGGTGTGGGGACTTCTGTAAGTCATGAATAATAAGGTGACACTGTGGAAGCCACATTAAAAATCCATCTCATCTTGTGATAAGACAGAAACAAGATTGCTCTAAAGGGTCATAAAATAGTTTCAAACATATTGTGTCCTTCAAAGGGCCAAAGTCTAGGGTTTTCTGGGAGACAACCTTTAGCCATGAGTAGTAAGTAGATCCTGGGAGCTTTTTACTTTCTTCGCTCTAAGGCATTAGAGTCCTATTAAACTCAGCTTAAACATTAAACATAATTTATAGACATAATTATTATTCATAGTATCTGAACTTCAGGCACAGTTTAGAATCAGGGAGTAGGTCTTTGTAAGATCACAGAATTCTATCTCCTTCTCTACTTTGTCTTATTCTGAAATTCAACTGTAATTTAATTCTATAACTACAGATGGGTTTCCCTTTTGTCTTTATCTACATCGGGGAAATGATCATCCTTCAAGAAGAGCTGTAAAGAAGTGAGTATTGATGCTTATTGGGCAAGAATTTATGCAAAGTTACAAATCTTCAAGGGATAGAATATTAGTATATGGCTACAACTCATTTATGCTGTGGAATGGGGTAAACAAAGAAAGAGACTTCTAGGGAAGTGATGACTGGTAGACTTTTAGCATCCTCTTTGCATGATTTAATTCCCAGACATAGTTTTTCTCTCTCCTAAAAGTTAAAGTGCATATATATGTACTTTAACGTTTAGGTTCCAACAGACAGAAACTCTTAACATTATGCTTTTTATAGTTAAGACAACCCACACAATTGAAGTTTATTTTATTTGAACCGAGACTATAGGATGATTCCCTTGAGCTCTTTCTTCAGTAGTCTGTGGAAAGCATATTCCTAGGATAGCATAAAGCACCAGACTGAGCTAGCAGGAATTGTTAAGTCTGAAAGAAGGATGTCTGTGCTGCAGTCTGCTGTAATTCTATGGCCGTTGAAATTGTTTGCTTTATAATAGTGTTGCTCATTGATATTTTGTAATCTACTTGAGTGAGTCACATTTCTCGCCATGGAGAGTTAACTGTGCACTTTACTTCCTTTCTGCATCTTTTTAAATGTAAACATTGAATAGAATGCTCATATAACTAGCCCATAAAAGTGAATGTTGTCAGGTCAGAATTATATGCTGTAAAAATATCAATAAAATAGTAGTCTTCTGGTTGTGGAAGTGATCCTCCACCTTATTTTATTAGCCCTGAAAGAATTTTGTAAATTGGATTTGTGTTTCCTAATTTTTATTAGTTTGCTCTTTTCTTAGTCTCAGCTTAAGCAGTAAAAATAAAACATTTGTTATGCTCCTCTACTGTGTTTTCACATCTTTCCAGGCAATAAATATGAAAGTTGTTTCTGTATTTAAGACAGGTTAGGAAGAAACTATGTCCATATTTTGTAGGCTTTGCAGCTATTAACTGACCTCCTAGCCTTTCTCTTTCACTAGGAGGTTTAGGGCAAATCCAGTTACTGGAGTAGAAGATCATCATAAATCAGTTGGCTAAATAAGACAGATCATTTCAGACTTTCAGAGGTATCATAAACATGCATTAATTTATTTCAGGAAAAATTGTTAGTCTAAGCATTGCTTAGATTTTGTTTGGGGAGATTTCAGGACTTAAAGTATGGGTATGTGCTCTACCCTAAAAGATACCCCAGCAACAAAGCTTCTTGGGCCACCTGAGTCTGATTTTGATAGAAACTGCACTGAATTATGAGGTATGGACTCTGACTAGTCTTGTGTGGGGTGAGCTCATGCTAGCTTTGCCAGACTGCCCTTGGCAGGATCACTTCTCCACTGAACCATGTAAGTCCTGGCTCTTCAGTATTGACATGGGACCTTGGGTCTGCTACGTAGCCTGCAATTTTTCATCATATTTGTGAGGCCCACTTCCCTTTTCACACTTGTTTCTCTCAGTGAGGTTCCTGGGAATAGTAGCCCTGAATATAGCAGGTACACCTTCACACTACACATCTACTATTGGTGAAACAACCAGGATTAGAGAGTTGATAACAAGGGTAGCCGTAGAAAGGAGATGGAAGTGTGGAGCCATTCTGACCCAATGACAGTAAGTGTTCTCTTTCTGAAGATAAGCTGAGGGACTATATCCCTTGATGCTTTCAGTTGGGGATCATGTGGACGGATTATACATGGAGGGCAGGTCCCTGAATATTCAGGGGCAGAGAGTTTAAATGGAATAAAGTGAATGATAGTTGATTCCTAGTTTATTAACAAATTTTGAAATAAGAAAAAGATGCATTTAGGATGATCATCTATTAAGTCAACACAAATATAAAAAGAGCTTCAGTCTTTGGAGCAAGTGTTATGGAGACTCATTTGATGCCACAGCACAGGCTGCAGAATGTGGACACGTAAGGTGGCCTTTGCATATGGAGTCACACCTGCAGACCAACTAGCTGTATAGTGCTGTGTCCGTTAAATCAAGCCCTTTCAGTTCAGAAAAGATAAGAATTTCTTCCTGCAGGAAATGATTCCAAGGACTTGCATGAATTTTCCATTACCACCTTCCTGGTTTCTACCATAAGCTATGTGAGGATACATAAAATGCTCCTTTCATTGTCTTGATGCCACACACACCATTATTTTAGGAAGCAGATTCTTTCACAGTTAAATGGTTATGCATAATAATTATTGCTTCTCTACAAAACAGCACAGTGCAGTGTTGAGGTTCAGCTAGGTGGGGACTTGACAAAAAGCCCTGGGGGAACAGGCAACTGAGCATCAAGATGCAGTCAATTGACTGCGTCAATCAAGAGTGCCCAATAGCAAGCACACACACGTGTGAAACTAGTGGTAGAAGAGGGGCCAGTTGCCTCCCCTTCATACAGCTCTTAGTGCAGTTTGCTCTTTTCATTCTATGATATTTGCCAAGCCAAGAACGTGGTCATAAATCATGGAGAGAAAATACTTTTTATAAGTGCAAATAAAGAGCTGGTTGCTATCTCTTTAGGGTAGACACGCAGCAGTTGGGGGCACCTTAATCGGTAAAAGTGAGAAACCACGAGAAGTTATGATTGACTTTCGTGGTTACTTCGAGTTTTCAAGCCAGATCATGTTTCTGTAGCTATGGTATGTGTGGATAAACACATGCAATTTTAACTCTAAAAGAGTAAACCAGTAGAGTGGACAGATGTTTCAGGAATAAATGCGTGGTCACATCATCAGGTAACTCACCCAGATCAACTGAACTGGTAACTAAGAATGAAGAGAATCTGGATAAAATGATGGAAGCCAGAAATGATGCATTCCAAATACAACCTCAGGAAAAGCTGTTAGTGAATAGAGTTACATTTTATATCAGTTCTCTTGCTTAAGTTTCCTTGGATATCAAAACACTTTGTGTGTGTGTGTGTGTGTGTGTGCGTGTGTGTGTGTGCCTTCAGTGGGAAGTCTGTGGTAGATGACAATTGTACTTCTCATTTGAACTACTTAAGGCACAGGTAAAATTTTGTGCTTATTATAAATGGAAACCTCAAGGGTCAGAAATAGAGTTATTAGTGGACTACTTGTACGGCAATCACAGGGATCTGGATTCAAACCCCAGTGTTCCACATCCCCAGATGGAGGAGTCATCTTTCGTATCATGAGATATAGTGCCTCTTAGCTGTGTCCTTGAAAGTTGGATGGGCTTTGATACTTACTTTTCAGTCTTAATTGTATTTTACCTGTTGGATGCTAATGACTTCTTATTACTAGTTTTAAGATAAATAATAGATACATATCCCGAGAAAGAGAGCAGAATGGGGAGGTTGAGACCTGAGAACATTTGTAAACCCTGAAAAGACTGTAAATCTGTAAACATTTATTTCCTGAATTGTGAATTGTGTTTCCAAGTGAAATCACTAAAAGTAGGATTGTATTATGCAGTATGAGCTCAGCATCAGTGTAGATCATGAAAGAAATAAAATATAATAAAAGCACTACGATGCACAGAAACATTTCAAAGTGCGAAGACTTACCCTTGCAAATGACAAAATGGTATAGTAGAATATAAAAAAGTGACTAAGTGACAGGGGAGATGTGGAGTGACGTGACCTTCACAGTGTCTTCCAAGCTTAGTTTTCAATGACTTGAGAATTCCAAATATATACATCTGTTTTGTGAAAGTATTTAACGCCTATCTATTTTGATCCACCCCTATTCCATTTGGGTACCAATTTTAGTCATCTTGATAAATATATAGCTGCTGATTCTCATACATAATCTGTTCTTATGATCTATCAGGTGCATAGAAAACAAGGAAAACAAAGTTCTCAAGTGACGCCTAAGATGATAATTGGGTGATGATTAACTCTCAGGTTCAAAAATACATACACTTCACATACAGCAAGGTGGCTTTTAAGTAAAAGGATTTTTTTTAAGTGCAAATAAGGAGTTGGCTGATATTTTTTTTTCATGGAAAAGTTGGATGGGGGACTTCCTAATTAGTGAAGGTGATAAACCAACTTGATAGACTAATGAGATGTTCAGCCTTGATAAAAAAGATCTCAGAAGTAAGTCTTGACATGAACAGGTCTCTTGTGTTACCGTGGTAGGATGTCACTCAGCAAAGAGAAGAAGAAAAGAGGTGATGACAGAACTGAAAAGTGTCCAGACTTTCAGAATGCCTGACAAGTCTTCTCCTCCATGCCCTGTTTTGCTCCAGGATATTTATTAATTACTTTATTAAATCATTGAGAATACCATATGATGTATTTTGACTATATTTACCCCATATACTACTTGTTCCAGATACATCACACTTTTCCCATTCCTCCAAGTCTGTGTTCTTTTCCTGTTTTCTGTTTGTTTGTTTTCTTTAATGCCCACATAGTCTGTGCTGCTGAGAACCTCTGCCTAAGCAGATTTTAGAGTTAGGCTCTAGGGTACTCTTACTTGGCTGAATCTACATAGTATTAGACAGACTTCTAATGACTTCTTGTCTTTGTTTTCATAGTTTAGCTTCTTTGTGCAGAGATAGTATTTAACGCAGAAACCCACAACTGGTTTCAGGAAGCAGGAATTTTGGAATGCTCAGCTCCAAATGTGACATCTATACAACACATCTCCTTCTTCTCAGAAGTACTGTAGAAGATGGGGTAGGACAACTGTAGAGGCTTAGTCAACAATTTACAAGCAGATACTCTTTTGGGGCATAGACGTTTAGTTTAATGTATGAACCCACAGTAAACCTCCCTCCACAGGCTTGGGCCAGGAAAAATTATCGCATGAAGAACATGGGATATGCCATAAAGCCCCACCTCCAGCTAAGGTGTTGTTAGCAACTGATAGCTGCAGAGAGAGACAAAGTAGGTTTCTTTTGAGGGTGAAAGCTACACATCTAAGAGTTTATGAACAACACATATTTTGTTTGATGGTTTTATTTTTATTTTTCACACACTTGATGCTTATTTTCCTGTTTAGATCTGAGCAAGTCAGATATCCTTTCCAACTTTAGACCATTTTACTCTAAATTAAAAGATAATGACCAATGTATTTACAATTTATTTGAATATTACATTTGCATACCTGAATCCAATGGGGATTTGTCAAATCAAATTACCAATTTAGTGAAAACAATGTTTAGCTCTACAGTATCTGAAATAAGCAACGCTTCTGTTAAAGCAGTATTAGTCTGATCCCTTGCTTGTGTGCTGACAATCAACATCTGAAGTGAGCTTTATGACTCCACAGCAACATTTGAAAATGCATTTTGATATACTCTCAGCCATCAGGGGTATTCTGGAATGGAAATCAACTCATTTATCCTCAGAGATGAGCATCCTTTGTCTTTCACTATTGTCTATCTCTTACCCCTGATAGATAAGATATTCCTCTTTATGGCTTATTAGAATCTACCCTTGTTTATAGGACCCTATTTCTTTTGGTTTTATCTTAAAAACTCTTCTATAAAATTCTTTTTATTGATTTTTAGTGAGCTCTACATTTTTCTTTACTTTCCTCCCTGCCTCTCCCCTCCCCTTCAGCCCTCTTCCAAGGTCCCCATGCTGCCAATTTACTCAGGAGATCTTGTCTTTTTCTACTTCCCGTGTAGATTAGATCTATGTATGTCTCTCTTAGGGTCCTCATTGTTGTCTAGGCTCTCTGGGGTTGTGATTTGTGGGCTGGTTTTCACTGCTTTATGTTTAAAAACTACTTATGAGTCTTATAAAACTCTGGTAAGTACTCTTGAGAGCCTGTGGGAAAATGTCACACACACACACACACACACAAAATTGATACTCTTGTGTTACATCAAGACACACAAGTTTGAGTACGCATCAATACTGCTGTAGATTCTGTTCAATAGTAGATACTATTCCTCCCACAGGGAAGTGAAAACACCTTGCTGCTAGGATTAGTCCAGAAAGGTGATCTAAGGAATGTGGGATTATGCCTTGCCTGGAAGATAAAACCTTCCTGTTGTGACTTGTCTGTGGTTTCCTTGAGGAGTTTACTTTGCTCAGTGTTATCTCACAGACTCAAATCCCTTAGCCATAGGGGGACCAAGGAGAAATGAGGCTCATGACAATAGCAGTGGGAAGTATGAGCTGTGTGGAAAATTGTTTGAGTCAACAAGTGGAATGGGAGATAAGTATACACCCATTCTGCTAAACATAGTTGTGATTAGTTTGGAATTGTAGTTATTTGGAAACTAACATGTTAAAAATGGCTTGGAACTGACTTTTGGTGATGACTGTCTTTTGATGTGACTTTTCCCTCTTATTTGAAAACACTTACTCAAGATGAGCAGGAGACTTGCATGAAATACCTGATTTTTTTTACATCTAATTCTGTAAAGATAGCATGACAACTTCATCAAAATAAATACAACTCTCTACAAAGAGGTAGGTTTACTTATATATTCAGAAAAAATTAGAGAGACTACCTTACTTTTTTATCACCTGGAAAACACAGATAAGTTGTTATATCAGACAGTATTAATAATAATAATATCTACTGTCAGATAAATCAGTATATGATCTGATTGTAATATATGTTTATGCATACATATATACAGGATTTTTCTTAGTGATAAAGTGGAATCTCATTTCTTTTCAAAGCTCTTACCCATTTTCCTATTTCTTAAGCAATAGACATGGTCAGTAAAAGTTACTAGTTTATTTCACTTTCCAGAGTGGGTCAACCATTACTGCTTATTAAGGAGTGATATTATTATTATTTTGGTTTGACACACACTAGAATGTTTGTTATAACCATCCCTCCAGTTTTACTTAGAGTGAGGACAAAGCCTCTCTTCATGGCTCAGCATTGTTGGTTGAGATAAATTCTCTGTATTTCACCCACAGAGAAGTTTTATTTTGGTTGGTTTGGGTAGAATTTTGAGGCAGTGTTCATGTAGCCCAGGCTGTCCTCAATCTTGCCATAACTATGATGTAGAAACTGGCCTTGAACTCTTTTTAAAATTGTCCCAAGTCAGTGTCCCAAGTGCAGAGAATACAAGCTTGCTTCTGTGGTTTAGCTCAGACAAGGTAATTTTTGACAAAGAAGACCAGTTGGTGATTATGTTGCAGATACTTTTGAACATGCTCACATTCCCATGTGAAATATATATGTATACGAACATTTAATTAAAAAAAAACAGGGATTTAGTTACTGGTTAGTTCTCATAATACAGATTACATTTCCTTATTCAGCATCACTCAGTCTGTATGATGTTAGTATCTTTACTATGAACTGAAATACCCCACCTGTTAGTTCACACAAGAAGACAGGATTCAAACTTGGGGGTAATATCTTACTTTGCTTGTCTTTAATACTATCTCCTATTTAATTTTGAAAGTTTTAGTAGTCTCTATTAGATCACCTCATTTGTCACATTGTATTATTATTTTAATTATATTACTTTTTAAAAATAAAAGTAGACCGAGAAGGCTAAACTTATCTGCCTAAGATACTTAGGTATCTTTTGGAGTCATTTAAATGTAGTATAGTGTGTAACACATTAAGACAATATTCTTATTTGTTTGGCTTTACTAATATTTTGAGATGAGAAACACAATCTTGTTTATCAACTGAAAAGATGCTGGTAACAGTAGATGACAGACTGAGAGCTGATCACAGAACTGAATGAAAAAGGAGAGAGAACACTACAAGAGCATTAAAGCAAGGAACCACGCAGGATGAAATTCTCCTCGTTGCCTGGCACCGTTTGCCTGTAGTGCTTCTTCTAGTCTTCTGTAGGTCATACCCGTTCCAATGTAATTTCTTTTTGAAATGTTTTATTATTTATCAAGAGCATCTTAATGTAGCTCCCATTGCTCTCTCCAGCCAGAGGCCTAAACCCCTAAATTAGATCCCTGAAATGATGCCACCAAGCTGAACCCATTTAATTTTGTCTGGTTATGTTCATTTGCATAATGAATATTGAGCTCATTTGCAGTTCTATGAGAACACTCCATATTAGCTGGTGGCAAAATAAAACTTTTTATAAGCAGGATTTTTTAAGCAGCTCTTTCCCTAAATAACTTGAGAAAAATATTAAAATTGAGAACTGGAGATAAACTTGTCTGCATAATTTCAAGCCTAAATAAAACTTATAAATTAAAGGTATACTTTGTTATTTAGTATAATTTAGTGCTAGGATAAGAGATGCAGGATTGACATCTGTTAAATCTGGTTTGCTCATCTACCCATTTTGCCAGCCTCGTACTTGGCACTGTGACTCATGAAATAACTGTAACTGGCTAGTCATATTTGCCTAGTCAGATGGAGATGCCAAGACACTCACAAAGAAACAAATAAAGAAAAAGCCATATATATATATATATATATATATATATATATATATGCATCAAAAAACTGCAAAACCAAGTCAAATGGCTAGTCATTTAGTAATTCTATGTATATGATGTTCTAAATGGACAAACATATGGAGCTGCAGTTCAGAATAGGGATTCATTAGATTTGAATCTCAAAACAACTCATCACAGGTTTAGTGCTTAGAACAACATATTTATTATCTCAACATTCTGGTGAGGTCAGAGGTCAGGCATAGTTTAGCTAGTGTGTCTGCTAAAGCCTTCATGGAACAGCAATTGAGGTGTCTACTCAGTTGCCTTGCTATCTGGAAGAGTGCTTTGATGATCTCTTTCCAGATGCATGAATCCTGTTAAACAATGTATTGACAAAGTAATTGCAGGAATGAGTCTGCTTCCTGCTGGTTGCCCTCTGCCTGCTGACACCTCCATATGTTTCTAAAGGTTGTCTTTAGAATTTTTTTTACCGTGTTGGTTACCACGATATTGCCATTTACTTTACCAAACCTGTGGTAAGAATGTCTAGGGCCAATCACTCTCAAGATGAAATAACATACAACAGACACATAGCAACAATAGGTTACAGCGGCTAAGCTCTGTTGGTAGAAAAAACTACTAGCCCTGTCCATAGTCAAAGGCATTATACAGAGACATAAACCTAGGCAAACAGGGTTTCTGGAGCAGTGAAGATGCACAGGCATGATTGTAGCTCTTTGTATCTTAGTGCTATAGTGGAAGGATTATGTCCTTTAAAAAATGGAGTAAACTTTAAGTTTTTTTTTTTAAACATTTATTTATTTATTATGTACACAGTGTTCAGCCTCCATGTATGCCTGCAGGCCAGAAGAGGGCGCCAGATCTCATTACAGATGGTTGTGAGCCAGCATGTGGGTTGCTGGGAATTGAACTCAGGACCTCCAGAAGAGCGGTCAGTGCTCTTAACCTCTGAGCCATCTCTCCTGGTCTACAGAGCTAGTTCCAGGACAGGCTCCAAAGCCACAAAGAAACCCTGTCTCGAAAAATCAAAAAAAAAAAAAAAAAAAAATGGAGTAAACTCTGTGCACTTACTTACAAGCTTCAGTCTTTCTTTTTTATTTTTTGTTTAAAGATTTTTTTTCATTTTACATACCAACCACAGTTCCCCTTCCTTCCCTTCTTCCCGCTTCTCTCTACTTTTCCTCCATCCAATTCTGCCATCGACTCCTCAGAAAGGGTAATGCCTTAAAGCATGATTAATAAAAACTCAGAGAGAGAAATTGGGGTACAACCTGAAGATCCAAAAGCAAAATAGTCAGCCACTGCTCTTACCTCTACCTAAGCCCAAAATGGTGATCCTGCCTCTAGGAATCTCAAAATGAGACTTAGCCTAAGAGCTGACTCCTCCTGTTTTATAATCCTCTCTAGGGCGGGGATTAAAGACTTGCACCACAGGAATTAAAGGTATGCAACACCTGGTTTCTATTGCAAACTGGTGTGGCTACTGGGATTAAAGGTGTGTGTTACCACTGCCTGGTCTATAAGGGTGACCAGTGGGGCTGTTCTACTCTTTGATCTTCAGTCAAGTTTTATTTATTAAAATACATATGAAATGCCACTGCAAAGCCTCACATGGGGAGCCAACAAACTCTGACATATCAACTCCAGGCCGCGTTTTGTTCTTTAGAAAGTGTGTTCAAAAGAAAAAAAAAAAAAAAACCAAACAAACAAAAAAACAAAAAAGAGTGTTCAATTCATTTTTCATTTTTATTATAGTCTCTGGTAAGTTGACTACATTACATTGGAAGCTACACATCCAATAATATTTGGGTAGCATAATTGGTCTTGATTTTTTTGTTTTGGTTTGTTTGTTTGTTTTAAGACACACAAAGTTGGTTACACACGGGAGGAGGTAGCTCTTGAAAGAGTTCTTGGGAGTTTGGGTGCATATGTTCAAAGCACTCTGAAAAATTCTAAAAAAGCTAACACATTTTTAAAAGAAATGTTATGTTTTTATTTAAAATAAAAAGAACTAAAGGAGCCTGGAGAACTAACTCCATGGTTTAGAATACTCAGGGCTCTTTAAGAGCACATGGGTCTAATTTTCAGCACACACATGGGACAACCGACTCTTACTCCAGTTCTGGGAAACGTTGCACCATTTTCTAACATCAGTTTAAGAGGGATACATAAGCTACACATGTGTACATTCAGATGAAGCATGAATACACATAAAATAAATAAATCTAAAAGAACTTAAAGAAACTATATTAGTATATGATATACATGTGTTCATATTTTGTATCTACTTTATAAAATGTAAATATAAAATATCTGTTGTTATATGAATGTTTTAATAAACATAAACTTTGTCAGTAAAAATCTTTGAAGAAAGGGCAATCTAATTGATACAATAGCCATTATCATGAACCAAACAAAAGATGTCATATTTATATGTTTTATATAGACTTTGATACATCTACTAGAGAAAGGTCAAACAAGAATGTACTTTATTAGACTTGGAAAATAGAATAAATATTTCCACTGAGATCATATACACACATAGTTTTTTTAGTTAATAGGACATTTCCAGAAAAATCATATTAACAAGAAAATCTAAACTTTCAAATATTAGGTACTTTAAGGATCAAATACTCTAATAATCCAATTGAATAATATAACAAACGTAAACAATTAAATAAACACAATTTTTTTAAAAAAATTGAACAAAATTTTGCCTAATTAAAAAAATTTAAACATCTTAAAATCCAAATTGATAGATCTAAATCTAGCCTTATAAATCATTTGACATTGAGGAAAAGTAACAAACTTCAGTAACATATGAACTTAAGCTAAGTCTACAACCAACAGAATTTTCTTTGCTTATTTTTAATTAAAAAAGAAACTGCAAATATGAATCAATTACTACTTTTAAGACCCTAAAAATATAACAGTAAGAATTGGCCACTTTAAGGAAACATGAACAAATTAAGTTTTTAATAAGAATGTCAAAACTTTTAAATATTAATCCATCAAAATACGGATGATATCTTACAATTGAGGATAATAATATATAAAAATACTAAAGGCTTTATCAACAAATTAAAGAAAAACAGATTTAATTTTAAATAAAATTCCACATAACTGGAAGAGTTGTAATAGAATGCTTACTATAAATGTCATTTATTTTTTCCAAACAAATAACAAATATCATTTTAAAATGTAAACTATGAAAAAAGCTCTAAACCAGAACATGGATAATTACTACCATCAATATTAATCAGCATTTTAGCACATATTATGTAGTTAAAGTACCATAATCCAAAGCATGACATAACATGACAGAAATAGAATTAACCAAATATTGATTATAATTTTCATGCATTTCAAAAATACCCTTCTGGAAATAATATTTAGGGATTCACAAGTTAATTTAGTATGCAATTATAAAACCAATATATAAATCACAATATTCTCATTATTTGTGTGATAAATTGAAATAGAAATAGATAATATCTCATGATCATGACAAAAGACCATAAAGAGTTATAAATGAATTTAACCTGTGCTCTGTGTCCCCTAATATGAAGAATTTGATAATATGCTATTAAATTCTATAAAAGATTTTGATAAATAGAATAGAGACCCTTTAATTAAGAAATATAAATGTATATGTAAAAGTGACATTCCTCTCCCTGTATAATTTAATGTCAGATGTTTTACAAATATTTTTTAAACATCCTTTGAATCAATGCTTTGAATTTGGCACGTAGGAATAAGACAAAAAAATATGAGTCTGGTTCTCATTTTCACTAAAAGAAATAAAGCTAAGGAAGGAAATTATGATGCAGTAACAAAAATATGGCCAAATGTAACAAATCATGTATATCATTGTCATACTAGTACTTTCCAGAAAATTCCATCCATATTTATGTTGTGTTGTGGTTAAGCAAGTAGATATACAGAATGGGATGCATGGTTCAGGAAAAATTTATTTGAAGAGGAATTTAATGTATGCAAAAGATAACTGACTGTTAAATTTAGTATGGAAGAAATAGAAAATCCAATGATTAAATATCAAAGATCAAGTTGTGGTAAGGTGGCTCAGTTAGTAATATGCTTTCATTGCAATGAGAGAACCAGAGTTTAAGGCCCAGAACGTGAGAAAAATGGCTATAGTTGTGTGTTTTTGGAATTCCAGTACTGATAAGGGAGACAAGCCTGGAGCTCTCTGGGCTGCTATCCAGTCTAATCAATAAGCTTCAGCTCTCCAGGTCTGTAGGAGACCCTGTCTCAAAACACAAGGTAGACAGTACCTCAAGACTGTGTCGTGGGCTACATTGATCAGTCACTTGTTATTTATGTTTTTGCTGATCCTGACAAAGATAAATAAGGAGATTTGTAAAGACAACAAGTGAAAGGAACTCATGGACACTCACAATGTTTGTCCCTGCTCACAGTCCTCTGCTAGACTGCAGCTGTTTTCCTGTTCCTTTGCAGACAAAAACTTTGGTTAGTTAGCATTGCCTACAGGGAAAAGCATGGGCTCCTTTGCTTCCAAGTCCTCTAAATCTAAGAGGAATAAAAAAATAATTCTCCGCATTTACGAGTCTCTCTCAGCCTTGCCCTCACCTTCATTATGCTGTACCTTTTGAACGTATTTTCTTCCTTTCAATTCAAGATCCAGAAAAATAAAGTAATTCAGTAAGAAAAATGTAAAAGAATACCTCATGTCATATCCCACAGAATCATACACACACACACACACACACAAGCACATGAACACAAATAAATAACTGCACAAATAATGAAAAAGAAGCAGAAAAACAAAAGATATGCAATAGAATGTAAAATAAATATAAATCTGTGGTAAATGAGATGGTTTGGGAGTGTGAGGGGCAGTGGTAATAATATATCCTAAATGCATTGTATATGTGCATGAAATTATAAAAACATACAAATATGTGACTTGTTTATTTTTAAAAGTCAAAATAAAATAGAAGAAAATAGTGAAATAAAATAAAATAAAATAAAATAAAATAAAGCTCTAACTCCTGTGATAAAGCCACATTGAATTTCCAACATCAGCGACTTGGAAGTTGGGCAAATTAGTGAGGGAAGAAGACTGTCATTGAGAGAGAGACAGCCTACAGAAGGGGAAAAGATTTATCCGACGCCACATCTGATAGAGGACTAATATCAGAACTACATAAATAACTCAAGAAACTAGATATCAAAAAAAAAACAAATAATCGGGGCCGGGTGGTGGTGGCGCACGCCTTTAATCCCAGCACTCGGGAGGCAGAGGCAGGCAGATCTCTGGGAGTTCGAGGCCAGCCTGGTCTACAAGAGCTAGTTCTGGGATTGGCACCAAAGCTACAGAGAAACCCTGTCTCGAAAAACCAAACAAAACAAAACAAAACAAAAAAACCCAAATAATCCAATTTTTAAAAATGGGCTACAGATCTAAACAGAAAATTCTCAGTAAAGGAATATAAAATGACTGAGAAACTCTTCAAGAAATGTTCAACATCCTTAGCCATCAGGGAAATGGCAAAGCAAAGCTACTAATCTAACTTACTAATATAAGATTCTGTTTTATACCTGTGGGAATGGCTAAGGCCATTATCACAAATGACAGCTCATGCTCACAAGGATGTGGAGCAAGAGAATCAATCTTCCATTTCTGGTGGGAGTACAAACTCACACAACCATTAAGGAAATGTGGTGGTTCCTCAGAAAATTGGGAATCAATCTACCTCAAGACCACTCTTGAGCATTTACCCAAAAGACACCCCATCCTACCACAAAGAGACTAGCTCAACTGTGTAACCACAGCTTTAGTCATAATAGCCAGGAAGTTGAAACAACCTAGTACACCTCAACCAAAGAATTGATAAAGAAAATGTGGTAATACAAATGGAATATAACTCAACTGTTTGCAAGATGTCACCATACAACCACGTTTTGCCTCGTGACCATCTATAATTGATTTTGGCGCCCTCTTCTGATGTGTAGACATACATGCCTGAGCACTGTATACATAATAAATGAATAAATCTTAAAAATAAAACTAAATATTTTAGCCAGGCAGTGGTGGCACACGCCTTTAATTCTGGCACTCAGGAGGCAGAGGCAGGTGGATCGCTGTGAGATGGAGGACAGCCTGGTCTACAAGAGCTAGTTCCAGGACAGTTAGAACTGTTACACAGAGAAACCTTTTCTCAAAAAACCAAAAGAAAAAGAAAAAAAATGCTCGTAAAATTTTCAGGCAAATAAAAGCAACTAGAAAGTCATCCTGAATGAGGTAACCCAGACCCAGAAAAACAAACATGGTATGTTCTCTCTCTTAAGCGGATATTAGCTGTTACGTAGTGATAATCAAGCTATAGTCCACAGATCCAGAAGAGTTAGATAAAGAAGAAGGTTCTGGGGGAGGGAAACACATGGATCTCCTTGAGAAATAGACTTTGTGGGTGGGTTGTGGATGCAAGTAGAGTTCAGAGCAGAAGGGATCAGATTGGGGACAGGGACGGAAGGAGGGGTGCATGGAAAGACAGAATTGGAGGGTCTTTGGGGACAGTGTGAAAACCTTGTGCAGTGGAATCTTCCTGGAATCTATGAGGGTGACCCTAGTGAGATCTTCTAGCAACGAAGGGCGTGAAGACTGAACTGCTATCTTTTGTAGCCAGGCAAAGCTTTCAGTGCAGGACACTGGTTGCATTAAGTTGAGTTGTTGGTCAAGAGGGTCCCATGGAGATCCGCAAACAGCCTAAATTGGCATTAGGACAGGGATTAGCTATTGGAAAATGGACAGCAGGTCCTCATGGACAAGGGCAGCATCCACACAGCTTGTTTGTTGAATTAGGAGTGGCGGAGCTGCGTCCCCAGCACCCGGTCGCCTGCACGGCTAGCTTTATACCCGAAATAATTACATGGAAACTGTATTCTTTTAAACACTGCCTGGCCCCATTAGTTCCAGCCTCTTATTGGCTAGCTCTTACATATTAATCTAACCCATTTCTATTAATCTTTGGAGCCCACGAGCTGGCTTACCAGGAAAGATCTTAACCTGCGTCTGTCTGGAGTGGAAGAACCATGGCGACTCACTGACTCAGTTTCTTTCTCCCAGCCTTCTGTTCTGTTAACTCCACCCACCTATATTCTAACCAATAAAATGGGCCAAGGCAGTTTCTTTATTGCTTAACCAATGAAATCAACAGATTGATATATGACACTCCCACATCACTCGTTGAATGTGCAGAGGTTGAACTGGTGCCTGCTTGGTGCCATCACCCCTATGTTATAGTCTCTGTGGTTTCTCAAGGTTTTCTACAGGCTACAGAAAGAGAAACCTGGACACCCAATTCGGTATATCCAGAGGCTTTTTTTACTGTTTCTCCCAGGCCAAATGGACCAGTTTCTTCCCTCCCACTGATCTCTGCAACCTCTTATAGAATAATAAATTACTCAGAGGATAATATTAATTTAATTGTTTGGCCAATGACTTAGGCATATGGTTGACTAGTTCTCTCTTGTAAATTAGCCCATTTCTACTAATCTGTGTATCGCCACATGGCTGTGACTTCCTGGTGATGCCTTGACACGTTACTCCTTTGCATATTTCATGGCATCTCCCTGACCCTGCTTTCTTTCTCTCTGTACCTCTGTGTGGACTTCCCATCTAGCTATATTCTTCCCTGCCACTGATCAGATCAGCTTTATTCATCAACCGATAAAAGCAACACATATATACAGCATACAGAAGTACATCCTGCATCACAGCCACAAAACCTTCAACCTACAATCTTTTTTTCCTTCAAGATGTGCTGGGGTAATGGTAGCTGAGAATTTGTGGAAGTGGCTAACCAATGTCTGGTTTAACTTGAGGCCCCCACCACATGAGGAAGCATGCAGCATAGACTGCTAGCAACTGGAGACTGGATGACCCAGAGACCTAGGATCATTGCCTTGCCCAGGTGTCATCAATGAGGCTTCCTTCAGAAGAAGATGGAGGTGGGTACAGAGACCCACAGCCAGACATTGTATAGAAAGTGAGTCTAAGTTGATGGTCTCCAATTGGCTCCTCCTCTCTGATCTTGGAGAGCTCTACAGAAGAGAGGGGAGAGATTGTAGGATAGAAGACACTAGGAGAATATGACCCAACTAATCAACAAAGCAGGGCGTACATGGGCTCGCAGAGTAAAGAACAAGTGTGGGTTCTGCATAGGTCTGCATTAAGTCTTCTGCTTATGCTATGGATGTTTGGTGGTTTTGTGGAAGTCATAACAGTGGGAACAGGAATATCTCTGGTTCTTTTGCCTACTCTTGAGACTCTTTTCCTCCTATTCAATTGCCTTGTCTATCCCCAAAATGAGGGCTTTTGCCTTTCTTATTGTATCTTATTTGTTATTTTGAATTGTCATTGAGCAGAAAGGCCTGCTCCTTTCTAAAGAGAAATAGAGGGGGAGAGAAGAGGTTAGGGAAATTAGGAGGAGTTGGGGGAGAAGGAAGTAGGGTCAGGATGTTTTGTATGAGAGATGAAAGAAATTCTGTAAGAAAAAAATTGTTGCATATGGATAGATTCTCTACCATTTTTACAATGCTTTTAGAAAATACCTTAAAGTATTTTCAGCTTTGTTTTTCAGCCATAGACACTGTCAGAGTTTCACACCAGAAATCAGTTAATGTGAGTCAGAAAGTTGAAAAAGACAGTTTTCTGGTTCTCTGTGTGTTTCATAATACTTTGGAGACCAGAAAATATTGGAATATGGAGATTCATAAAACATTAGCCCTCTAGCCTTTCTCTGCTGGTTTTCCAGATGGTACTCAGCAGATTGTGGGTATTCATACAATACAGAGAAGATTAATCACAAAAAACAAAGCATGTAAGTGTCTTTTTAAGTATAAGTGAATTCTATCCTTTTTCCACCTTCAAAGTTGAGTAAAATGCTCCCCTATTGTCTTGATATATTTCTTTGGTATGTAAATTCTTAGCATGGACCAATAATCACATGATCATTCTTGGTTGTACATTTCTGAAATGATTAGCATACACTAAAAATTACCCATGAATTTATAGTGTTTTATATTATGTGATAATTTTAGATAGCATGCAAGAACTCAAATGGAAATATTTACATATATTCGTATATATGCATGTGTATAGTCACACAAATATATATGCCTACATAGATATTTATATAACTTGAAAGCTTTAAATTTTCCATTTCATGTCATGATACAAATTGTGCTTGTTCAAGTCTCTAAACCTACATTCGTATTTTAACATATCCATACACAAATTTACTTATTGCTCTTGTTGCTAAGCTTATAATGATTGTGATTAACTACTTTCTTCCAGGCCACCATTGAAAATTTTCCTGTTCTTTCAGTCCCTTTACTTAGGCTTCCTTCATGCATGGCTGAATCTAATATTTATGTTTTTTTATTTCATATTTATGTTCTAACTTGTTAGTATGTTATTCTGCTAATATTCTTTGCCTGGGTTATATTATTTTACTTGAGTATAAGTTTTTTTATATTAGAAATTTCTTCCTAAGACGAGTATACTTAGGGACTACACAAAACATGCATTTATTGTCTGAGACAGACAGGATTTAAAAAATTAAATATACTGAAAAAGTGAACCTTATATAATGATAAATTAAAATTTGATGTTTACAAAGTGCTATCTTATTGTGCATAGAAACTGTAGCAGAAGGATATAAATTGGAAGTCATAGATGCAAATATATATAAAGGGCAAATTGTTCCATTTGACTATAAATAAATAACAGCAAAGAGCAAATATGAGGCTGGGAAAATAATTCAGTCTGTAAAGTACTGTACCTTGTTTGAATGTGATGGTGCCCATTTTTAATCCCAGAGCAAAATGGCAGAAAGGGGAGAATCTCTTTAGCTCACTGTACAGACAGGCCAGCATAATAAGGGAGTTCCAGGTCAATGAGAGACTTTCTCAACAGACAAGGTGGATGGAACACAAGGAACAAAAGTTGCAAGTTGAACTCTGGCTCCAGAAGAGTACATGTATATCTTCACACAATACACATTTACACATACACTCATTAGAAAATCAGCATGTTGTGGACATGAAACCTGGTTGAAACTATTGTTCTGAGGACTAATCCCAAATTGTCAGTGGGCACATAAAGCATATAGAGTCAGATGAGGAAAATTCTCTGTGCTATCATTTTAAAGCCAAGATTTTATTAATCACTGCATATACACCGGACACTGAAGCTAAGCAACTTGCATCTGTATTATTAACATGTACATCATTCACAAAAGGAAGAGCGATAGTATATAAAAAGAGAACTGAAACTAAGGAGTAGGGTAGCTTAAAATAAGAGGAGATGAACTGAATTATTTGTGGTAATATTCTCTGGAGTCATTAATAACTGCACAGTGAATATGGAAGGAGTTGGCTTGGCAAGATTGGCAGTGTCAGAACTAGGCTATACAATAGATGAAAAGTTCTTTGATCCATGAATAGCAATCCTAAGAGCTGAGAGAGACCATCATATGAAATTGGGGGGAAGAAAGTCAATACTTGCACAGGGATTTTGGAAACCCTTTTCCTTGCCTACTGAAACTAATGGTTTCGCTAATCTCTGTTGGAGGGAAAGTGCTAGGAGTGTTTTGAATACGTCTATTTCCATCTAATATTTTCAGGAAAAGGAAGTTTGCTCTGTTCTCTCATGGATCGGATCATACAAGTGTTGCAGAATCTATTTCTGAGGCACTAATTAAGAAAAATTGATACAGTTCCAAGGTTTCTAGGCCAAATGGCCAGCATGAAGAGGGTGTGCAGAGTCACTTCATAATGTTAATGCTATATAGACATTTACTTAAAGAAGAGAAATGAGGTTTGCACCAGATGTACTTTCTACATTCAAAGTGTTGTTCTGTGATGGGGACTCCAGCATGTGGGATAATATAAAAGAGAAACTTTTCTGAGTTCAGTTTGGTATGCAGAGGGATTTTAGGTTGGAAAATGCTGTCACTGGAGAAGGGGGTCTCCAGTCCTAGAAAACTGGAAACAAACTGGAAACCCATATCAGGCAATGTCCCATCAGAGTATAATTTTCTACTTTTCTCCCAAGCACGTACAATGCCTGAACACCAGGACCTCCAGTGTTTCAAAAAGGTTGTGCCTACTCCAGTTGCCTTACAAGAGAGCTCATTAGCTTGTGGAGATGCCAGGCAGGAGGAAGCGAGGCATGTTTCCAGAACAGCTGGCACATATGCCACCAAGAATAGAGTTTAACTTCTTAGTTGCTCTCACTAATGTTGCCAGAAAGTTGGCATTGTTCTCTTGCTACACATTTCTTGGCTCATATACAGACAAGAGAAATCTTTGTTTCAATAAATTTCTTAATGCATCAATATCCCTGATGCTTTAAACTGCACAGGTTCAGTCTTCTGACTGATCAGGGCCCATAAACTGGGGTTAAAGCATGAGCCCACTGACAATTTGGGATTAGTCACCAGAACAATAGTTTTCAATGTCTCAGCATCATCTGAATAACTTGTATCAAATATTGAAAATGACATTTGTGAGATGCACTGCATTTTTTCCTATTTAGACAAAACAGAGCAGTAAATTTTATATTTTTCATACACACACTCACAACACCCCCACACACTGACAATGTACAGATGATGGTGTGAAACATACACATTGTGAGATGGTTAAAGGGAGAAGAGTGCCATCTGCATTAGCTCATATAATATTGAGATTTGCCTACTCTGAGTGATGCTGGCACTTGTCCAGGAACCAGGCTTTGAGAAACACTGCCCAAGCCTCATCACAAAATGATAGAGATTTTTCTCATTGTGAAACCAAGCCAAAATATTTCTTTTGTGTGTGGATTTAATTTGTGTGTGTGTGTGTGTGCGTGTGTGTGTGTGTGTGTGTGTGTGTGTGTACAGTTCAATGCATATGTACGCACATGCATGATGAGGCCAGAACATACCCCAGGTGTCATTTTTTAAGTCCCTTCCACCATGTTTTTTTGTGATAGGATCTGTTGCTAGCCTGGATCTAAGCAAGTAGGTCATGCTGGTACTCTCCAGAGTTCTGATTGTTCTGCTGTCCCCACACTAGGGTTATATGCATGAAATACTAAATTTTGATTTTGTTTCTTATTCTGGACTATAGAGATCAAACTTGGGTCCTCATTCTTGGGAGACAAGCATTACTGACTAAGATGCATAATAGCCCTCATGCATTTCCAAGTGTCCATACAGTTGATCCGGAGCTCTTATGAGGCAGATTCTGATTCAGTTGCCTGGAATGGAGTTTGAAATTCTAAAGTTCTAATTGGTTTTCAGTTAATACTGATGCCTTTGGAACATAGTCCTGATTCTTAGAAAGAGAAGTTGGTTTACATTATGGAAGATTTCTTCAGAAAAATCACTAGCTGTTCAAAGTCCATGGATTTTATAAATCACTGTCTTATTGAATCAGGTCTGGGGGCCAAGAGCCAAAGCAACAGAAGGAAAATTTATCTCTTCTGAAAACACCATTTCTTTGCCAGAAGGTAGAGTGTTGGCTTCGTTGGTTGATTATTAAAGCTATCTTGTAACTTTGCATCTAGGAATTACTTTGAGTTTACTTGTGCAGACACAAGAGAGAATTTATCTTCAGAGGCACTTAACAGTTGAATAACCAATAAGTGCATTTATGTGTTTGTTTGCTTTGTTCTGTCAATTGAAGAGGAGTCTATACTCATGAAAATTTGTTACTGGGATTTAGATCATCCTCAGTGTTAACTAGGACTATCAGCACTAACACATCTGTCCTCAAAAAAAAAAGAGTCCTCACAGAGAGGTAGAATTTGTATAAGCCCATTTTTTCACAGATAGTTTTCTAACTCCTCTGCAGTATTTAGTTTACCTTTGCCTGCCCAAAGCATGGTTGCTGGTGTGTTCTTAATGAACAAAGGAGCCCTTATAGGA
This sequence comes from Microtus ochrogaster, assembly GCF_000317375.1. Lineage (NCBI taxonomy): Eukaryota > Metazoa > Chordata > Mammalia > Rodentia > Cricetidae > Microtus > Microtus ochrogaster. The sequence goes on along the minus strand of NC_022015.1, from coordinate 77,463,954 downwards.
AAGTATAATACAATAAAAAATCACTAGAGTGAGTTTTAATCTCCAGATGTTACAGAGATGGAAAATAGGACAAATCAATCCAGAGTTCCTAAAATTGTAATTGTGTGCAGAAGGCTGTAAAGTCTACATGGTGGGAGAGGAGAGTTTATGACTTGAAAACTAAACATTCTAGAAAATATAACTATAGGATTAGATTTCTTGGTCTTTGCTTTAGTCCACACTCATAAAAACTGATCCAAGAGTTCTGTAGAGGTAAGTCAATACTTAAAATGACAGCTATACTTCCAGAGGATCCCAATCCTTTTCCCAGTGCTCATATAGAGTGGCTTATAACACTCTTCGCAACTGCAGTTCTAGGAGGATCTGATGCCTTCTCCTGGAATCATCAGGCACCTTAAATCCTGTGTTACACACCCACATGCAGATACACAGAAAGACACACACACACAAAAGCAGACAGACAGACACACTAACTGACAGAGACATGGAAAGAAAAATGATTTTTGAAAAGCTGATTTAAATTTGAATTGATGTCGGAGTTTATATATTATTAATGCTAAACTGCTATATATATGTAGTTTTACAGAACATGAAGTGACAGATCTCAATGGTATCTAAAGGGAAAAGGAGAATACGTCTTCCTGAACATGCCGTGATTGTGGAAGGTGCCCATTCTCTTTGATTCTGAAACATGGCTGGTGAGATTAACCTGCATTTGTTAGTGTCATATTTTATAAACCTCAGGTAGTACTTTTCCAGCTATCCACTATCTTTCTACACATGCTTTATAGTTTGGATCTGCAAGGTAAGCCTCATAAAAATTACAAATTTTATCACCCCACATTAATGTGACTGGTGGGATGATTGGAATGAGTTAAGGGCATGGCTAATTTTCCATCTCTTACCATTTGCAAGGTCAGTGTGGCAACTGCTGAGAAGGTCAGTCCTGGGTGAAGGGCTGACAAGAATTTGGGAGGTTTTATGAAAAGATCAATGACCTTCATTTGTCATCGTGAACAAAACAAGCACCTATAATTCTTACAGAAGGCATTAATGCCTATGTAAGTGCCTATATGGCAGAAGCCACTGTAGATGGAAACAAGGGTAACCTAATAATAATAAACCAATTAGTGATGTGGGAATGATTTCTTATTAATAAAGAAACTGCCTAGGCCCATTTCATAGGCCAACCCTTAGGTAGGCGGAGAAAACAGAACAGGATGCTGGGAGAAAGAAGCTGAGTCAGAGAGTCGCCATGATTGTTCCACTGCAGACAGATGCAGGTTAAGATCATTCCTGGTAAGGCGGCTCTGGGCCACATAGAATAATAGAAATGGGTTAGATCAATATGTAAGAGCTAGCCAATAAGAGGCTGGAACTATTGGGGCCAGGCAATGATTAAAAGAATACAGTTTCCGTGTAATTATTTCGGGACATAAGCTAAGCTAGCCATGTGGGCGGCCGGGTGCGGGGGATGCAGCTCCGCCACTCTTATTTCAACAAATTAGCAATCCATGTCAGGAATTTTCTATAGAGATTTTTATTTTAGCTTTCAGAGTAATTGCATAAGATACCTATTATCTTTTATGTGTATACACCTATATACAACACACACACACACACACACACACACACACCTCTATATATATATGAAGCTCAGAGACAACTTTCAGCATCCCTTTTCTTTGCAAACTGTTTGAAACAGTGCCTCTTGATGTTCATCACTGCATATGCCCAACTACCTGGCCTAGGAACTTCCAGAGATTATCCTGTCTCTGCTTGTCATCTTGCTTTTTAATCAGAGATCTCAGACTTATCCTAAAGCACACAGCTTTATACGGGCTCTATTTAAACTTTGATTCTTGTGTTTGTGCAACAGTTTACCCATTGAGTCATCTCTCCAGCTCTTTTATCCTCATTTTGCTAATAAATTCAACCAATGAAGGGATTATGTAACATTTCAGAATGAGTCGACCACACACATGGATCACAGAATCAAGATTTTACATCTAATACTACTGGGTAGCCCACTTCTTCAGAAAGATATTCAGACTACCACTTCCATCTTATAAATACTATTTTTCTTATTTCTAGAAGATAAAAATCATGTCTTCTTTTTTCCTAGGATTTTTATTTTATTTTTATATTATTGGTATTAGTGTTTTATGTACATGAATGTCTATGCACCACAGGTCTGCAGTATTCACAGAGATCAGAAAAGGGCTTAGATCCTTTGGAAGTGGAGTTAAAGATGCCTGAGGGCCACCGTGTAAGTGCTGGGAATTGAGGCTGGGAACTAGGCAAAAATAGAGGTGTTCTTAACCTCTGACCCATGGCTCCAGCCTCCATAGAAATAATGTATTATTGTTATTTATACTACTAGAAAATTAACCCATAGACATTCACATGCTAAGCATACGCTCTAACTTTGATCTCTTCTCTCAGACCTTACAATCTTATAATTCACAATGCCCTAACCATGGTCAATATCTATTGACCCCTAGCTATTATACTGAGACTTCTCCTCAGTTGTTACTGAGTGGTATTGGGCAAGGAGGCCATTGCAGGTGAACAGGAGGGGAAGAGGATTCATGAAAAGTTTAGGTGACAGAACTCCAAACTTGGTTATTTAATCTTAACTTACTTCCTCGAGAGGAAGACGTTCTAGGAAAAAAACAATCACGAAAGTTTGGGCATTTTCTATAATTAAACATAGTTTGAGAAGAATTAAAGAAGCAAAGTAGTATGAGATCAGGACTTTAAATATTCATATCTTCATTCAACTGATATTTGCAACAGGATATCACAGAGTGGGTAGCTTCTAAAAGACAGAAATTCATTCTTCACAGTCATAGAAGCTGAAAAATCCAATGTCATAGCATTGTGATAGCAGGTGAAGACCACTTCTTTTTTATTGGTAGATGCCAAGCTTCTCACTGTGTCATCAATAGGCAGAAGGATGAAGGACTTTTCTGGGCTCTATTTTATTATGGTGCTAATTATATTTATGGCTGTTTTTCCTCATGGCTCATTAATGTCTCCTGAAATGTTACTTTTACATACCATAAAACAAGGACTTATGTATTAATATATAAATTATAGTGGAAGTGGGGAAGAGGCACAAATAACTAGCATAGTGTCTGCTTCTGGACCGTTATATAAGACTAGAAGGATATTCCCCCTGTCCCTTCCACTATGAAAGTTAGCTTTTTTTTTCCTTCCATTTTGGCAGGAGTCATAGATTTAAAGTGACACACTGCAACGGCAATGGTGGATGCAAATCTCTTTGGTTCTTTTTAAAATATGATGTACCCATAATTTTTGCTTCAATATGCTGGTATCTTTTCTAGGAAGTTAAGAGGTACAATGACTACCTCTGCATTTTTATCTTTTTCCTGTGTGAATTTTTCCTAAATGTATTGCTTCATACTAGAGCTCACCTAAGGAAATGTCTCACCGTATCATAACACTAAGAACTCAAAATGTATTTAGGTTAGTTATTGAAAATCGCAAATTTTAATTCTCATTCTTTCAGGAAAAAAAAGAGAGCAAAAATATCAAAAAAAAATCAGTACATGTAAGTAAGGCATTTGATTGAGTAAGATTGAAGACTTTCAGTTCATGACTACATGTTGACGTTGAAATTGCAGCTGATTTCTCATAGTCCGAGCAACTAAGGAGGAAACAAATTTAGGTGTTCCTGCATTAGGATCATGAATTATCACATGGAAGTTAGGAGAGATGTGAGAAGAGGGGTGAGGGACCAGCGAATGATTACAAGTTATAACACGGGGAAAAGAAGTAAAGAAACCGTAGAAATTTAAAGAAACGTGGAGGGAGAAAGAGAAAATACGATATGCTTGGTTCACAGTGCATTTTAAACTCAACCCTAAAGTCCTTATTTAAAATTGTCCCCTATATTCCTGCCAAGATCCTAATCTGTAATCATCAAACTCGAGGAAAGATTGTATACATAAAGAATTAAACCATGCTGTGTGTTCTTTCCCCATGAATCCTGCTAGCAAAATACATATATTATCAATGCAAACAAAAGAAATGTCATCCATATGATTACATGAACACCCATGGCATAGACAAGAATTTATTTATACTAGAAGCAAACACCAGATGTGAGAAATCATTAAGCCAACATGAATGGGACAGCCTCATTACTATTATACAAAAATGAGAACACTTTTGTGTTAAAATATTGCCTCTATTATTTTTCAAGCTATTAGCAATGAATTTCATACTTAAATAGCTAAATGAGTAGAAGGAAGGGACATTGGATCAAGCAGTTTAGTGATTGAAACAGAATGCTTCTTGAAGGTTCAATGTTTTGAAATTAGGAAACTGGGGCATTGTTTCTCCAAATAGTGAGGACAGAACCTGAGCTTCAGTAACTCTGTGTGCTTCTTGTGTAGTAAGAGACTATTCACACATCAGACTATAACTCAGCCCTCAAAGCTATTGTGTATTTTGTAACTCAAGCAGCGTCAGAGCTAATTAGAAATCAAAACAAGAAAGTATCCGATGAACATACAAAAGAAAATAGATTTGAAGTGAGCATGAAGTGAGACGAGAAGCCTATCCTTCTGCTTCAGAAGTGCTGTGGGAATGAGACTCAGCACTTAGAGTTAGCTAATATTTGCCGTGATTTGTAATTACAGGAGGCTGAGCTGATGCACTTGGGCAGAAGTGGTCTCCATCTTTTTCAGAAAGCAGTTTCTGTTAGCCGTGGGGATGGAACAAACAAGACCACAGAGAGACACGACTGAATAATTAAAAGGTCCGTCTGCTTAGAAGGATTAATTGTGAGTCTGGATAAATATTTAATCATGTAGCTGGTAAAAAATAGATGAGATAGACACACCCTTTTGCAACTGCCCCAGTAAATTTGGAAAATATCCAACCCTCTATATCTTCTACTGATGGCTGCATTGCATTGTCCTGCTTTTGACTGTATTACACTGAAGCGATGGCTACTGGCTGAACAGGGTCTGGTCTTTCAGGTCCCCCGTACCAAGCATCACTGTACTCATAACCTGGTATATTTGAAACCTTCGTGTTTTGATTTATTTGCTGAGTAAGAAAATATTTATTGAGTATTCAGATAAGACATGTCAATATATGTTGTGGAGAATATGGTATCAAAAGATCGACAATTCAAGCCCTGAAACCAACCAGAGACCTAACTATGAGAAAGGATAAACAGATGGAAATCCTGAGGACATTGGGGGAGGGGAGCTCATTGTTCCAAAGTCTGGCTGAAGCCTCAGAAGATTTTCAATGGTATTAACGTTTACTATGAAGACTGTTAGCGAGAATAGTATTTTTACATGCATAAAAATTTTCAGGAGGCTGAGGAGATAACTGAGTAGTTAAGAACAAGTGCTGTTCTTCCATAAGACCAAAGTTAAGCCAGCACCCATGTCTAGTAGCTCACACCTGCCTGTCATCTAGTTCCAGGATATAGAACACCTTCTTCTGGCATCTATAGGCATACACATACACAAACACAACATGCACATGCATTCTCACACATACACATGCACTTAATTAAAAAATAAATATTTTAATTAAATATTTTCAAATTAGTATATTTAAATGACAATAAGCCAAGTGTATTAGTTAGAGTTCTAGAGCAATAGAATACATATACATTTTTTTTTTTTTTGGTTTTTCGAGACAGGGTTTCTCTGTGGTTTTGGAGCCTGTCCTGGAACTAGCTCTTGTAGACCAGGCTGGTCTCGAACTCACAGAGATCCGCCTGCCTCTGCCTCCCGAGTGCTGGGATTAAAGGCGTGTGCCACCACTGCCCGGCTATACATATACATTTTAAAAGTGGATTCAAATAGCTTGTATGATAAAAACTGAAAAATGTTTGTCTGCATGTTGGTGATGCCAAGAACTTGACATCCTCTCAGTTCACAAAACTAGAAGTGTCAAGAGGGCCACTGTAGCACTGGTAACAGGGAGGATTCCTGGAGAATCATTCTTCCTTATTCCACATTTGAAAGCCATAGAAGCTGGATTCCTTTGTCAGAGGAAGACAGCAGGAGAGGCAGACACAGAGAAAATGCACTCACCAGCAAGGAGCAATGGTGGTCAGGCAAAGGGTGGAAAGGCAAATATTGACAGGCAACAGTGGGCAAATAAAGGTGGACAGGCAAAAGCATACTAATCTTTCCTCAAGAATCTATATTTGGACCACTGCTGGAAGGTGTTTCCCACTCCGGGGAGGGTCTTCCACCCCATTTAATCCTTGAAAAGTTACACCTATAACCCTAACACTTGAGAAGTTAAGTCTACAATACCTAGAGTTCTCGATCAGCCTCAGCTATATAGTTAAGCCCTATCTCAGAAAAAGGAAAGAAGGAAGGAAGAAAGGAAAGGAGGAGGGAGGGAGTGAAGGAAGGAGAGAGAAAGGGAGAGTGAGAGAGAGAGACAGACAGACAGATGTTTATGGAGTAAAGGATCACTTTAGAACATTGTGTATCTTAGACAAAGATGTAACAAATTAATGACATCAAAGATAGTATCACTTATTTTTGCTTTCATGTTTCCTAAGTGATCCAGCTATATTCTGTCTTTTAACCATGTAGATCTTTGCATAGTGTTGAGGCTTTGTAGGCTTCCCCCATTCACTTTGGCACCTCTTTTGCAGTTGTCTTTGTTTAGCTCATGTTTAGTCAGTCATGTTACTAAAACTTTATGAGTGGAACACAGTCACCACTTAACTAAACCAGCTAATCCCTAAATACTCTCTAAATATTTGTCCTTATGCTCACAGTTTAGTGCAGTCCTGACGCTCATCATGGAAACATCTCCTTGTAATATATGGAGACCTATTCAATGGAGAAAGCCAAAAGATTTTAAAATGCAGTTTTGAGGACACTTTTTGCATTCTCTTTTATCTCCTTTGATGTGAGATTCCCTTCTGTATGCTGTGATTACCATTAATGAATAAAGAAACTGCTTTGGCCTATAGCAGGGCAGAATTTAGCTCGGTGGGAAAAACTAATCTGGGTGCTGGGAGGAAGAAAGAGGAGTTAGAGAGAAGCCATGTAGACCCTCCGGAGCTGGACAGAACTTTACCTGGTAAGTCACAGCCATGTGACGATACACAGATTAATGGAGATGTGTTAAATTGATATGTAAGAATTAGCCAATAAGAAGCTACAGTTAATGGGCCAAGCATTGATTTAAATAATATAGTTTTTATGTGATTATTTCAACTCTGAGCTGCTGGGCAGCCAGGAAATGAACAAGTGGTCTCCCACAACACTCCTTGGACTGCTATGCCACAGTATCACAATAGCACTCTCTGTCTGAATGTTTAGAAATACTGTGTTCATGGAACTGTTTTTGAATATGTTCTCCCGTGTCAATTCTAATGCAAGGTTCTAACGTTAGAGCAAGGCTTTGGTTTCCTATTCTGTTGGTGTGGTGCTTAGAAAAGTCTAATACATGCATAGTAGATAACTGATAGTTGTTCATGGAATGCAAAAAAAGTGGCTCAGAGTGTTTCTCTAGTAACTAATATTCATTCCCAACTCATAAATGGCCTAAAGGCAGACTCTAAGGGCATGGAATGTATACACATATAGATTAATTTGTTTGAGTCTATTAATAGAAAAAAAAACAGAGTAATATGTGACAGAATCCAGATTACCTTGCCCAGCTGCTATTATTGCTTTGGGTGGAGAATGAGATTTGTATTCTGCTATACTATTTGTGTTTTTAAGTAATTAAAGTGATGAAATTGTTTGACACACATTTCATTGCATTGCTACCCCTTCAGTTTTTATTTATCTTGATTCTCTGAATCTTGTTAATTTTATGGAAGAAGATCATATTTAATAGTAGGAACTCATGCATAGACTCTTGGAGGAACAAGACATTTGCTATTTCTGAGAAAGAAATTGGTGAGGAGGAGAAAGAGGATTCCAATTTGCCTTTTTTGCTTTAATTAGGCATGGAAGAACTCAGCATATGCTGAGCAGGATGCAGACACTAGAAGGCAACTTGCATTATTTAACTATTTACTTATTTATTTATTTATTTATTTATTTATTTATTTATTACATGCAGAATATAAGCATTAAGAAATGCACTTTTCTTTGCCAAGGATCTATAGAACAGAGAAGATGCAGATATTATTTTATTAGGAAGAATTTTATTTCTCTTCTGTGTTGCATGTGTTCATATATGTGTTTCTGGGTGTGCATGAGTACACATGCACACGTTTGTGTAAATGAGAGGTTGACTTCCAATATCTTTCTCAGTTGGTTGTTGGTCTATTTGTGTGAGACTGGGTCTCTCGCTAAACTTTAAACTCACCAATTCATCCAGGATCGCTGGTCTTTAAGCTCCAGGAATCTGCCTGTCTCTGCCTTGCCCACAGTGGCATGACATGATTGTGCTAATGCTGGGTATCTATGTTGGGGCTTTGTGTTTGTGCTGCAAACACTTAACAGATGAACCATCTCTCTAGTTCCAGGGATTGTTCCAGACAGCATCTTCTGTTTCTTATGACAAAAGTGTATTTATAGGAAATGACTCTGGAAGCTTCTGCTCATACTCATTGGCCTCTTCTTCACCATAAGTTTACCCCAGGAAGGCATAGGCTTAGGTACGTCTATCCAGGTCCATTCTGTATAGGGTAAAGACTTCCCTCCTTGACTGGATCTCTTAATATTAAACTCTACTGCTCTAAACAAATGCACAAACACATGATACAGTGGACTGGCTGTGTTTCTATGTAGTCACTGAAAAATTTGTGGGGCATTTTCCTTCTTTTAATAGCTTTTAACCCATTGTTTCACAATGAAGAAGAATTTCATGTGGATTTTTTTTTGCACCATTCCAATCAAAGTATGGAACAGAAGACAGACTTGAGGTTCAGAACACAGGCAGGAGCTCTGCCAAGCTGCTTTTCATGTGCTCCCTGACTGGTGTGGGATTCCCCTCTATGTACCATTGGTTAATAAAGAAGCTGCTTTTGGCCAATGACTTAGAATATAGCCAGGCTGAAAAAGATACAGAGAAAGACTAAGCAGAGTCAGGGAGAAGCCATGTAGCCACCACAGGAGACTGATGCCGAAATTTTGCAGGTAGACCACAACCTCATAGTGATGCACAGATTAATGGAGATGGGCTAGTTTAGGATATAAGAGCTAGCTAGCAATATGCTCAAGCTATTGGTCAATCAGTATTGCAAATGATATAGTTTCTGAGTGATTATTTCAGGTCTGTATGGCTGGAAAAAAATGAGCGGCCTCCTACAATACCTGAAAATGATAGAAATGAAGGGATAGGATTCTATACATCTTTCTTTGTACGTGTAAGATAAAGTTGTTACTTACCCCAGTCTGGTGTGCTTCAGTGGAATTATTCTTGCAAGTACACCTTAAAACATCACCTTTATGTACTGAAATATACCAATATGTACTGAAATATCCATAATTGGGGTTTAAAAATAAAATTTTAAAATGAAATCATTTCCACACTGATTGGTAAATTCTCATTTTTAGAATCTCCTAATTTCCAGCCTTCCTGACAATTTGAGCTTCATCCTGTTACCTATTGGTTTCACAGACTCCCTGTTTGTGTCTGGCACTATAGATGATCTTCAAACCTCTGCTACAGTATATATAAGTGACAGCAGTTATGAGCATATGAACTGATTCTAAAGATTATAGTATACTTGCTTCTGGTATAAATTGGGCACAACTGCACAGTTCACCAGTCTCCCTAATGTATGAAATCTTAGGCTCTGTGATAAACATCCTGAATAAGATTGGAGATGAAGTTGAGGGAGCCAAAAGTAACTGAGTATTTATAGTTTTCTAACCCAAATTCTACTGCAGTAATGTTAATTTTGAATGTTAGTTATGTCGTCTGTCAACTGGAGGATAGTAAAATAAATAAAGGCAAAATAAATAGAATAAATAAAGGATAAATAATTGAAAATAATTTTGTTTAAAAGAAACAATGGAAACCAATTATACTGCATTTCACAGCATAAAAGGAAACAATTGAGCAAATGTGCATTTTGGGGAACAGAAAAGAATTGGATATTTCTCAGCAAGTGTTTGAATTCCAACTACACTCAAGTGCACATCTTTTATGTATGTTGTTAAGATTCATATTTCCTGGAGAAACAAATTTTGCTAGTTCAGTTCTAATTTCTGTTCTTGTTTAAAGAATACCAGGAACCTTTGATTGACAGCATTCCTACAAGAAATGCGTGAAATAGACCAGGAAATTCACAAAAAATAAAAACAATTAACTAAACATCAGCAATTAAATAATATATGCTCATTAAATCAGTCCCATGGTGCCACAGATGCTACGTATATAATATATATTTGTGTGTACATACATACAACTTAAATCATATACACACAGAAAATAGATGTTAATTGTGTAATAAATGGTGATGATAGAATGGTTGGGATAAATATTGTATTGGTGCTGTGACCAACAGCATCAGTAAAGGAGCGACTCTACAGTGAGATCATACTCTAGTTTTAGATAGGCTGTATGTAAGATCAATGACAAACCTTGGCTTCTTCAACAAAGAATGAAACATAGAGCAGTGTTCCTTAGGTTACTAAATTAAATGAGCATAATGTACATAAAACGGTATAATTTTTGGTTTGTAAAAACACACTCAATTTTTTATGGTTGTGTCTGTCCCTATACATGTTTATACTTATATTTATATATCTTTATGAGATGGAGAGGATTATCATTTAGAACTGTAAATGAATCATCATTCTATTATATAAATACATTTCTGGTTAGATTTACATGTAGCCTTTTATTGACCTATTCTATCTATAAATATATTTCTTATTCTCCACATGAAGATAGAAATGATATTGTATTCCACTTAAATAATATAAATCAAATATATTGCATGGCTAACACAGTATTCTAGGATAATATATTGTTATTTAATTCCTCATTAATTTTAAATGTGAGTTGTTGATGATATTATCACTACTAATTTGAAAAAGCATATTAATTATTCAGTGTGGACATTAACCACATTTGATAAATGATCACTGGGACTATTTTTCCTGCTTTCAATATATGCTAGTTTTGTAGTCCAAGCCAACCATCCTGATGTCTCAACCTCAACCAAGTATCACAAGCACGTATCACCACGCTGTTTGGTTTATGTGAGAAAAAACAGAACATAAGAAACCTACATATGCAATAGACCCCGGAGTTGGGTAACTCTGCCTCGCCCATGAATCTAGTATGTGCTTTTAGCTAGTAAAGAAAATGAAAATGAAGAAGGTTGATGTCACTAAGGAAGATTTGTCACATTCCACTGACTTTATTTGCTTACAACAGTGTAAGCCACTAGGGGAAAACAGTTAGGATCAATACAAAATAAGTTGCTGTCTCTTTAAGAAAGTTTGGGGTTAAAACTACTTGTCTTTACTTTTTTCCATGTTGCTGTGGAAGCATGTCGCTGATATAATCAATGTTAGAACAAAAGGGTTTCTCTAGCTAAAAGTTCCAGGTTACCGTCCACCATAGCAAAAAAATCCCAGCAACAGAACTGGTCATATTGTACTCAGACTTGGGAAAGAGAGGGTGGATGCCCTCTTGCCAGCGGCCAGCTCATTTTCTCTTCTTTATGCAGTCTGCCCAGGGAATGGTCCTGCCTACAATGACAGTGGTTCTTCCAGTCTTTCCCATAGGCATGCCAGGGGATATATGTGCCTGATGATTATAGATTCTGTCCTTTACCATTAAAACTGAGCATCACATTGCTTTTTTAAAAAACTGAGTTAAGATATTTTTTTTTTCTGCACAGAAGGACACATATGTCAACTCGTGTTCTAATTATGTGGTTTTAATTAGTGGATTTCGGAACACAAATGGAAATAACAAAGAATGATATATATTTTCCATTAACTTTCAAAGACCTTGAGATTCATTCACGATTTGACTAAGTAGTTTTTGATGGGTTTCCATTAATAATGGCCTTCAGTTTAGCCAGATTTGGAAAACACAGATGATGTTTTACTCTTTGTTGCAAAGCCAGAGGTATTTAAGAGTGGTCCCAATCCATTAAGAGCCGGGCGGTGGTGGCACACGCCTTTAATCCCAGCACTCGGGAGGCAGAGGCAGGTGGATCTCTGTGAGTTCGAGACCAGCCTGGTCTACA
>NC_022015.1:77430810-77451661 GCF_000317375.1 Microtus ochrogaster | reverse complement strand
AATGATACAGTGTATTAATATAGCATCATGTTATACAGGCAATATTTCCAAAACAGGAAACTTCTTTTAAAAACAATACATAGGGGAAAGTTCTTCAAAATATTAGTTTGTGGAAAAAGCCCAGATTCAAACAACATCATATAATATAATTTCAAATTGTTACCATAAAGGTATTTTAAATTTTCCTTTTTTATCATTTTATCATTTTTTTTTAGTTTTCCAAATATTGTATCACAAACAAATGACATTTTTTAAAGAGAAAAATCAGTCACTACTCTGTTCTTGCAAGGATCTTCACTGACTTATTGGATCAGTTATGAGTCCTTGTAATTGATGAGTCTGGGCCCAACCACTCTGGAACTCTGGGAGAATTCTCTTTCCTGTCTATCAAATACATTCTTCTGTGGATGACCTCACAGCTGTAGTAATATGAGCAGTGGGCTATGTCCCACCACCCAGCTAGCTTTACCCGAAATAATTACACGGAACACTGTATTCTTTTAAACACTGCTTGGCCCATTTCTATCTACCTAGGCTAATTCTCGCACCTGGACTAGCCCATTTCTTTTAATCTGTTGTAGCCTACGAGGTGGCTTACCAGGGAGCTTCTAGCCTACGTCCATCCTGGGCCAGAGCTTCATTACATGTGCCTCAGAGAGCAGAGCTATCCCCGCGTCCACCCAGGAGCCAGGAGCATGGCATCTCTCTCCAGAGCGCAGAGCTGTTGAGTCTCAGCTCACTTCCTCTTCCTCCCAGCATTCTGTTCTGTTTACTCCACCCACCTATGTTCTAAGCTATGAGCCCAAGCAGTTTGTTTATTACTTAACTAATGAAATCAACAGATTGATATATGACACTCCCACATCACACAGCAAGTTATTTCAGCCCAACACAGTTCAGAACAAAGGTTTGAAACTTTCATACTATCATGTTGTGTTTTTTTTCCATTTGGATGGAGGGTTCTTCCTGCTTTAATATTTTATTTACTGTAGTATGTGATGGTTAACCTTTGTTGTCAGTTCAAGACTTTTAATCACCTTGGAAACACACATATGAAGATTATCCTTAAGGCAGTCTCCAGAGAACTCTGACAAAGGGTAGAAGATTCAGAATAAGTATGTATGGCACCATTCCATGGGCCAGGGTCCCAACATGAATAAAGAGAGAGACGGAAGCAGACTGGGCACCAGCATCCACCTCTTGCTTCCTGACTGCAGTTGCACAGGGACTGACGGTTTGTAATCACAGCGAGAGTCACTGTCAACACCACATCTTCCTCACCACAGTGAACTTAAAGATCCTTAAGCAATTGTAGGCAGGAAGCAGAGAGACGCAACATTGAAATGGGAAATATATAGCAGTTAATATTCCCCATACTCTCAGAAGAGAGGTTGGACTTTGTACTCTGGTATGTTATTGTGACTGTAAGACTGTGAAAACTTTTAAAAACAGTAATCTACAAGGCAATCCAGGTTTCAACTCCACAACTTCAGGCAATGGCCTCTCTACTAGGCCTCCATTCGGGGAAGCCCCTGATGCATGGCTGGCATCAGCAGCTTTCTTTAGGGGAAAATGTCATAGGCTGTTTCTTTTCTATCCTTACCTCTAAGCCAGAACCACATAACTGAAGCTACCAAGTTCTGCTGCTTACTGGGGTTGAAACATGACTCCATCATTCAATTACATCTTCACCAGCCTTTTGTCCTTCATTGCCTAAGCTTGATTGTCCTGAAACTTACTTTGTAGACCAAGTTGGCATCAGACTCAGAGAATTTCCATCTTCTGCCTTCTGAGTGCTGGGATTAAAGGTATGCAGCACCAAACCCAGCTCTATGCTCTTCTTTAGTACCTTTCACAAGTTGGAAATTTAGCTGGATGGGGTCTTGCCATGAAATCACAACTCCCTTTATTCCATTTCTTAATCTGTTTAACTCTTTGATCACAGGATTTAGCTCTGTTCCACTTCCTGGTGCTCTTTTTCTTCTCAAAATTTGCAATTTGTAATTTACCCTATGCAGCTTGTACCTTTTTATTATAAATATTCATTAGAGCTACCACTAAAAACATACCACAGAGTTTACAGTAGGTAGTTTTGAGATTTCCTCTGACAATTGAATTAATTCAAAATTCTTCACTTTAGCCTCAGGCAAACTCTTCAGAGAAGGGCAAAAGGCAGCCACTTTCTTCACCAAAATATCACAAAACTGAACTCTAGGCAACATACTAAAATTCTCCTCTCAAACCCCCTGAGTGAGCCCCCCAGCAGTTCAAATAACTCTTAGCACCTCTGTGTTCCGTGTTTCTACTAGTATGGCCCATTAAGCAGTGTTTAAAGCAATTCATTGCTCTTTTAACTCAAAGAACCGCAGTCCATGTCACTCTAAAAAAAAAAAAAAAAACCCACATAATAAAGCCTGGATTGCCTTGTAGGACCCATGATGTTAGAGATGCCATAGTTGTGGGATACCAGTCTAGAACAAATGGAACCAGCCCAAGAGAAAGAAATGCATTACAGACAACAAAGCTGAACATAGATGAAGATCTGAAAAGCGTTTTGGCATCAGACATGGAGATGCAGAGTTTGGAGTTCGCCCAGCTTGTTTTCACTCTTGCTTTTGTCCAAGTACATTTTTGCTATGTTCCCTTCCCTGAGTTTTATAATTGTAATGTACGTCCTCCTCCATCATATATGGAAGGATTTGATGTGCCTTTTTTGGTTTTGATTTTTACAGGGAGATTAGAGTTAGGGGATTGCCATGCATCTCAGAAGATACTTTGGATTTGGATTTTTAAACAAGTTTGAGACTGCTATTGACTCTGGAAACATTTGAAGTTGGACCAAATAATTTTTCCATTATGATAAAGATATAAGCCTTTGGGGACCAGCAAGTGGAATGTGGTATTTGAAAGAAAATGCTGCCTGCAAGACATGGGACTCTCAGCTATTTCTCCAACCCCACCTCTGTCTACACACAACCATGCCCCCCCACTATGATAATAATGAACCTCTGGAACTGTAGGTTGAGTGACCCCAGTTTAATGCTTTATGCCATAACCTCTCTAGTATAAGTTGTCATCATAATTTTTGATCTTGGCCCTTTTTACAGGTGTAAGATGGAATTTGTAATTGACTATCTTATACTCACTCAACTCAACCATGCCAAGGTATAATTTACACAGAAACTTAAACTAGGAATATAGATAGCTATTCCAGTATTTCACTTAAGCCACAGGTGCTAGCTAGTTTTATGTCAACTTGAGATGGGAACCTCAGTTGAGAAAATACCTCCATAAGATTGGATTGTAGTTAAGACTATAGAGCATGTTATTGATTGGTGATTGATGTGGTTGGATATCACCCATTATGGATGGTATTCCACACATGGGCTGGTGGTTTGATTTCTCTAAGAAAGCAGGCTGAGAGAGCCACAAGGAACAAGTCAGTAAGCAACACCCCTCCATGGCTTCTGCTTCAGTTTTTGCCTCTAGGTTCCTTCCCTTTCTGAGTTCTTGTCCTAATTTCCTTTGACCAACAGTGCTGTGCAAGTATAAGCCAAATAAACCTTTTCTCCCCCAATTTGCTTTTGGTTGCGGTGTTTCATTTTGCAGCAATAGAAACCTTGGGGAAGACACCAGAAGAGGAACTTTATTGGTGGCATTTGAAGGAAAAAAAAAAAAAAGAGGAAGGTTGAATTTGACAAACATATATAGTTTGATATCAGTTATTTTTCAAGACCATTCTTTACAACCTGGATTTTAAATACTGTCTTTTGCAATGGCAACACAAAGCTCACTTACTCGTAAAATTTTCTGCTGCCCTGAGTACATGATATATAAAATAACCTACCAGCATTCTCTACTCTGATTTGAATAGGCCCCTTCTGAACAAAATATCCTCTCCAGCTCAAGGGTGCCCTCCTGGTGTTTATTGACACTTCCATCCAGTTATTGGCTCCATCTAGACTTCTTGACAAAATATTTTATACCTCTAGCATATGACTACATATGATAATATAAATGCACACTGGTATTCTCCAGAGAAGACCTCCACTAAAGGCCTGCCATTCTTCAAAGTCCTCCTAAATATGACTTTGAAAGTATTTATGGAACATTGGTCATTGGGCCACATGTTGGATCTTTAGAAAGACTTAGAAAATGCAGAGCATGCAATCTGTATTCACAATGATAGTGGAAAACCACAGTTACACATGTAAAACCATTAGAGGGCAAGCATGACATTATGTAATTAAGGATTTAATTATGTAGGCAAAATTATGCAGGGTTTAAATGGAAGGAGATTGATGATGTGAAGGGATGAAGGATTACTTCATGGAAGAGATGTGCAGAGATGGAGAAGGGGTAGCAAGAGGACTAAAATGCTGCTTAACTAAGGCAGTTTCTCCCATGTTTCTATGTGATCCCAGGACTGCGAGGACCTGGAGCACGCATATCAGAGACAAGCACTAGGCATATCATTTATAGGACAAATAGCCACACACACCTGCAGGTACTTTCATCTCAATTTGACAAGAAAGTTTATCTGAGTTTATTCATAATTAGATAATTCACAAACAAATGTATAAATGACAATGGCATTGATCTATATATAATTACTAAAAAGTCCTTATATCCAAATATTTTTTACTGAAAAGATCAAAGCAGCTGTGTCTTAAGAGGAACACCAAGACTCATGAACAGTGATATATGTAAACGGTCTTTCTAATATTAAGAAATTATTTTTAAACATTTGCTTCTTTTCAGTTTATCATTCTGTAGTCAAGTACAGTACATGTTTTACAGAGTATAAAACTGGCCTCAAACTAAATATCTTCTTAGCTGTGATTCATTCCATTTCAACATCGTGGTTACATCGTAAGAATAATGAACAAGATGCTGCCATTGACAAAAAATATTGCAGCACTGCTTTATCCAGTGCCATCTTCTCTCCAAAAGCAGAGTTAACTTTGAGCTGTTTTAGATCCTATGCATCTTAATATTCACAACTGTGTTTGTTTAAGCAAGACTTGAATAAGCGAAATGTGAAGGCAGGAAGTAAACTTAGCGTTTATTTTTTAGTAATGTTTGCTTTGTGTATGCCATAAATATCACCAGTATAAATATAAGCATATATATAGTGTATATATGTAGAGGAAAATATTTATGTATTTATAGTGTATATGCACACATATTTTATACAACTATATTTTCTACATGTATATGAAACAAAAAGCTGATTTTCCTGTAGTTGTAGCTGAATGTCCACCACCTATTTTTATATCTTAGATAATGTCATATTTGTGTGGATTAAGAAATGTTTTAATTGTCAAGCTTAATATAAAAGGATCAATCATTCATAAAGACTAAGGATGGTAAGTAAAATAGTTTTCTCCATCAACCTTTACCATCTTTGACCACAAGGTGGCAATCTCTAGATATGTCTAACTTTATTTTTTTTTTTTTTATAATGATGCTTCAAAATAAAATCCTTCTGCAACCAATCTCCATGGTGAATAGCCCTCCTAAGAAGCCATGTAAGCTTACAGACACAGCTAGAAAACTGGAGCGGTCAATTTTTCAGAGCTCACTAACGAGGTGCCACTGTTTGTGCTGTAAATGGATAAAGTTCTTGATTCTGATTCAGTCCACTTAGGTTAAATTTTGTTCCCAGGTGTGTGCATGAGAGCAGATTGTTCATAGAGAGTTCAATTAGTCTCGAAATTCAGTTCCTCTATCGGAATCCCTCATCAACCCCGGGGGCTGGAGTCCATGCACAGATCAAGGTTACTTACACTGTAACTGCTATGACCCTGCCTCTTGAATTAATCTGGACTTAAGTACTTATAAATAGGCTTCTTCTAACCTCATCTGCATATCCCCTCAATATGTGTTTCAAGTTTTGGAGAAGACACTTGTAATAGAAGATAATTGCTATTTATCTCCCACCCAAGTGTTTGTGGGGTTCTGTCAGATAGCACAGTGCTCGGTCTTTGAGTTTGGTACTCATCCTGAGAACTTCCTATTCATCGACCAGAGAGTGATAAAGAAGTTACTGCTCTGGTAGCTGTATCTCAGGAACCCATCAACTTGACAGCTTCCACTGCTGCCTTTGCAGTTGTCTCAGGCAAGTGATGGCCTTTTGGGCAAGACATTCCTGCTGAACTCTCAAAGAAAATGTCCTGTAAGTCTTGATTTGATTTGATTCTTACTTTTCACCAAGACACTGTTGTATGCTAAACAGTGTTTTTGTTTGTTTGTTTTATTTTAGTGAAGGAAAGTGTATATGTACACATAGAGACAAGGACACACACATACACAAACACCCCCACACATATGTACATAAGCTTACACCCCCCACCGCCCACCCCCATGCGCACACACACATCATTATGACACTACTGGTGAACGGGAGATAAGGTTTGAGTAGTACTCACAAACAGTCCTGCTGGAATTCTCTAGTCCTCTTTCATCTGCTATGTGCATAATAGGAAAATAACTGTGGCAGGTAACAAAAGGTGGAGTCGATGATTGCATTCCCTGCCTTTTACTTAAGTACAGATAAAGCCACAGTAAAGTCCTCTATTAGTATGGAGGACACAGCTTGCTCATATTTTAAAACATTTCCTCAGCACATGGAGCCACTGATTAAAATGTCCATACAGAGCCCATGTGTAAAACAAATGAGCAGAATCTAAAAGAGGAGGAGCCTATAGACACCCCACATACAGAAGAGTATGGAAAAGAACGGTGAATTTTTGTAGACACAGCCTAGAAAAAAATTGTAAATAAGATGAAGCTATTAACTTGAAAATATTCTAGGCAGAGAAGCATCCTGTAACATGATCAGACAACCAGTAGCTCCTCTTGTTGTTACTATAGAAATGATGACTGGGAGGGATTATGGGCTTGCAAAGCTGAGAAGATGCAATAAAAATGGAAGGATTTCTCACTCGGAAGCATCTTTAATACATATGGTATTGTGGAGAGCATTACAGCCCCAGCATAAATAACCTAAGTATAAGAACACCTGATAGACATTTGCAGGCAGTAATGTAAGTGGAAAGTAAACAGAGGGACTTGATTTGATTTCAGATGAGGAGAGAATTTGATAAAGCAGAGACTATGATGGAAAGGTCAAATTGGAGAGTGCAGGTTACAGAGCAGGAGGAAATGAGGATGAAGAGAAGGAGATGGGTATAGAGGCGAGTAGAAACAAAATCACCTAGACACTAAATGCGCTACATGTCAGGCTCCTGCTGTGCATAAGGATTATGTGCTACATTACCTCAGGGGATAAGGAGCAGCATAAAACACAGCTGTCCTTTACCAAGGATCTGACTCTCTTCCTGGGGAGAAAAAGCAGATGCATATTAAGAAGTTATATTGAACGCAGACACTAAACAAGAAAAGACAATACAAAAAAATACTAAAAAAAAAATGACCAAGATAGAGCTTATCATTGTAACAAAGGATGTGCCTAGACATTAAAAGGAAGCAAGTAGTTCACCTCAATTTCTTAAACAAAGACTTGTCTTTATGCAACTATTTGACTTCTTATCATGAGACAGGAAAAAGACAATTTAAGGTAAGATGTCATGAATGTGGGAGTGATTTAGCTTTAGTTTAGTAACTGTAGTTTCCTCAAATCTAAGCATCACTCTTTGAGCTCAGAGATTGAAGAGTACAGCTGCTGTGTTTAATGCCTGAGCCAATTAAGCTTTCCAAGTCCTTTACTTGTAAATGCTTTTGCTGATTAACAAAGAAAGAGCCACGCAGGCCAAGAAAACAGTCTTCACCACCCATAATAAATTTATTTTAAATATCAATGCACTTTAAATTGATCTTTCTGTACCATGGAAAAGTCATTCATTGGATTTTAAAAAATCTCTCTGCAGTGGTCATTAGATATGTAAAATAATTTGTCACACTTAAAGCCTTTTTAAAACTCACTTCATATATTTCCCATCAATTTATTTATTATTTTAGGCCGTGGAAATTTTGTTTATCAAAGATACAATTTCTTAAAATTCATTTATTAAAAGAATTTCTAACAGCATATGGTGATGACGATGATGGTGGTGGTAATTGTTTTATTTGAGTGCCATGGTCATATTTTAATTGATTAATTTGCCATTTTTTAAAAAAAGCCATTCAAACTATCATATCTTTAAAACTGAGACCACCTGTCAAATGAGTGTAACTTCTCCAAATCTTCATAATTCCACAATCATTGCTCTTTCTTCGATGTTATGTAACATCCTCAGAGGACTATGTGGAATGTTTTTTTTTTATTTTTATTTTTATTTTTTTTTGACTATGTGGAATGTTGTCACATTGTTGATGCTTCTGTGTGTGTGTGTGTGTGTGTGTGTGCGCGCGCGCGTGCACACACATGTGAACACACATGTTCACATGAACGTAGAGGTACATCCTCTATGTATGCACAAGCCTTCCTGAAAATATTAGTACTTACTAGAAAATCAAAACCTGTTTCAAGATTTTATAAAAACTGAAAGTTAGAATCTGACTTTTTTCTTTACTACTCCCTATTATTCATTTCAACCAATTAAAGTCATTTTGTGTAGTGCCTTGTAATTTGTTGTTAGCCACACTGGGGCATCTTCATTTTGTTGTTGTTTTAGTGACTATAACATTTGACCTAGAGCTGGATATAGTCAAAAACTATATTTGAAAACTCCACTCCACAAAAAAATTCTCAAAGAACTAATAAAAAGGAGAAAAGAGTATGTGAAAAGCTGAACGCTGCTGAACCCAGCTGTTCCACAAGTCACACTTGCTTTCTCCGGTGTCCTGCATGTCTTGTTGCAGACTCTGTAGAGGATTTCATCAATGGTACCCCCTTGTCAATGTGTTTCCAGATGCAAGTAACACCAGATCATATTTAAGCTGATTGTGGCATCAAAACCATTTAATTGACTCAGACAAATAGGATTTCTGAAAGTCAGATTTAGTTTCACAGGAAGCCTGCTTCCTAGTTTGTTGCTGTATTCCACAGATCTGATTTCTTTCCATCAGATTGTCTGGCTTTCCAAACGTATCAGCGTCATTTCAGGGGTGATTTCCCTCATTGACTTCAGATAACTCCTGGAAGCTTCCTCATATTTATATGTGATATGAGAGAAGTGACATATCTGCTAAAGACTATCTTTTAAAATTAATATTCACGCAGATTTGATCAGCTATGTTCCATATCTATGCCTGCAACAATCATAGTGACATGATAAATTAGAGATGCTGATGAAATTAGATTTGGTCATGGATTTTTCCTAAACCTGGTAATAGAGTCACCTTTGTACATAGGTATTCCCTCCAGCAAAAAGTTAAAGCAATTGGGAAGAATAAACACATAGGTAGTTATAAGATAGTAACCAAAACTACTGTTTTAGCATACACAACTGTGGTAAAATACTGAGGTGCTCTCTCTCTCTCTCTCTCTCTCTCTCTCTCTCTCTCTCTCTCTCTTGCTCGAGCACTCTCTCTCTCTCTGTCTGACTCTCCCTCTGTCTCTGTTTCTCTCTTGCACTTTCTCTTTCCCCATTGACATATGGGTGCCAATGCTGTTATTAAGCAACGTCTTTTCCAGGCCAGAAGCATTTCATGAGGTTCTTCCCCTCAGTGTTTAACCACACAAGACCCTCTTTATAGAATAGTGCTAACCTAATTTTGCTTTCTCTTGGTACCTAGTGTTGATTCTGCCTTTGCATGTTGGTAGATGTGTTTAAGAAGGAAAACTAAAAAAGTCTCCTATGTATAGTGCAAAGGTTCTTCTGGGTGAGATTTGATGTTAAGTGAAATAGCTGTGGTCTCTCAGGTGCTTCACATAAGACTAAAGAGAAGATAGATATATAGATACTAATCAGTATAGGCCCAAGAAAATTTTATTTTAGCAACAAAAAGAAAATACACATCACATTTGGGCCCTTCTGAATAGTCCCAATTAAACACGTGTGCATACTGCTGCTCTTGGGCATTGCACAGTCCTGAAACGGTGAGTAACAATCTTGACCCACGGGCCATCACTAATCATGTATTTAAGGGGAGAAGTCCTAACCCTGAACTTCAGTAGTCACTGCCAAATTCCTAGTATTAAACAAGAAACAGACTTTCAAAATACAAAACAGTCTTTGGAGAAAGTTATCAGAAATGGTGCAGAGAGTGTCTTTGTTAATAAGAAGGTAGACTCAGATGTGGAAAAGCAGAGGCCAGAAGCAGAGCTGGACTCCATGAAAGGGAAGCCATTAACAAAATACAATGCAATAACCAACCAATATATGATTTGACTTAAGGACCAATCCACCAGACAGAACCCATACCGAACTCTTTTTGGGTGACCAAAACCAGAGACCATATAGATCAGCATCCTAGGGTAAAGCAAAATGCTACTTACTGGTCTAAAAAATAATAGGAAAACAACAAAATGACTCATAGTAACAACCCGCTACACTAGTAGATCAGTGCTTTTGCCCAGCCACCATCAGAGAAGATTCCTCCTACAGCAAATGGGACCAAATACAAGAATCCACAGACAAGACATTATGTAGACAGTGAGAGACTCAGCCTGAATGGCATGTCTCCTTCAAAACCCTCTCTTCAGTGATACTGCAACCCTTTGAAGAGGAATCAGAAAGAGTGTAAGTGCCAGAGAAGATGGAGGGCACCATAAAACAAAGCCCTCTAAATCAACATGATCATAGCTCATATGAACTCAGAGACTGAGGTGCTTGCACAGATCTGCACCAGGTTCTTTGTGCGTATATTATGGCTTCCAGCTTGGACTTTTTATGGGATTCCTGAGCATGCAAACCATTAAGTTTCTGCTTCTTGTGCCTTATTCTTGTTTTTATTTGTTTTGTCCAATTGCTATTTATTTTATTTTATACTGTTTCATTATTATCCCTTGGAAGTCTGCTTATTTCCTAATAAGGGACAAAAATGGAGTGGATCCAGATGGCAGGGGAGGCGGGGAAATACTAGAAGTAGAGGGACATGAAACTACAATCGGGATATATTTAATGAGCAAAAATTTATTCTCAAAAACAATGCTTTAAATATGAAAAAAGATTAAGTTAAAATGCTTTTGTTAATATCTTTGAAGCAAAAAACTACCCTTGAGAAAGGATCTAAAGTTTGAAAAGGCTCAGAGTTGAGTGAGAGACTTGTCAAAGAACAATAACAAAGCAACCTGGTTATCATTATACGATGAGTCTTTCTTGCTAGGATGGGTTGGTGACTAAAGGCTATGCTTAATTCCTTATACCCACGCCTGCCCTCAGATTCCTGATGTGATTTAATTAAAAAAATCTGTTTATGAGTTGGTATGCACCCCGAGGATTTAAATTAGAGATGACAGTTTTTTTTCTTATATAAAAGTTTAGATTTCTGATTCTTTA
Source organism: Microtus ochrogaster (assembly GCF_000317375.1). NCBI lineage: Eukaryota > Metazoa > Chordata > Mammalia > Rodentia > Cricetidae > Microtus > Microtus ochrogaster. The sequence continues at coordinate 77,440,253 of NC_022015.1, read as the reverse complement.
AGAATTTTTATGATTACCTTTTGATATAAATAACCACAAAATACAGATTACCGGCAAAAGAAGTGTGATGTGGGATTTCTCTCTGTGTGCTGTGAATAGCATTGGTGAATAAAGAAACTGCTTTAGGCCTATAGAAGAGCTATGAGGGAAAAGAGCTATGTGGGGAGAACTAAGATGAATGCTGGGAGAAAGGAGGCAGAGTCAGGGAGAGACCATGGAGCCACTGCTGGATACAGATGTGCTAAAACCTTGCTGGTAGGCCATGACCTCATGGTGATGCACAGATTAATAGAGATGGGTTAAGTTAATATGTAAGAGTTAGCCAATAAGCTAGAGCTAATGGGCCAAGCAGTGATTTAATTAATACAGTTTCTGTGTGATTATTTCAGTTCTGGGTGGCCAGAACGAACAAGCAGCCTAATACAACAGAAGTGGCTTGTTTGCACTCTGATAATCTCTAACAAGTTGCTTGGGCATGATTGTTATGTGAGTTCTTGGAACAACTTGCTTTTCACCTGTAATACATGAAATATTTAATTATGTATGGTATATGGAAAACCTGTTGTTTTTGCTTGTATTCATTATAATTTACGTAAAAATAGAATGTAACTACACTGTACTTTTTATGTTGCTTGAAAGGTTTTCCTGGGATATATAAGCTGTAAGGGAAAAAATAAAGTTAGTTAGAAGGAAGATATCAAGAGAGAGAGAGAGAGAGAAGTAATACATCTGGATAGAAGTAAGAAAAGCAATGAAGAGATGAGGGAGAAAATGATAGAGAGACCCCATTGTTTTCCCCTTTTTACTAGCACAAGAGAGTTAAGTTTAGCCCCTCTTGCCAGCTCTAGAGATTAAGTTTTACTCCCTCAGATAGAAAAGTTAAGTTGAGTGATTAGTCTACCAACTCCATGGATTCCCTTCAATCCCTTAACTGATGAAAGCTGGTCCTTACGGCAGCAACACATTGTAACTGAATGCTGAGACAGAGGGACTGACAAACAGAGTGAGGCTTAGTAAAACAGTAATAACTCTGGGCACTGTGCAGTGGCTAGAGGAAGTCTTTACTCCTCAAATATTTGGCACAAAACTTTGAGAATTTTATCCTGTCTAATTTTTACAAGAAATGATGTATAATGGGTAGCTGATTGAATGACATGTCATGATTGTATTGGATTATAGTAGCGAATTAAATGCCAACAGAAAAGACAACATAACAGTTTAAACTGGTAGTTGGTAGTATGTACTACTTGATGGTATTTTTACCCACATAAGCCCTAGGTTTTACTTGTTTATTTGGTCTGTATACTGTTTCTTGGTAACACAGGTATTATGTAGTGGCATAACTCAAGGAGTTACTACATGTAAAATTTCAGAGAAAGATTTAAAATGCCACAATATAAAAATGTTGACTTATATGCAATATTGGGATATAGAAAAATTAATAAAATATTTCAGAGCAAGAGACATAAGATTATTTTATAAAACTCCAAGGAAACTATATTTGAAAATCAACCAAGGGGTTAATTTCAGCACACTGCAAAGAAAATCACTCTACCAACGAAAAAAGTTCAGACCGGAAGCTTTAATCAGAAACAGTCTGACTGTGGGCATGCTGACCCTATCCATCCGAAGGGATCCTTCGGCATCTAATTAAGAGTTTAACCAAATAACTCAGTGGAAAAGCAAAAGTTTTGGAGGAATTCATATTCGCTTTCACCTATTGTAAATACTTCCTTGGGAATTTGGAAATGAGGAAGGGACTTCCAGAACATTTCAGAAGTGTATGTCATATGCAAGATGTGAAAACAAGAGGTACTGTAGTTCCTAGTATTGCTGAACTATAGGACTGCTGCTTGGATGTATTTGGAAGTAAATTTCCCCCCAAATGTAGTGTGTGTGTGTGTGTGTGTGTGTGTGTGTGTGTGTGTGTGGTGTGTGTGTGTGGTGTGTGTGTGCCGTGCATGCTTCCTCGTGTCTACATAGTGTATATTTATATCTGTGGTGTGTTTGGCAGGGGGATATGACCCTTAGCATCTGTGTGGTGTTCTTATTTGTGTCTGTGGTGTGTATGTGTTTGTGTGTGTGTGTGTTGTGTGTCTTTGTAAAACTGAGAAACAAAATAATGAATATGTTAGGAAGAGAAAGTTGAAGCAAAAGTTTGTATTGCAAACACATTCTAAGGCTGAATGAGATTGCACTTATTAAAGATATAGTCTAAAATGTTTGTTATTCTCATCATAGATTCCATGTGGAATTCTCCTTGACAGGTGGTGGGAAGTAGAAATTCTAAAATCCTCTACGTTGATGGTAATAACCTAGAGTTCTGAAAGCCGTTTGTCCCAAGGCGACGGTCCTTTGTCCTTATTGTTTAGGGGCCCATATTATTTACAAGCTTCTACAAATGAGTACCCAGAGCCACTCTTCCCTTAATTGTAACTATGTTGGAAACAATCTTGGCAAACTCTATCTAAAGTATGGCCGATGAAACAAATTTCCCCAAATCAAGTCAGGTTTCTGTAAACAAAATTTCAGTGAGATTATTGACAGTAAAGGAGGTTGCCATGCAAGTCTCTGTTAATTGCTGGCTGCAGAATCAGAGACCTGACTATGGAATTCTGGTTGTGTTGGGTGTCAAGGCATAGCATCCAAGGGAGAAGTTCAGAAATGTGGTACACTTGGGGCTCCCAGCCAGAAATCATTAATTTCTAAAATATGTGCTGGAGACTAAATCTTACGCATGAATAACTTGAGCATAGATAAACTCTATGCTCTCAGGGAAGCTCCGCCTAGGGCCAGGCCTATAGTCAAGGGGCAGAGCCTGGGTTCTTATTGGGCCTGCTAACTATGAGGTTGTTTGGAGTCTTTCAGGTGGTTCCTCAGGTGATTAAAGTGTTTCAGCATCTTTCTTTTGCTTAGTCACCAGACCTGTAGTTCGAGAATTCTCAGCTATCATATAGCCAGTGACGTAAGAAAGCTGCTCCTATGTATTTCAGTAATCTTCTTTCTTTCACTCCCATCATTACTACACACGCTCCACCCACCTATCACATCAGCCCAACAATATATTATAATAATCATTATTTCAAATACTGTGTGCTCGTTAAATGATTCAAATTAAGGAAATCAATTATTAGTATAGAGTTTGCCATATCATCATTCTAACATTCTAGTTCTTCTTAATTTCCTTTGTTCTTATGGATTCAAGCCTACTCATGTCATAGTCATACTTCAGCACAATTTCGCTATCACCTCCCACTCCTCTGCTTTTGTTGTGAAATATATAACTATCAAATTTTTGAGTTTCATAACCCAAGGTAAATAATGCAATTCTATACATATTGCATTATATAATTACTCTTTAGTCAAGAGGAAAAATGGAATAAATGTGCATTAATATTTTCTTATAATTACCTAATTACCTTTACTAGTGCTCACAATTTTTCATATAAATTGCAGCTAAAGCCTGGATCCCTTATTTTCAACCCAAAGAAATTACTTTAGTATTTTTTTTTGCAAGATGGTTTTGGTAGCAATAAATTCTCATTAGTTGTCATATAAGACTACATTAATTTCATGTTCAGCTGGCAAAGATAGTCTGCTATCGAAAAAATTCCTGGTTTGCATAATCAATCTTTTTTTCAAATTTGCTGACTCTATCACATATCAGTTTAAATAAAGTCGCCAGTTTATGATTTTCTAATTTGCAGTTCTTGGATATCAACATACATTGTACAGAAATAATATCTTGAGCTTCGAATTTTGGTGTTTTTCTGCACAAATGTTGTGTCATATGATTGCCTTTGGTACAGAGCAGTGACACTGAACCCCGGTTCTTTGTCACATGGCCAGATAGTAAATAGCCCAAATATGCAAGGACTCGTTGCTAAGTTACAGTGTTTGCTAGGTGAGCTGAATTAAATGCATTTTTAAACTTAGAGTATTTTTCGTTTATTCTGAGTTCACCAGAATGCCATTTAATCATAAATCAGAGCATATAGAGGGTATCTACAAGTTATTGAGTCTCCCAGATTAATTTTATAAATCAGTGGTTGAACTTTTCACTACTAAATTTCCATATGGGACTAATTGAATTTAATCTATCTCTTCACATTTTTTCTGTTTAATAAAATATTGCCACCATAGCTTTTTTATATACATGAATTTGATTCCCTTTAGCTAGTTGAATGTCTCTATAATGGATGCTTTGAACTTTTATTCACTCCTAAATCTGATGCATGATGTCTCTCATAAGCAGATTTTCTTTTTCCTTATTATTCTTGTATGTAAGTGACACATTCCTAATTTTTATTTTGCATTCCTCCTAGGCTTTCATCAAACTGGGTACTGTATGTAAAGTATTGTAGGAACTCATCCTTTATTTAAGCTTTGGGGCTTGTGATTTGCATAATGATTTGATGACTCACTCGTCCAGACTCATTCAGGAAACACATTCCCTAGAATATGACTGCTGATGATATTTCTCAGAAGATGGAATTCAAACACTGAGAATTGTCTATTCCTATTGCTATACCCAGCTGTTAGTATCCATTAATTGCAGCATTATTATTTTCTTTAAATAGGACCCTAGAGAATAAATTGTTCAGTGGTGAGAACCAGTTGAAAGTAAGGGGTATGGTCTCATTATCTTTGGAAGATGGTCTGATCCCTAGAAATTGCTTCTTTGTGGTATTCCTGGTTCTCCGTTATTGTACTTCTATATCATATACAGGTTTTTGGTTTTATATTGGAATTCAGATTTTCAATTATCCTCTTAAATGTGTAGTTGTAATCATCACTGTATTCAACAATATCATTAGACATGAAATTTCCCAGTTTGTTCCACAGTGAGGATGCAGTTAGCAGAGATATAAATGCTTTATTCATAAGGTTTGTGTTGACCACAGTGGAATATTGAAGTTTGAATAAAAATGATTTCCCAAAGATTCACATATTGGATCACTTGGTTCATAATTATTGGCACCCTTTGTGGGCGCTGTGGAAACCTTAGGAGGTAGAGCTTTGCTTGAGGCAATTCTGTTTCCAGCTCACTCTCTACTTTGAGTTGTTTGATGAAAAAACAATCTCTCAGTTTTTGGATCCAACACCATGGTACCATTCTTCCTCTGTCATCATGGACTCCCCATCATGAACTCTAAGCCAAAATGAAATTCCATAGGCCACTTTTGGTCATGAGAACATAACTAATGCAGTGAGTGTGACCGTCATCTCCTGAAGCATTACTTTAAAAATAATTTATTGGATTATTTGTTAATCCCATAAAAAATGGAGTACAGACTTAAATAGAGAACTCTCAACAGAAGAATCATCATTTGTCTAACAATATAAGTGAATAAGGAAGGGAAGAAGTTAATATAAAGAGAAGACAGAGCTCAAATACAGGACATTCATCTTTGAAAATAATAACTGTGTCTTCTCTTTATATTAACTTCTTCTCTTCCTTATTCACTTGTATTGTTGTTAGACAAATAATGAATTTCAAGTTTTTTCTGTTTCCTAAGGGCCAAACAATATTTGAATTCCCTATTAAATTTAAGACACAATAGAACTGACATACAATTGTCTGGGAGGTTGGGACGCTGGTACAACATAATGAACAGTTTACCATTTCTACAGAAACAGTAGTTATACTGAAACCCTTGTTGTTTTATTTATTGAGATATTTGGTATAAAGTGGGTGTTCAAAAAATTATTGTAGCACATAATTACATGATCATGTTTACCTACCCTAAACCAAGGACTTGGCTATGGTTTCTAGATTCAGGATCTAACATTCCATATATCCATATGCATGTAGGAAAATTCTTTGCCCTTGAATCTTTCCTCCTAGCTGAAACCCAAATATTAAGCTCTGCTTCTTCGGAGAATGAGGAGAAATGGCAAGGATGGGGATATTCTGTAGGACTTTGGTTAACTGTGAAATTTACTGCCAATGAAGCCTTTTATTTACTGAGATTTTTATGCTTTATAATTCAGCAAGTACCTTGAACATTAAAATGAATAAACATCCCATTGTTTAAGTGTCAAGTAGTTAGATAATAGTTTTAACAAACCCATAAGAAGGTGAATTTTATGCACAGAGATAGATTAATTTGCCAATTACCAAGATCATCACAGGAGGTGAAGACAGGATAAGAGCCAGTATTGTAAACTATCTGCTCAAAGCCATGGGTATCCCCACTTTACCTGTCTTTGCCTCATAGGGGGATAAACAGAGACCCATCTCCAAAAAAAAAAAAAATCAGTTTTATTCCACTGTTCTATGGATGTTGGCTATAAGGCCTTATGCAAACTCTGATCAAAGAAAATTCTCTTTAACATGTTAGAAGTTTTTAATGAGTATGCCTAGAATGTAATCATTTCTACTACTTTAATTAAGTTGTTCAGTGGAAAGTGAGGCAGGGTTAAATCAGACATTGTCAGTTATCATCTGTTCACTTAATATCAAAGCTTTCATATCTCCAGTATTCTTTAATTGAAAGGGTTTTCCTTCCCAGTGTGTCTATCAAGCACATCAGCACCTCAGTGGTAGCACCTGCTTTATCCCTAATGAAGGTTAAACAGTGTTTCTCAGAGTAATATAACCCCTAGAAGACACTAACTGCATTGCGGGACTATGACGCAGTGTAATAATGAGCAAGTCACTGGCTGCGTCTAGATCATATGTTTGTGGTGACCAAGGTTCAAACATACTTTCAGATGCTCAATAATAGTTATGGTGCTAGCACAATGGATATTTGTTAAAGGAATGTTTGATACCTCTCTAGAGCGTGGTGGTCACTCACAGAAGCTCTGAGGAGCCACCCAGTGGTATGACTAAATCTTTCCCTCATGAGATTGTCCGTTCCCTTCTTATGGAACCCCTTTGACACATCTCTGCAGGTAAAAGTAGATGAATTGAAATTAGTAATGCTAGAATGAAAACATTGCATAGTTAATAAAAAGTGAAAATTTATGTACCCAAAGGAAAGTAAATCCCCATCTAAACACTCATATTCATTTTGCTATTTAAAACAGTAAAGTGTTCTATTAGAGACCAAACACTGGAACACTCAATGTGTAATTTCATAATAATTTTGTTCATTTCTGCAAATTTTCCTCCAAGGGATGACAGACAGAAAAGTAAACATGCTATATTAAAATTTGTGTCTTTTAATCAGTTACTGATATTGATTCATTCTCCTTTACCAAAGCAGGGCCTTAGGTTAGTGAATGCTTTCTCTCCTGCTTTCTGGCTGCCATGACTAAAAGTTCTAGAAAGGTGAGAAAGGCTACATTGTGAGAGGCACACAAACAAGCCATGGCTCTTGAAAGCCTTCATGGGGTCAGGCACATTTCTCTCAGTTTTACTGACTTTCAATTACCAAAGAGAATTTGAGTCTGAAAGTCTGAATAGGTGCAACATTCTATCCTCTGAACTGTGACACAGTCCTGACCCCCTCTCTCACTACCACCCTGGAAAAGATTACATTACTTCTATGTCTGGAAACACTAACTGGGCCTAGGTTGATGAGAGATCAGAGGCAGACACATGTGTCTTGAATATTGTGTCCTTGGGGTCCTCTACTTCTTTTCCTATTTTTTTTAATTTCAGGAATTCTACAGGATAGGAAAACAGAGCTATTTGCATTTCCTTCTTTTATAATTTTAATTTTTAATTATTTTCTATATTGAAAATAATATGAAATGTATGTCCTGATTACAGTTTTCCCCACCTCTGCTTTCCTAGGTTCTATACTTACCCCCTCCCCTCTCTACTCCTTTCCTGTCTCTCATTAGAAAAGAACAGAATTCTAAGAGATAACAACCAAATATGACAAGATAAAATATGATAAAATTAAGTAAAATTGATCACTGGACATCAGAGCCCAACAGGAGAAAGAGTCCCAAGAGCAAGCACAAGAATCAGAGACCTCTTTGATTCTCACAGTCAAGAGTTCCATAAAAATACTAAGATAATAGGTATAATAAATATTCTGAGGACCGGGTATGAATTCATGAATGACCTGTGTTTGATTCAATTTCTCTGGACTCATATGTGCCTTGCTTAGTTGATTCAAAAGGCCTTTTTCTCCATGTGTCCTCCACCTCCTCTGATTCTTACAATCTTTCCATTTTGTGAATGCTAATATTAAAGTCATGTACCACTATACACAATCTGTTCCTTTATTTTATTGATGTAAAAAGAAATATTAAGTCCAAGAGGAACCTTCATTTCCATGTTTTTGGTGTAGTATTTCTACCTAAGAGCCCTATATCCCACATCCCTTTCTCATTGGACAGTAGCTCTTGGCTTTTTGGGGGGGGAAGTTGTGTTTTGAGATAGGCCAGCTTTGGCTGTCCTGGAACTCACTCTTTAGAGTAGACCAACCTAAAATTTACAGAGACCCACCCACTTTTGCCTCCAGAGTACTAGAATTAAAGGTCTGCACCACCGCCAACTTAGTTCTTAGTATTTTGTCAATAAGTTTCTCAACAAATATGAGGTCATACTTTCTTGTGGATATGATTTGAATTTTCCTGATGTTTATTGATATGGTACTTTCTTCATATACCTACTGGCAGCTAATATATCATGTTTAGAAAATACTGATTAAGGTTATTTACCCAATTTTGATAAAGTATATGTTAATTGTTAAGTTATTCAAGTTCTTATATAATTTAGATATTAAAATACTGGATATTAAAATCTGTTTCTTCCATTTGTAAGGTGCTTCTCCATTTCTTGAACACTCTTTTATTATACCATTGCTTTCAATTTAACATATTCTGCTTATTGTTGCTTCTTTTGATGCCATATCCAAAAATATCACTGTTAAAACCCTTATCAAGTAGATGGTTCTCTAAAATTTTCATAGGTATTTTATATTCTCAAAGTCCTTTTAGATTTATTTTGTTATTTTTATGTCTCCCCCCCTCTCTTTGTGTGTGTGTGTCTAGTATCCACATAGGCCAGAATAAAGTGCTGGATCAGGAGTTATAGGTGAGATGAAATGGACCCAGTACCATCTTCTAGAAAGCAAATTTGGATAACCTAGAAGATCAGAAAGTGCTCTTAACCACTGACTCATTTCTATATCCCCAAGGTATAGACCAGCTTATCCTCAAACTGATTATTTTCTTGTGTATCCAGCTGATGCACAATACCAAAACTGGCCATTTTAAACTTTCATACTTAAGTTTTCATATTTTGAATGCTACTTGTCTACATAATATTTAAATGATCCAATTTCATTCTTATGTGTGGACATTACCTATTGAAAACAATCCTTTCCCCATTGTTTAACCCATAATAACCAAAGGGCTTATGCTCTGAACACTCTTCCTACTGACAATACTGTCATCTATTGATTCAGAATATATATAATCACAAATATATAAGTATATATATAATCACATGTAATTTATATAAACACACACACACA
>NC_022015.1:77418799-77430309 GCF_000317375.1 Microtus ochrogaster | reverse complement strand
TATATATATATATATATATAATCACAGCTAGAGATTATGGCAGTTCATGCTTGTAATTCTAATACAACAAGGGGATCTTGGGTTTTAAGACAGCCTGGATTATATATAGCAAGTTCCAACTAACATATACTACACAGTAAGACTTTCTTCTGTTTATAGAAAATAGAACTGACATATCATCAAAATTCATATAAACCTGTAGATAAAAGTTCGGAAACAAAGTAATGAGTAGAGACTAGTTTTCTGAAAGGTTGCCTGTGGCCCCACCAGATGCTCTGTACCCATATTCATGTGGGTAGCACCCATTGGACTCAGAAGTTTGTCAGTAGAAATACAAAAGAGGACATATAGTTGGGAGGGACACAGGGAGTGAGAGGGGAGTTGGAAAGAGGTAGCAGTGGTTGATATGATCAAAATACTTATAAAAATGCATGAAATTTTCAAAGAATAAATTAAAATTGCCATTAAAAAGGACAAAAAGAAAGGAATTGGCTCTTCAAACTGAAAAAGCAAAGTACTACAAAATATGTCATTTAATAGAATGGAAATTTATTCTCATAATCCTTAAGGCTTGCATTCTAAAATAATGGTATCACCCAATCCTTGCTTATATGAGAATTCTCTAGGAGAATCCATCTGTCTCTTGCATCTTGAAGTGGTTGTTGGCATCCGTGAGAAGTCCTTGAATGTTATCTGTACCTCTCTAACATCTGCTTCATTGGCACATGGTCTTCATCACGTTTCTGTGTCTTCCTATGACCTTATTATAGTGAAACTCCAAATTATTGCTTATAAGGTTCACTTTCCCAAATACAATGTACACCATTAAATATATACACATTCCAGCTCCAAGAGTGGTCACAGTTATAGGGAATAGAAGTGAGAACTTTAGCTTGTCCTTTTAAAATGTAACTCATAACACCAATTTTCCAATTTCCTGTTTATCCTTGATTCTTACAAGTTATGTTTAGGTTAGGTCTCTAGACAGACTGCTATGTTTTACAATAGATATAAATCAGACTAACATAACTCTCCTACCACCTAATCCAAAGGATTTTAAATAAATTACTTGATGGAACAAAATCTTCCATTGCCATATACTTCCCCAAGGCAAGTCTTTGAGCAAACATAAGATCTATTCATTAAACAAGTACTGACAGCTGGGAGAGGTTCATTATGTATAAAACCACTCTGGTGAAGAGAGAGAAAAGGCAAATTCAACCACCTTAAGGGATACAGAATTTTGAGAGGATGAGATTCTGTCATGCTTTCTAAGAGAGCACATGGTGGAAATTCTTAATGATTGTTACATGAGCAAGTACCAGCCTGTCTTTTCAACGTCTGAGCCTGATTTGAAGGGACCTGAAGAAATAGCTCTTATTCACTATTTATATCAGTACTCGTGTATTTATAATTTCATTCCTCAAACAATGTGGTAAAGTGGGATAAATTTCAGACAATAAGCTAGAATACATGCAAACAAGGAACAAACATCAAACCATCTAGACAATAATATTTTTCAGAAAGATCCCTCAAACCAAGCACCATCCTCTACCCATGATCATCCTGGTGTCCCATCAATTGGCTGACATTTTCTTGCTTTAAACATGTACTTTGGAGATCTAACGTGAGTATCTTTTAGCTGTTTGGATCCAGGCACAAGTATTCTTGATTTCAGGGTGCGAATAAATTGAAAAAATGTTGATGAATTGCTTTTCCCTTAATATACCTTAAACACTATACCTTAAATGTGCGCTGCTTGGAATGAAATCCGGTACCCATACAGGGAAGACTTTCAGGTCATCTTGCCTGGGTAACCTGAGGCTACAAATTGCACAACAATCAGCCATCTGCTGGAAGCTGCTGTCAGAATACAGTACTGCTCATCTTGTAATTGCACAAGTTAGTACCCATTTCACTCAATGACGAAGAAGAGCAATCCTCCAATTTTCCACCTCTGTTGTCAATATTGACCACACAATCTATGGTGATGAATAGCTACTAGCTGAGGAGTATTTTATATTTTAAAGAAATAAGGGAATGCATTAAAAGTCTGGCTATTCTTTCTTTCTTCCCTGGGATTTATTTTTAAACAGCAATTTATTTTAAATTGCTTAAATTATCTTTATTTATAGAAAAATCCGTGTCCAAAGAGGAATAATCAGTCATCATCCTTCTGAGACCAGAAGCACAACCCTAAATTACTCTTGACTATTCAGAGCAACTGGCCACACTGTACAAAAGGATATGAGACTTGCTCTCATAACATCACCAGAAACAAGTGTGACTCCATAAAATCAGGACTATGATGAGTGAGCGCATCTTAGAAGTTTGTTTCACTATAGGCTTAACTAGTTGAAAAGGTAGTTTCGAGGTAGTGCACTGTGCTTCAATGATTCCTTCCCATAGTCCTCCATCAGTATTTTCTCTCTGTTTAGATTTGAATGCTGAATTTCTAAAAGGCTAGGTCATAATTTTTCAAAAATTTTTTGGATTGAAGATATTTAAAACACACAAAATTTTTTATGTTTTCATAATGATATACTGCAATTTAAAAGTTGACATTAAGAAAGGAAGGAAGGAGGGAAGGAGAGAGAGAGAGAGAGAGAGAGAGAGAGAGAGAGAGAGAGAGAGAGAGAACCTTAAGATCCTGCCATGGGAATTTGAAGCAGCTCTATAAACTCTCTGAAACTACGAACTGTGAAGAGCTTCACTTCTTGATCTTATCAAAACTTGCAAGGACTGTCTTCAATAGCTTCCTCTCTGGATTTAGGCTTAGTCTGATTTGCTTTAAACAATTGAATGCTTTGGCTTCTTGGGAGTTCTTTTCTCCTTAAGTATTCTGTCAGTGCATTTGCCAATGAATAATCTCTCTGGGAAGAATGGTATGCATTCCATAAGGCATGCTAGAGAACTGTGAGAATTATAATTGAAATGGCCCTGGCAGCTGAGACTCTTAATGATCACTGAAAATAATCTGCTAGAGTCCCTACACTTTTTGTTGCCATCAGCTGTATCTGCTGATTCCAAAGACTGATGTTACTTTCAGAACCCATCTCATTCACAATATCATGAAATTTTTACATTTTGAAAAAAATTCAGAGTTCATGGAGTTCACAATTTCTTCATTTTTCAAAAAAAAGTTATGGAAATTGGAGTGTTAAGGTCATAAGCTATTACTTGCAAAGCCTGAAATAGAATCTAAGTATCATGGTTTCTACATTATCTCTCACTTCTGTGAATTTGAGGAGATTCCTTTTGAAAGAAAATTAAAGCAATTGATCCATGTGACTTACTTATTTAAGCATCTTTTCATGCATTACTGTCTTTTATTTGAAAACAAAACAAAACAAACTTGCATATATCTATCCAAATCGATCAATTTGGCAAGTTTAAGTGAGGTATTTTTTTATTTGAGTTTTAGTTGATTCTAATAAAGAATTATCCCCATGATCAGGTATTATCTGAAACACTATAGCATTGAAAATTTAGAATGCATCAGGCTGTGATCAGATAAATAGAATACTGCCACAGTTTGTTTAATTTTATAATCCTTTAATCTGAGGACTAAAGAGACAAACCTAGGCTGTTCTTTGCTTTTTACTAATGAGGGAGGGGAGGTTGCATTCGGGATGTATTGTATGAGAGAACAATAAATAAAAAGAAAAATAAATTTTGTCAGATGGGCTGCGTTGTTGCGTAATCCTTACCTTAGTATAGGGTTGGGTAGATTTGAAAGAGAATATTTGGCCTGCACAGGTTGCAATATTTATAATCTGACTCTTTCAGGATAAAGTTCACCAACTCTTTCTGTAAACTATAAACAGTGCTTCTTAAAATGAACTCTCAATAAATTGGAGCCTATTTCTTAATATTAACAAGGAGAGGTAATTTAAGAGTTATGCTAAGAGTCTTAAAAAGACAACTTATTCAATACCTTCCAGAACAATCAATGATGCTTTTCTTGTTGTTTTTGTGGTACGATGATTCTTCCTATGTCTTTGAATATTCATCTTGTCTGAAAGCTGACAGGTAATTATAAATCAAAATGACTCATCTCACATAAACATGGATGCATTTCTCCTTTTAAATGTGGGAACCTGGAGATACAAATGTGCCTTTGATTTGCAAATTGACATTCGCAAGCCTTTAATGAATTATCTACAAGGAAAATAAGAACAGAATCAACATCTGCTCTGAAATTACTCCAAAGTTTTGTGCCAACTCTTCTGAAGGAAGATGCTGAGGTGCTGAATTTTCTTTCCTATTTTGAGAGTATACTCATAGAATTATTTTTATGATTAATTCTTAAATTCTAGGAGTGTTATTGAGAGGTTTTCAAAATAAGTAATAAACAAGTAATAAATATCCACGAACTGTACTTTCAGCTCTTTCTTACCAATTCTCTCTAAGAACACTGATTAGTATTTCATTGACTTCCTTCATGAATATTAAATATTTGTTTGTTAGTAATCATTTTCATGAATTGCCCAATATCTAATACCTATCCTCATGAACCAATCCTTCCTCTGTATCACTTATGAGTTCACATTATAATCACTCATTTTTTAAAAAAAAATCTCATCCACTTGACTCTACATTTCATAAAAGTTGTTTAATGGTGATACACTTTTCACAACTGCTCCACCCAGCTTGACTGCAGATTGGACCTTTACAGCAGGAGCTTTTTAATCCTGAAAAGTAGGGCAGGATGTGAATCTATTGCAATTCCTCCTAGAGTTCATAACAGTTCCTAGTATAAACATGGACAAGTAGAAATTATTCAGAGTAAATCACTGAATGAGAGAATAACTCAAAGTATCAGTACTAAGTCAATCATTACTATAGTCATCTTTTTCTAATCTCATAGACACAAGGCTCTTCTCCCACTCCACAAGTCTTGACATTAAAAGAAATAAACAAGACCCAGTGCACAGTTCAACACTCAATATTGAAAAAAAAATCACAGATAATAATGAGTACTAAAGAAAGATTGAAGCGTAATTTCTTATCATATTATGATGTTTGAAAATGAAAGTAAATAAATGTATCGAGTCTATATGACAATATCTTTCTAGTGTCTTACCAAAGCCAATGTAACTTTTCTGCTCTGGAATCAAGAATGACAGGCACTTTGACCTCTGAAGTTTTATGCCTTTTCCTTATCAAAGAGAAAAACATGACTCTTTCTAGGAGCCACAGCCTCTCCTTCTCCACAGAGAACTTACTTCCCATGGTACTATTTCAGAAACATTTTCTCTGACTCCACTAATACCCAACACTATGGATATTTTATACTTGCTTTATTTGTTAATTCAGAAATGTATTTCATTTTTACTAATTCATCTATACACTAATTCACTACTTCACATGTATAATATTTTTTAACCTCTTTTAACAAATGATTTAAGAAGAGATATTTTGTTATATAACAAGCTGAATTCTATCAATATGAAAAATAATGGAGAATGCTTCAAGAAAATGCTAATTTAATGTTACTAACATTAAAAACTATAAATATTATAGAATATTTCTATGAGACCAGGAAGACATTGTCATTATTTTTTGTTTTTTTACTAAAGAACTACTTTTAAGGAAAACTCTGATAAATGTTCATACAATGACTGCTAAAAATTCTATGTACTATATTTTTAAAATTGAGCAATATAATGAAAAGAAAATGATTCATGCTTAAAATTCCCTAAGACCTAAAGAATTATTTTTTTTAATAATTCAAAAAGTTTAAGTGGCTATTCTAACTACAGTCCTACATAAATATTGTTAAGTGCCAAAATAATTAATGAGTAACTGTCTAATTGCAGAAGTAATTCTTACCATTTAAAAAAGAATTTATTAACCAAGTACCAAGACTCCCTGTGCCTCTTGAGTTCTGGCTAGTTTTATGTCAGCTTCACCTAAGCTAAAGTTAACTTCATTTGAGAAAATGCCTCCAAATTATCCAGCTGTAGGCAGGACTGTAGGGCATTTTCTTAATTAGTGATGGAAGGTGGAGGATGCAACCCATTGAGGATGGTGCCATCCCTGGTCTGATGACCTTGGGTTCTCTAGGAAAACAGATTGAGTAAGCAATGGTGACCAAGCCAGTAAGCAGCACTCCTCCCTGGGCTCTTCATTGCCTCTTGCCTCCAGGTTCCTGCTCTGTTTGTGTTCCTGACCTACCTTCTTGCAGTGATGGATTACAATGGGAAGGCATAAGTCAAATAACCCCTTTCCTTGCCAACTTGTTTTTGGTCATGGTATTTCATCACAACAATAATAACTCTAAGACACCTCAGAAAATATTTTTAAAAAGGATGAACCCAAAGTACCATCTTTCTAAAACCAAAAACCATTTTGTAATTCTTACAAGTACAAGACAGTGCCCAGGTTGTTATTCACATAAGGTTTTACGTGAGAAAAGCACATTCTTTTACCTAGATTTCAATTTCGACATGAAGTAGTATGCATTATCTTGTGGATAAAAAGGCCATAGGTTCAAAATTGCAACTCACTACTTTGACAATGGGAGGAACTAAGTCAGATGAGACAAGTACGAGCTGATACTCAGCAAGTCAAGAATTGTCTATAATCTGCAGACTAGAGGAAAAGCATGGTTTTCAGTAGATGAGAGAAAACATGATATTCAGCTGCAGGAGAGAAATTGGAATGTATTGTTAGAAATTAACCATTTGGAAAATAGTACTGATAGCAAACATCTTACAAAGCCACAGTCATTGTACAGGACTGTATTTTGAATAGAAAAAAAAAATTAGGTTTTATCCATAAAAGGGAAATAGTCAAAACCACTGAAGAGATTATAGACTTGATGGGAGGGATTCTCTAGGGGAGAGAATAAAACTTTAACAATTTCTTTAAAGGCAATCTTATCTTAGAAAATGTGAGTTTAGTATGCAGAAGCATATTTCATTCATTACCACTGTTTATTTGCCTGGTCTATCATACCATATATTTCTAAAAGTGCTGTTTAAACATTTCTTGTTAAAGCCCAGTGCTAACTTTTGCACTACCCCATTAGATGTCCTATGTATTATTACTGTTGGAGCCCCAGGTTGATGCGGAAGTCCAATAAAATCCACTAATCAGAAGAATCATGGTGTGTTTACATTGCAGAGACAACTGTTTGCAAACAAAATCATCAGAGTTCTCCATAATCTTCTTGCACAGCTCCATTGGATGCAAAATTAAAGAATAGAAATCCATAGAGATTCTTGTGCCTACAGAGGTATCTCTGGTTTTGACAGTAAACCAACTAGAGAATGCAAGGCTATCTATTGGCTCTTTATAGTGTGGAATTTTGACACAACTATGAGCTTTCTACTCATAGTTTAAAGATTTGATTCTTCTTTATTATCTTTTTTTTTCTTTTGGGGAATTAACTCAACACTTTTGTTTTCCCTTGAGCCCAGATCTCTCTTACCAAATACATATTAATTGTGGTTTAGTAAAACCTGTGAGTTGGATTTTTGCCAAGGAGTTTAGAAATGGAAATTGAAGCTCGTGGTTTTAAAGATGTACTAAAGGCTTTTTTGAACTGCTTAGCCTAAGAACATCTGATCAATGATTAAATCCAGACTTGGATCCACTTACTTCAATGACCCTATTAGTTTATAAAGCGAAAGGTGAATTTTCATCTTGGAACTGTACCTGGGTATCAGTCCCCTACCTTACTGCTTCTATAATAGAAGTCATTGATGTTTTAACTAACATGCTATAAGACGATTTTCTTTCTTCCTTTTTTTTTTTTTTTTTTTTTTTTTTTTTGAGACAGGGTTTCTCTATAGTTTTTGGAGCCCATACTGGAACTAGATCTTGTAGACCAGGATGGCATCGAACTCATAGAGATCTGCCTGCCTCTGTACACACAGAAAATCTTGTGAGGGTTGGTGTGACTTAGAAACATGTGCAAATTTCCCATTTAACATGTGAAGAGATCAAACCTAGCTCAGAGTCACAGTATTCTTGCTTGCTTCACTTTGCATGAAATAACTTACATGTCAACAGTGGAAGGGGGTGTATTAAAACAGAGTTGTGTTCCCAAAGTTTCTTTATTCCCCTCTGAAGGAGAAACTCTAATTGACTGTTTATAAATTGGGCTGTGGTGAGAGGCAGGTGGGACACTTGGGGAGGGAGTGTACTAGCTACTAGTCTGTTTCTTGGTCTCCTGATGTAAGAAAATGAGTCTTATCCTTCGCCATCTTCATTACCTCCTCTTCTTGCTTGAGAAAAAGAGAAACACATGCATAAGTACCTTCTTGTCTCTCACTTGAATTAGGAGGGAATGGTAAGTAAAAGCTGCACCTTTTGTGGAGGACTGACCCAGGAAGCTATCCCCTGTTTCTTCCCAATCTGCCCCTACAACCATGCAGGCATCTGTGTAGAGGCCTCCACTGCCATCTAGAAGCAGCTTGTCTTCATACTCTGGATCTCCCCTAGGCCATTGCCTTGGTTCTACAGCAAGTACACATGAGTCAGACATTCCTTCATATGATTCAAAGTGCAGAATTGTTTCAACAATCCTAGATAAAGCAGTTTCCTTGCTTCTCTATTTCACTTGCTCATTTTAACATGCAACCTTAAAACAAAAACAGTTTACTACATAGTTTTGTATATATTAAGCAAACTATGTGTGAAACACTTTCCTTTTGCATTCGGAATCAAAGCCATAATTTTAACAACTTGTTTTCATTCAATTAGATTCTTTCCTGGAATTTGTGTATGTGTGCAATGTGTGCTTATAAAGACATATTGAATATCTTTCCATTTAAAATGTAGTTACCCCCTAGTAGATCCATCATGATTTGAAAAGATTACTAAGCAAGCTTCATTTGTAAATATCTAACCAACTCACGAGCAAAGTCTTCTGCAGAGCATCGGTTGATTGCATTTGTGATGGTGAAGCTGACCAGAAATGGCATCTCCTGTCACTGCACAGCATCACAAAAGAGTTGTGGCAGCAGGTCCACCTTGCGGCTAGAAAATTTGAAGTCCAGAGGCTACTGAGTGTATCCATTATCACGGTACCTTAAGATGAAATATTGTTAACCACACCTTCTTTGTTAAAGACTGGCCTTATTTTCGTAATTAGTGTTAGCTAGAATGCCTGAGAAAAATATAACCACTTCTATAGCATAAAGTCATGTCTAATTAAAATGTTATTTATGTAGTTGACAAGGTTCCCAGTTACCTTATTTAATCTCAGCTGTTAACTACAAATCCTTGACATTAAAAAGGCTGTGAAGTGGTCAACCAGCAAACAAGTATAATTAAATTTTTACTGAAAAGAAACAACCAGAAGTTGACGAGTGCATAGATCTAGAGAAAACAAATGCATTAGGAAATCAATACCTAGCTATAAGAGCATTTCAGTGAGTTTTTCATCAAATACTGAAGCATTTTCTATAAGTATTCTATAAATATGCAGGAAATAATGTTTTGAGATTTATGTACAGAATTTTTTCCTTGAATTAATAGTCTATTCTTGGAAATTATTCTTTAAAGGTACCATTTTAGGTGTATCTACTATATTTATCAAGTTTTAATGTTCAAACATAGATGTTACTGGTAAAGAGGGTTATGGAAATGGTTTGGTCCTTACCATACAAGCATGAGAACCTGTACCTGGATCCTCAGAGTGTGAGTAAAAAGCCAACCTTATCTAGAGTGGGGAAGTGCACTCAAGGATGCCTAGAACTTGCTCTTCAGCTCGTCTTGCCTTAAGAGTTAGTTCCAGCTTTAGCGAGAGATGCAACCTCAAAAAGTGGGGTGAATGGTCTGTGAAACATCACACCAAGTGATGCATGCCTCCAAACCTAAAATCTGAATTTGGCTCCCAAGATCCACATAGTAGTAAAAGCAGAGAACTGACTCCTCCAGTTTGTCTTCTGATCTCTATACATACATCATCACGGTCCCCCACACACACAGTAAGTAGATGTAATAAAAGCTATAAAAAAAATTCAACATGGAGCCCTAAATGCCACACATGCATATATACACGTTAACACCACACACACGAACATATAACACACACTCACTTACTGTAGTAAGGAGGCTGCTTGTTCATTTCTAGCTGCTCAGCCCCAAAGTAATCACACAGAAACTGTATTAATTCAATCACTGCTTGGCCCATTAGCCCTAACTTCTTATTGGCTAACTCTTACATTTGAATTTAACTCATTTCTATTAATCTGTACATCACCACGAGGTCATGGCCTACCAGCAAACTTTCAGCACATCTGTCTCCAGTGGCAGCTCCATAGCTTCTTTCTGACACTGCCCTTCTTCCTCCCAACATTCAGTTTAGTTTTTCCTGCCTAGCTAAGTTCTACCCTGTTATAGGTCTAAAGCAGTTTCTTTATTCATTAATGGTAATCTCAACATACAGAGGGAAATCCCACATCAACTTACACAAAGTTATTGGAGAATATGTGGGTAAGAATGAAAAGAATTGACTATTGGCTGAAGGAAAAAAAACACATAATTTTTGTTTTAATTAATGTTATTTATTTTTACACTAACTATTTAACAGTTGTAAGAGCATTTCAGTGTTTTCCTATCAAATACTGAAATATTTTCTATAGGTTTTCTATCAATGGAAATAAAATGTTGAGATTGACATACAGCCATTTTTCTTGAATTAGCTTTAATTCTTGGAAGCTATGCTTTAAAGAGATCATTTTTAGGTATAATATCTAGCATTCATCCCCTGTTATAATTAAATAATTTCTGAGAAACATTAACTGTGAGAAATGTTTTCATGAAATGTTCTGGAAGCTATGAGTTTGAACTGCATTGAGAGATAATGAACTGTAATGGATAATGTTAAAATTATTTAGAGGAATGCAATAGAATTTGGATAATTTGTCCCCTTTGAGGGAAACTGAAGCACTATTAATAGAAACTCAGAAAGAGAAATTGGGGTTCAGCCTGAAGATATGAAAAGCAAATCAGCCAGCCACTGGCTCTTACCTTGACCTCAGTCTGAAATGACAATCTTGCCTCCAGGATCTCACAACGTGACTGAGAGATGCCTCCTCCTGTTTTATAATCCTCTTTAGTTCTAGGATTAAAGGCATGCACCAGTGGGATTAAAGGCATGGACTGCCCAGTTTCTATGGGAAATTATTATGGCTACTAGGATTAAAGGTGTGTGCTATTGCAACCTGGTCTGTGTGCCTGTTTTACTCTCTGAGCTTCAGACAAGCTTTATTTATTAAAACATAAATAAAATATCACAACAATGAATGTTATTTGTTTGAAGAACAACTTATCTGTTTTCCATATATGTTACATATACACGTTTTCTTTTAAGTCATTCCTTGCTTTCTGTCACTACAAACTGTCCCCAGCTGTCTTTAATGTTCTTGTTCCATGCTGGGAAGAGGCTCTTTCTCATTAAGCATCATTTTCTCACTTTATTTATTTTTTTCCCAAGGATATTTTATTTTATTTTATTTTATTTTATTTTAAATTTATTTATTTATTGAGGA
>NC_022015.1:77406160-77418699 GCF_000317375.1 Microtus ochrogaster | reverse complement strand
CATCAGCTTGAAGAGCCATCAGGGTTCCCTGACCTGTGGGAAGTCCAAGGACCGCCCACCTCCATCCAGGTTTAGTAAGTTGAGCATCCAAACCGTCCAGCCCCCCCAAAGCCAGCACGTGCAGTTGGATCAAAAACCCATTGCCCTTGTCCGCTATGTTCAGCAAGAGCATTGCATTTTCTCACTTTAGATGATGAAGTCAGAAATCAAGATTCAAGTGCTAATATTTTCTTCCTGTGATAGGAAGCAAGGCAATCAAAAGAAAATGATAGAAATGAAATTCAAAGAGATCCCAGAGATTCTAGGAACAGTGAGCAGCTGTCCACCTTCAGAATTGTTCTAACTTGGGCGTGGTGAGATAGACAAGGAATGAGAGAACAGAGTTTCTCTTGGCTGTCTCTGGTCCAGCACTGACTTTGTTGAGAACCACGTACAGATCCTGTGCGGCTGACTGTGGCTTTGATTCCCCTCGATAACTGATACTTCCTCTTAAACTGTAGATGCTGAAGTCAGCAGAACATTCAGAGCCTATTACAGCCATCATCATGCCTATAAGTTGAACAATGCCAACAAAGTTGCCATTTGATTTGCCAATAAAATGTATTGAGTGACAGAGGAAAGTTTTAGAAAACTGATGTATAGCTGTTAACTGAATGAAGACAAATCTCATCAAAACCAGACACATGCATACATACACATGCGTACTCACGCGCACACACACACACACACACACACACACACACACACACACAGCATATGAAGCTCTAATAGCTATATGGTAAATTTTACCAAACATTCCAATCACAAAAGACATTTATCAAACAATAGAGAAAATAGATATTTTCGCTTTATAAATCTATAGAATTTACTATAAAATAATCTAAAAAATACATAGAAAATGATATCCCTTGTGAGCATGAACACAAAAGTCACTAAGAGAAAAATGAACTGTTCATCATATTCTATAACCAGGTAGAGTTTACCCCTGCAGGAGAACTCAGTTTAATATGTAAAATATATTAAAGTGATTTTTTTTCTCAATAGATAAAGAAATGGGATACAATGTAATTTGTATAACATATACAACAATAATTCTTAACATTCTTGATAAAATTGTAGATTAATAAGCAAATTATGTGAGGAAAACTAGCAAATATTAAAATAATAGGCCAGTTTTCTTACAGCCTCCCTACTTGCTCTGCTAATGCAGGAAGTTCCTTTCTTCCTTCCTTTTCTTTCGGTCACCTTTCACAACACTGTCTCAATATGATAGAATTTCAGCACAAAGGCATCTGATAGCATGAGTCCTTGTGCTTAAATACATACTAAACCAACCCTAAATTTGAAATGTTTAGGAGGTATACCTAACCCTTACTTTTATTTTGATAGGGAATCTGCTTTTTTTTTTTTTTTTTTTTTTTTTTTTTTTTTTTTTTTTTTTTTTTTTTTTGGTTTTTCGAGACAGGGTTTCTCTGTGGCTTTGGAGCCTGTCCTGGAACTAGCTCTGTAGACCAGGCTGGTCTCGAACTCACAGAGATTCGCCTGCCTCTGCCTCCCGAGTGCTGGGATTAAAGGCGTGCGCCACCACCGCCCAGCCAAGGGAATCTGCTTCTTTAATTTGCTTAATGGTTAAGATTTATCCACACTGTTTCATGAGTTTGCATCCATTGCTTGCTTTTATTGCTCAGTGTTAGTTCAGTGTGTAGAGATGGCACAATTAGGTTAGTCATTGCCAGCTGATAGGCATTTATAGCATGGAGCTCCAACACGCACTACAAGCTGCTTTCAGATAGACATTTTTCCTCTCTATGGGATAAGTACTTAGGAGTGGGACTGCTCAGCAGTACAGTGTTCCTTTCAATATGTGTGAAACAGAACTCTTCCAAAATGCCATCTCCAATTTTAGTGTACACCTTTCTTGTTCATCTGTAATCAAATGTCAGTTCTTATTCCCTTTCTACCACAGATTGCTTTAAAGAAATTCTGTACAGCATGATTGTATCGTCACTTCCTTCCTGTTAGAACAGCTTCCTTCTGACTTTCCCTTGAGCCTTTCTCTCTCAAGTCCCGTGGAGGATTCAGAAGTTTCCCTGCCCATTTAAGGGTGTGCTGTGTAATTTCCTGGGATTGGAATATTTACCTGCTATCTTTCTGCTATCGGTTAATAGTTAATTAAATTCGTTAAAGAACATGTTTGTGTTTGTTGACAATTTCTTTTATGTTGCCAAGGCTTCTTTTATGAACCATAAAGTGGCTCTTGATGCGTACTGTGTGTGCACCTAATAATAATGAGCGTGTTACTGTCTGGAATGATGAACTCTATAAACAACAAGTAGAACTCATTGTTTGGAGCTGTGTTCAGTTCTTTCATGGCTTTGCTGATGTTTCTGTCTGCTAGTTCTAACTGGCTGACCAGGAAACCCACTGCTTTTCTAATCACAGGATTTCATTTCTATTCTACACTCCCTACTACAACTTTTCTTAACGGCATGACATTTTCTTTTTCATGTTCATTTGTAATTATAACCATTAGTGCTTCTGGTGAGCTCACAATTCTTGATTCTGTTGATGACAATGTAAGTTATTCTTACAAATTTCTGGCTAAAATAGTAACCACAAACCCCAGTTTTCATGACCTTAGGCATTCACTGAGGAGTTTATTTAGGGTATGTGATGAGAAATAGGATTAAAGACTGGTCACCTTCAAGGAATTTAGGTGCATGTTTTTGTATTACAGTCCTTAATGGCTGTACAAATATATATACCCAGGACCCAGCAGCTTGTAAATTTTCCAGGAATAGATTATATTCAAGGAATGAACTCTCAGTTCAATTCTTAGAGATTTTCATAATGTTCTGACACATTTTGATGCTTATATATAATTATATTCATTATTATTTCTGATGGATGTGTGTGTGTGTGTGTGTGTGTGTGTGTGTGTGTGTGTGTGTGTATGCTCAATCATACATTTATTTAGGAAAATGGAAAACTTCAGATACTGCTTATTCAGATCCATCCACTTTTTTTTGAAACTGGCTTGCTAATTGAAAACTGTGGGTTGGGGGCTCATTCATTAGCTGGACCAGCCTGTGATGGTCTACATATTTCTATTTCTCTCACGATCCAGTTATAATGTGTGTCAACAAATCTACTTTTGTTCTTCTTTTACATGGGTTTTAAGACTTGAACTCATATTCTCATGATTTTGTGGTAAATACTTTATAGCCAGGTATGTCTTCAGCTTCTGACTCACTCTATAAGCCAATGTGTAGCTTAGTTTTTATTGTCAACTTGATACAGTCTTGAGTCACCTCTGGAGAAGAAACATTAACTGAACAATTGTATTGGTTGTATTTGCTTATGAGCATGTCTGAGGAACATGTGTTTTGTTGATGATTGATGCAGAGAGGCCCAGTCTACTATGAGCACCATTTTTAGAAATTTGGGTCTGTGCTGTATACAAAGTCTAGCTGAACATAAGCGTGAGACAAGGCCAATAAGCAGAATTTCTCACTGGTTTTACTTTAATTTCATCTTGAATTCTAGCCCTGAATCGCTTCCAACAACGATTCTGACCTGACACTGTAAGCTAAAATGATTCTCTCTTTTCCTGCATTGCTTTTGGTCATGGTGGTTATCACTGCAACAGAAAGAAAACCAGAAAATAATGGTCCAACTCATTTCCCCCTGGAGTATATGTTGTGTCATGCACCTGTTATTAACTATTATTTTGCGTAAACATGTTTTCTGTCCATTGACCTTTAAACTAAAATGTCATCAATTCTTGCTAGAGTTTTTTGTAGTGAGCACATGTTAGGTTCAATTTCAACAATCCATTGTGTCAGCTCCATTGTTTTAGTGTCTGTGCTTAGAGCATTTGAGTGTGTTCAATCAGAAACAGCTTGATGGTTTTGAATGTCAGAGCTCCTTCTCCAAGACTTCCTGTGTTCTCTCCAGTTCCTTGATGCCTGACTTCTTTGTCCTCTGCCAGAAGATTGGAGCTTTAACTAAGTTGGCCCGAGTCACTTCCCACAGCCATGACTGTGCTAACTTTAAAGTCACACATTTGGGGAGACACATTTTCTTATAGAAAGGGAGATTCTGATGGAGGAAGGTCATTGGTTAATTATAATAAACTGCTTGTCCCTCATAGGTTAAAGCATAGGTGGGAGGCGTAAACAGAACAGAATGCTGGGAGGAAGAGGAAGTGAGCTCAGAGGCAATGTTCCCCTTTCCCGGGCAGACACAATGAAGCAAGCTGCCAGGTCAGACATGCTGAATCTTTCCCAGTAAGACTGATGCTACACATATTATTAGAGATGGGTTGATTGGGATATGAGAATTTGCCTGTAAGGGCTAGAGTTAAGGAGCCAAGCAGCGTTTAAAAGAATACAATTTGTGAGTTGTTATTTCTGGTAAAGCTAGCCGGTGGCGGGAGCTGGGTGGCAGAATGCAACCCGCAGCTCCTCCAACAAGATTCTTTTCCCTCAAAGTTTTATCTTTCCCCTACGTCTTCATTCCAGTTAACAGTAACTGCCTAGAATCACCTGAAGAAAGAAGCTCTGTTGAATTATTTTCCTTATTAGTTGTTCATTAGACATGTTTATGAAGGGTTTTCTTCATTATTAATTGATGCAGACTGGCATGGCACACTTTGGGCAGCACCATTCCCTGGGCAGGAGGTTCCAGACTACATAAGGAAATTAGTTTATGAGCTAGAGAACAATCAGTGAGTAGCATTCTTCCATGGTCTCTGTTTTGGGTTCTTGCTCAGTGATGGACTGGACCATGTGAACAAAATGAACACTTTCTTCCTTTACCTTGCATATGGTAATGATATTTTATCACAGCCACAGAAAGAAAACTGTAACCATCCTTATGGCAATTTGTATGTTATAGTTAAAAAATAATATTATACATTGTATTTTTACTTTAAAAAACAAGAAGCTTAATTTTTATCAGAATAATAGCTGTTCTGGTTCTGAATATTGTTCTTTATTATTTAGTGACAACTAACATTTTTGGTTAAGACTCAATAAATTTCATTTTTTGTCTATCCCTCTAAAAACCTATTGAATAGTCCAACTCTTAAGTACTCTTGGCTGGTATTGCAAGTTTGAAAATGAGAGAAATTGTTAGTTTCCTACTACATATGGTAATTTCTCTCTGTCTTTATCTTTACTAAAGTGTGTTGTCTGCAAAGAAAACTTTCTCATGGCCCTGTAGCATTCTTTGTGTCTTTCCCTTGTGCTATCCATGTGCACACCAGAGATGCTGCCTTGCAAACATATCTTCATTTCTTAGTTCATTATGGACTGATGTCATTTCCAGAAACACACTTCACAACATTCTAGTTCCACTGGATTAATGTGACATAGAGAAAAGAAAAGTCTTTATGGTAACTAGATTTTAAAATAATTTATTTATAGAAGGAATAAATTAATTTAATTTAAAAATCTATCAACATTTTGTTTGTTAACATGCATTATGAATCTCTAAGAGAGATTTACAGTATGAAGATTTTAGCTAATTACCCATAAACCCATTACAATTTTGTAGATTTATATATGCAACAACAATTAATAAAGAAAGAATACATGAATTTGCAAGAGAGCAAGAAAAGACTTTTGAGAGACTTTGAAGAGAAGGAAGGAGGGAAAGGATATAATTATATAGACAGAGGTTTCTGTCCCACCCAGTTCCACAACCATTCAGTCTCAAATAAATACACAGAACTTTATATTATTTATAAACTGACTGGCCAGCTAGCTTGGGCTTATTATTAACTAGCTCTTACAACTTAAATTAACCCATAATTTTTTACCTATGTTAAGCCCTGTGACTTGGTAACTTTTTTCAGTAAGGCATTCTCATCCTGCTTCCTCTGTGTCTGGGTAGTTATTGATTCTATCTTTTGTCTTCCCAGATTCTTTTAGTCTGTTTTACCCTACCTACACTTCTTGCCTGGCTACTGGCCAACCAGTGTTTTATTAAGCTAATAAGAGTTACAAATCTTTACAGTAAACAAGAACATTATCCCACAGCATTTCCCCTTTTTTCTTTTCAAAACAATAACTTTAAATCTAATCTCCTTTGTTCCTGGCCATTACTCATAACAATTTGTAATTCACACTCTAAACAAAGGCAAACATCCATGATTATGTTTTGGGAATGTGGGTGTATTTTTCTAGGCTACTTCCTGCTGATTGGGGATGCTGGTAATCTTATCAGGACCCAAAGAAAATTTAGGATTATGGTTAAATCCTGACTGGAGTACTCTGTGAGGTTTGATTATCTCAGCCAGCAGTTTTGAGGCTGTTTTAGTTGTAGAACTTTGAGGAAACTGCAACTAGAGGTACTCTGAAATGTTGGCTCCTCTGAGCCATCTGTTCCCATTGGAGATTTTTCAGGGGGTCTTCCTTGATCAAACCTTATTTTTCTGAACCAAGAATGAATCTAGAGTCCCCTATTTCCTGTGGAAACAAAAGCAAAACCTCTTCTCAAAAGAAACATATCTTTTGGCTTAAATTTTGAAATAAAGTTATTTTCTTTATATATATATATATATATATATATATATATATATATATATATATGTTGGATTTAAAATATAGGTTGGATTAATACAACAGCATTTATAATCAAATGTTGTTCAGCAGCTGTTTGTCCTTCCTCAAAGACTACACAATAACATAGAGTTTCCAGACTTTCTGTGTATTTTATCAGGCTTTCTGTGGAAATAAACCTAGGAGAGTTCTGGGAAGAGGAGAGGCATAGTCTATAGTTGCAACCCTATGCAGAGAAAGCAAGATAAAAATGATGCACTGGGAAAAGGTACCAAGCCACATGGCTCATCATAGATAAGAATTATGTGTTAATTTAAATTGTAAGAGATAGTTGATAATAAGTCTAAGATAATATGTCAAACAGTTCATAATTAATAATAGCTTTTATGTGTTCCTTTGGGACTGAACATTTGCAGGACCAAGCAGGACAGAAACTTTTGTCTACATAATTATAATCCAAAAAAATAGAAGACACTTAAGCAATAAATAGCTGTCATCTAGATAGTTCTTTGGGCAAAAGAGGCATATAGTACTTGGTTATGTGTTGTTATTTGTTATCCTCTGGGCAGACAAATAATTTTCAATTCTATGTTGTCACATATGGACCTTTAAGGACAGTTTCCTATGATTCCCTGACAAGGAAATCCAGCCTGAGAAAAATGAGTCCCACTCCAGTCTTCCTCTTCTGCCCAAAGGAAACATGAGTTGATAGGACATCCGTGGTGAATTTGTCAGCTCCTGTTACTGTTGAATAGCTCACTGCACGAACCTGTTCTGTTCATCTCAGTCACAGTCAGCTTGATAGACAGCAGAGGCCTCCCAACTTCTGATGGGAGTGGGATGGGCAATGACAAACTAGATATTTCTGCATCCTTTCACAGAATGTCAGCAGTGCTAATTTGTTTTTCAAATATTTCTGTCATGGTTGTTGAAGTATATTTTATACACAATATAATCCACTCATTTAAAATATGAGTAGTAATAGTTAGGGTTCTCGAGAGTCACAAAATTTATGGAATGAATCTCTCTCTCTTTTTCACACAAATACATACAAACACATATACATTCATGTAACTTATTGGGATGACTTACAGACTGCAGTCCAACAGTGACTAGTTGTGAATGTATAGTCCTAGAATCTAGTTGCTGCTCAGTGCCAGGAGGCTGGGTGTCCCAGCTGGAATGGATGTGCTGACAAGGTGAGAACAAGCAGGAGCAGAAGGAACCCTTCCTTCTTTCATTGCCCTTATACAGGCTGCCAGCAGAAGGGGTGGCCCAGATTAGAGGTGTGACTTCCAAAGAAAAGGTCTGCATTAAAGCATGTTTATCCCTCCCTCAATATCCAGGTCAAAACCTGTGTCTTGCCTAAAGAACCATGTTCCAAATATGCCCTCCATTTCTGGAGTATATTTCATTTCAGATATAGTCAAGTTGACAAACAAGAGTAGCCACCATAATTCACCCCTTGTCAACTTGACACATAATCATATCTCCTTATGTTATGATTAATTTCCAAATGAAAAACAATAACCAGGTCATATTAATACCATAATAACAATATAATTATGCCATGTACAATCACAAGTGTATTATATAATTAGCTAGGCCATAATTATTATTCCTTACGTAATATACTATGTCTTACATAACCACAAATGCATTGTAAATTTAGAATAGTGATTAATGTCCTTTGGGGGACATTTTTCTAGTATCATATGTAATATGATAACCATTGACTTTCACTTAATTGACGTTACAACATATGATAAGGAAATTGAAAGAAAACACAGATATCTGTATAAATACATTTGTAACAAAATACAGCAGAAGCACTAATGTCAGTTACAATACTTGGCTCTGTAATTATTCATGTGGCCTTTGGTAGTATTTAGAATTACCTTTCTCCACTACCTGTTCTCTACTTCCTCTTCCCTCTGCAAGTATTTCACAAGTTCTTGGCTCTTTTCCTGAAGAAGTGACCCACACCTTCTTTTCTGATGGGTCTGTGCCTCTAGTTTCCCATTAACTTTTATCTCCAGGCATGGTGACACCAAGAGATGCTCTACATGATCTCCTACACTCTAAGCATAATCCTTATTACCTCCATTATAGAGAGGCAATTCAATTTCCCCATGGGAATCTGGATCTATCACCCCTCCTAGCACTGTTACTCCTTTTTTAATTTGGTGGTTTATAGGCATTAGAAGTCCAAAGTGATCAGGGGGGAGTCTGAGCTTCCATTTCAATGGCAAGAGTCCTCCCCACTCTGGAACCAAAATTTCTACATCAGCAGAATTTAGAGTGGCAGAAACAGGAAGCAAAACTTTTCCTACTGGGTCTCTAGGGTGATATTCAGTGGAATTTTTCCCTTTCTTCTCCTTGATTCCTGGACCTATGGTTCCTGGCTGTGGGAAAAGAGTAATACCTGATGCATGCTGATTCAAAGCATAAAATGCCTTCTGGAGAACCCTGCCCTAATTGCCCTAATGTTGCTGCCACCTAATTGGTGCTGTATCTGTGTCTTTAAGAGGCCATTCCACTTTTATATTAGACCATCTGCTTCAGGATGGTGGGAAACATGGTAAGATCAATGGATTCCATGATCATGGGCCCACTGTCTCACTTCTCTGGTTTTGAAGTTTGTTCCTATACCATGGTGGTGGATCAGGCATTTTGTAAATCCATGGATGTTGGTTTTGGCAGAAGCATTACATTCAGGAAAGGCAAATTCATAACCAGAACAAGTATCTACTCCAGTAAAGACAAAATGCAAACAGAAACTGCACTTTTTTCCCTCACCTCCCAGACCCAAATAATCACACAGAAACTATATTAATTACAACAATGTTTGATCAATGGCTCATTCATATTCCTAGCTAACTTTTAGATCTTAAATAAATACATTTATATTTAACTATATATCACCATGAGGCTATGGCTTACCTGTAATGTTTTGGCATCTTTCTCCTTTGGTAGCTACATAACATCTCCTTGACTCTGTCTAATCTTTCTATGTATGTCTGTTTGGATTTCCCACCTGGCTTTACTTTGGTGAGCCATTAGCTTAAACAGCTTTGCTCATCAATCAGTAAAAGCACCACATATACAGAAGGACATCCCTCATCAGCAAACCATTGTCTTGTCTATGGAAGAAGTGGTCAAATGAAGTCAACCTGCCATCAGGTTGTTGTCTGGTCACCCTGGTGAATGATGTTTCATCTGGCACTCAGTGTTAGTCTCGGTTGTTGATAGATATGGCACTCAGCAGCAACTGCAGCCTGGTCAGCCTTAGAGAGTTGATGTCCATGTTGTTGAGCCCATGTATAACTCCCATCTCTGCCACCATAGCCACTTTGTCATTGGATCCATTAGACAATGACAGGAATGGCTGAGGAAACAGTCTGACTGTCCAAAGAATAGGTCATCCTTTCTACATGATTACTGAACTCCTCCTCAACTGAAGTTACCTTTTAATGAGCATTTACATGGGACACAAACATCTTCATATCATTTGCTCATTTGGAGAGATCTATCGACATATTTCTTCCCTAGAAATCTCTCTCACCAACTTTCCGGTCAAGCTCTTTCCAAGTCCCAACACCACTGGATTTCCTAAGAATTTCACTGAAGTAGAAGGTTCTTCAATTTTGGTTGGATGTATTTCTTATTCTCAGACACACATATATGTTACCAATGAGTTTAAAGTGGGTTGTTACCTCCAGTTCACTTGGTCCAGTCATCATGTGTAATCAATACAGTGCACAAGTGTAATATTGTAATATTGTATGGAAGAGAAGGACATCAAGATCCCTTCTAACTTAGTTATGACACAGGGCCAAAGAGTTAATATATCCCTGAGGGAAAACAATAAAGGTAAACTGTTGGCCTTGCCAACTGAAAACAAATTGCTTCTGGTTGTACCGAGATGAATAGCATTTGCTAGGTCAATCATATGTACAAGGAGATGTGTTAATTTTCTCAGGTAAGGACACTACATCTGGTACAGCAGCTGCAATCGGAGTTGTTACCAGATTGTGTTATCCATAGTCCACTGTCATTTGTCAAGATTCATCTGTCTTTTGCATTAGCCAGATAGGAGAATTAAAGGGAGGTGTGGGAACCACCACCCCTGCATCTTCCAAGTACTTGAAGATAGCAATAATTTCTACAATTCCTCAGGAATGCCATACTGTTTTAGATTCAATATTTTCTTTGGCAGAGGCAACTTTAAAGGCGTCTAGTTAGCCTTTCCAATCGTAATAGCCCTCACTCCATAGGTCAGGGAACCAATGTGAGAATTCCGTCAAGTTCAAAGTATATCTATCTCAAATATACCTTCTGGAACTAGAGAAATAACCACAGTAAGAATTCAGGGACCTATTGGACCTACTGTAAGTCAGACATAAACTAAAACTGCATTAATCACCTGGCCTCCATAAACCCTGACTTTAACTAGAAGGCCACAGTGTTTATTGGGATCAATCAGATTCAGCGTTGCCAACTGATTTAGTATCCAGCAGAACCGGAGAATTCTGATTGTTTCCTTCCCCTCAGTGTACAGTCACCCTTGCAAAGGAGTTCAGGCCCTCTGGGGAAGAACTGGAAAAAGGCTAACTGTAAAACTTTCAGGTATCGTGTCAGAATCTTTCCTCAGGGGAACATGGCTACCACCTCATTCTAGGGTTCGGGGTCTGCGAACTGGCTCAAGTCTAGACATGGTTTCACTGGCTGAGATGGCTTTTGTCATGACCCAATACATCCTTTCTTTCTTTGTTTGATAATTTTTTGCTTATATGGATCAAACAGAAATGCAGTAGGTTTCTTATCTCTTTCATGCCTGGAAACACTATGATTGATAGCCAGTACCAAAGGTCCTTACGAGTCATGCACTATAAAATTCACCTTGCCCAAGCTGACCATAACAGGTTAGGCTATTATGAACATTGTTCTGTCTACATGGCCCATTATAATAACTACTATCACCTTGCCTCTGGCAATTCAATGCTGCCACTGGGCTCTTGCCACCTTGGGGCTCAACTAAACCTATTGCATTTAATTTGTCCAATTGAGCAGCAACAACTCCAAACGTAAGGTCTGACACAAGGAAAAGGATGACAAAATCTATGAAATGTGCTGGTGCCCCTCACATTGTTTTGTGTCTCATAAGACTCATGAAGGGTGTGTCTTCAGGGCTTTCCCAGTGTGAAGGATTAGATTTGACACACTGCAGTAACTCTGGCTTTGCAATCTCCCTGAGCCTTAAAGTCCCTTCATCAACACTAAGCCAAGGGATATCAGGCATCTCCAACTCCTATTAAGTAGGCCATCTTTTGATGAATGCTTCAGCCAACCATTCAAACAAGCTTTTCACACCCTTTTTATAAAAAGAAAAACCTGTGTGAGCTTTGATATTAAACCTAGAATCTCTGCTCAGAGTGCTCATATCAATAAACTAAGCCTGAACTGGTTTTATGTTCCTTCCACCATTTATCCTATATCTTTAATATCCATTCCCACACATATTCCTCAGATGTCTGCTTCAATAAATTAGGAAAACCATTAAGCTCCTTAGTATTTTAGCATACTCTCAAGGACTCTACTTTCTCCCTCCCCTCTAGGAGATGGTTTTGCCTTAAGTCTGGTTGTAGGTCTAGAGGCAACTATTGGGGAACCTTGAGGGACATCGGTATTATCCTGCATGGCATTTTCTTCAGAAAAAGTCACTTCTGGTATGTCAGACACTGAAGGATTAATTTCTTCAGTGAAAGGTGGAAAAGACAATGTTTCAAGGGTTGGGGCTGAGGGTACTATTTCCTCAGATGAGATAAACCATTGAGAAGTTGAGGGTGAAAAGTTTTCAGTTTCAATTGGGTCCTCTCACACATCCCCCTCCCAAGTTATAGGGTTCCATTCTTTTTTTTTCAGT
This sequence comes from Microtus ochrogaster, assembly GCF_000317375.1. NCBI lineage: Eukaryota > Metazoa > Chordata > Mammalia > Rodentia > Cricetidae > Microtus > Microtus ochrogaster. Next base: position 77,406,207 of record NC_022015.1, on the reverse strand, counting down.
TTTTTTTTTTTATTGAGAAAAGGAAAAAAAAAAAAAACAAGTTTCTG
>NC_022015.1:77361421-77404215 GCF_000317375.1 Microtus ochrogaster | reverse complement strand
ACTGATTTCCTTTTAAAAACAATTATTTATATCTGATATCAATTCTTCTATATACTAAAGTTAAAGTATTTGTAACTTTTCCATTTTAATTTAAAAAAATTATTATAATTAAAATGGTATTACATTAGTTTTTCTTTCCCTTTCCTCTAATTAACCCCTCCTATGTCCTCTCCTTCCAACTCTTCCCTTGAGTCCCCTTACTCTATATGTACCCATATATACATACTTACAAGGAGACATTAACATAAAATATGTAAATACAACCTGTTGAATCTGTTTGGTGTTGCTTGAGAACATTTAATTTCAGGGCTAACCACCTAGTATTAGATAATCAATTAAGTGGCTTTCCTAAGACTAATTCTCCCTTTTCAGTGGACCTTGGTTGCCTATAGCTCTTTTTCTAAGGGTGGGAACCCCACAGGAAAATTTCCCTTCCATTTTAACAAAGTCACATCCTCACTCACGTTTTTTTAAGGCAGCCATATTGCTGAGACTTCATGGAATGCTTCCTTGGCATTTGTAGCACACACCAGTGCCCAGCTGGATTCTGGTTCTTCCCCCTCTTACAGTCATTCCTTCTCCTCTTCCTTGATGTTCCCCTAGTCGTAGATATAATGATGACTTTTAAGGATCATAGAGTCAAAGAAAGTTGTTTTTAAGAAGTTACGTGCTGAAATTTTATAGGTTTCATGGTTAAGTCTAGTTTAGATCAGAACTGGGTTGTGAGTGGAGACATAAATGGGAACTTTTTGTCATTCTTTCTCTTTTGTAGAGTTTCTTCGGTCTACTTCCAAACCTAGTCAGGCAACATGGCCAGGTGTGTTGTATGTGACAATTGCAATCTTATCTAAAGTGGTTCAGCTGAAGTCACTTGTGAGCTATAAAAACCCACAATGGCATCATTACACTTCGGAAATTTATCTGTCCCTCGAACGTAATTTTTACATGGCAGAGGGGAGAACCATTAAAAATTTAATAATTAATATTAGTGCTTTACTTCCAATTTATCAATTCTTTCTGTGACTCTGGTCATCTGCTTTTTGGTATATGAGCCTGGCCTGCATATTTTTAAGCAGTATTGCGGTTGTTAGTATTATCGATGACAGAGTTAACTTTAAGTATTAGTCAATGAAAAAGATGTTTCTAAATATTTCCCATGCATTCTCTCTCTTAATAGTGATTATTCCAGTTCTGAGGTTGACAGAAAAGTAACCACTGCAATGCATGATGTCAGTGGGATAACCGCTATGACAAGTGACATGGCCGGTAAATTACTATTATACTGAAGGTCACCAGGGTAAGAGAAGGTCAAGATGAAAATAGAAACCACATAGTTATCTTTGTTTACAGCTTTAGTGTTTCCTTATGCTATATTACATTATACGGTACAATTTTAAAATATGTATGTTCTGAACTAACTAAAAAGTACCCAGATTCTAGACTGAGCTCAGTGTCAACTGCATGCCTTAGACAAATCATTGGATCTATTTAAGTCTTGGTGTGCTGAACTGTAAATTAAGATGAGGAAGGCACACAATTCTTACAAGTATTTGTAAGGATTAAAGATGTTTATTCGTGGGCATGGAGGACAGGATAAACGATCAGTAATTGTTACCTGTTACCATGACATCCACCGCTATTATTCTGAGTATATTATAGATGTTTCTACAAATAAACTTGTTGAGTTCCCTTAAGAAGTTCTGCCAAAGACTTATCTGAAAGAATAACAATTAAAATAAAATACTTAGCAAACTGTAAAAGTTTAGTGTGCTTCAAGACAAGGATAAGAGTTTCTTCAAGTAAACATTGTTTAAAATCAATTCTGACTTATTTCTTTTATTTTCAAAAGGTGAGAAAGAAGTTCAGGACCATAATCACAATCTTTACCAACTACCATATGTGTAGTCAAAGACAAGGACGTGTGTAAAATGGATGCCCCAATCAGCACAAGAACATGATCCTGCCCCATGCACACTGTCACTGATGATACACACAACCCAGGACTGCACTCTTCAGGGATCCATGTTTGTCCCAATCACACTCATAATTCATATAACAAACCTGAGAAATTCACTTATTCAAGAGACGTTTAAACTATTTTTAGGAGGTACTGTATGGATTTACTTAATCTTGGTAACAAAAAAAGAGAGAGATTATCCTTTATAAAAGACTCAAGAAACAATACAGCCTTAAGGAATATGGGCTGAAAAAGAGTAGACTGAATGTCTAAAGAACAGATGGAGTCCTGGGTGAATGTGTCATGTTTGACTAGACGCAGGTATTTCAAAGACCCAGTGCCTCAGACCTCTGGAAATGGCAACCTTTTCCTGGATGAGTGAGTTTTGGAGGCATGATCAAGTTTTCCTCCGATTGTTATGTAAATGTTGGCAGTATGTGCAAGTCTGAGTATTTAGGGGCAATTAACAGTGTGTTTAAAAACAGCCCCTACATCTTCTTCCTCCCAGATAGTTCTAATCTGAGGCTACCTTTAACTCCTTCCTCTGTGCTGTACATAGTAAAATTTCCTAAGCTCAGCATTTTTGCTGACTTGTGGCTCACAATCCATCCGACCTTAGCTTCCTTGTACAGGTCTTCTGTCTGTTCTTCCTTCATTCCATCATCTCCCCAGGCAGGATTCCTGGACCAAGACATGAATGGCTTGGGAAAAAAATATTATGTAACTTTTAAATTTGTTTTAATAATATTTCTCTTATTTTTAGATTTTTAACATATTTGCATCATTCCCCCTCCCTTTTCTCCCTGCAAACCCTCCCACACACCCTTTCCGGTTTTCTTTAGAATCAGTGTATGACCTCCTTCTCCATTAATTGTTTTATGATGTTTATAATACTAAAAATGGTCTCCATTTTTTTTGCAAATCCTAATCATTTCTCACATATTTAATAATTTTGTAGTACTTTAATTTATTCTTTAATTTTGGGATGCTAAGTTAAAATACTTGTCTCAAATTTCATTATTCTGTGGGCTTTGTTAGTTTCACATTTGAGTCTCCCAGGGCAAAATCCTGTAGAGAAAATAATATTGTTAATATTGTACTCATGGCACAGTGCCTTTGCTCCCGGCACTTTCTGTAGCTCCTAAGTCTCTTAATTTGTATCTTGTTGGATTGATATTCTTTGACCTTTACGATCTATCACTCTTATCATCTAAGTATATCATTATGTATCAGCAAGTGGATTGTAGCTTCTAATGATATTCTTTGTTTCTTTTTATATTTAATTTTTACTAGTTCCTTGAGAATTTTGCAATGAAATTTTAATGTATTTAGCTCCTATATCTTTCCAGATCTACCCCACTTCCCAATCCATCCAATCTTGTGTCCTCTTTTACTTGTTATCATTGTCTTGGAAGTGTGGCCTTCTACTGAGGCATGGTTAACTCACTAGAAGCTGTACTTTCAAAAAGATTGACTCCCATTCCCCAGAAGCTGTCAATTACAAACAGCTCCTTAGAGAGGAGTGAGATTTGGTGCCTAACTTTCCTCTCCACACTAGGTTTTGTCTGATTTGATCTTGGACATGACCTGTGCACACTATCCCAACTGCTGTAGATTCATATGTGCAACTGCCCTGCTGGGTGTAGAAAACATGGTTTCCTTGTAGTTGTCAACTGCCTCTGGTTTTGACCACCCGCCTTGGTCCCTGAGTCCTGGAAGGAAGAAGTGCAATGCAGATATTCCATTTAAAGCTGAACAATCCATGCTTTTTAAAGGCAAAACAATACTGACCCATCTTGCTTCTTTAAAACCAGAAGTCTGATTTCAGAGACCTTTGCAGTTGAGTCCTGGGAAGAAACTGAGTGGGTATCTTTGGCATCTACCACCCTTGTACATATTGTTCACTTAGACAAAGGCATTTCAATGGAATGTCTCTTTTGCCATTCATGGCAGCTTGTTATTAATGTTGTTAAATGTAAGATAGAAGACTTCTCAGATCTTCATTAGTGTCAATATACAGTTACAAATAACTCTCATGAACGATCACAATGGGTGCTTCCCTGCATAACTCTATTTATGGAGTACTACCTCATGCTAGGAAACCTTCACATCATAACAAGACTTCTGTATTAAAACTGTTTGCTGTGAAGTCACCAACCACGAGAGCTTTGGTGCTCCAGATGTCATACAAATACCCTTAGGAACATATATTGAACACTAAGCTTCAAAATGTATGGCTTTTGTGCTGTTTTTTTGCTGATCCCCCCCCCCATTCTGTTTGGGCTAGGAGGAAGGAGGATCATGACCTAATATTTCCATCTCTGAAAAGGTCTTTTAAATAATTGACAACTAAAAAAAAATCTCCATTCCCCGGGTATTACTTTCCTTATTTCCAGTCTACTTGAGTTTGCTCTATTGTAAAAATTTCATTGGGGAAACTCAGTGCCATTGTCTCTGTATTTGTCACAAACAATTGATAATGACCTTTGGCTTACTTTGGATAGACATTTTAAATAGGCAAGGACAGTTCCCCTGCTGACATTTTTTACCCTTTTGTCCCAGGCAACTGTCTTTGCTTTTTAATCCAGAGATTTACAGTTCCGGGCAGTAAGGATTGGAGAGGTAAGGCTCCAAGCTCTAAGAACTAGGGACTTTCTGCTCCATGTGTTCAGGTCAGAGCAAACTCTAGGCTTTCAACACAGAGGCTTTGAACCTGGAGGCTTACTGCTTCAAGTTTTCAAAGTCAGAGATTTATAGATACAGACATTAAGGTCACAGAACAATTGTTTTGGACTTTTGTGCCAGTGACCCATCACCTAGCAGCTAGTATCAGAGTTCCTCTGCTTTGGGCATTGGGATTCATGATGCTATATGCTTTGCAGTTCTCTGGAATTCTTCCAGCAAGCAACAGGGGTTTCATATTTTGCCATCCCAGCATTTGCAGCTTCTTCCCCCTATAATTCCAGCATTCCTAGCTTTCTTTCACCAGCTACTTTCTGGAGTTCTTTAAAAACCTCACTGTGAATGCTGTTGTCAGGGATGTTTCTGTCCCTGCTCCAGGAACTGTAATTCCGGGGGTTTGTTCGCTCTTCATACAGTAACCATGCTCACTCAGTGATAAAGACAAGGAGGCAAATAAATTATGAGTAAGGAGAGATTTCTATCAGGGCTTAATAGTACTACACGTGGGACATACTACATAGGAGGCAGGATATCAGCCTGATGAGAAAAGACTAAGAAACTGTGTCTTATATAGACAGAGATAGAATGTGGCTTTCCCAATTATATCTTGTGATTCTACCTATCACAGACCTTCAATGTGTACTATTAAGGGGCACTTTGCTGAGTTACAGGCACTTCCCTGGCTGGCATGAATGAAGAACACCCCAAGATTGGAGAGTCATCCTGATGGCGCTGTTGTTTGTCCTCACTGATATGATGTCTTCTAAGCTGTTGCAAGCTGCCTAAGACAGTCTTAGACTGTCCAAGTCCTAGACTGGACCAAGTCCTCCTGAAGCACAAGCATGGGTTTCATAGGTAGATTAGCTTGCAGTGTTTCCTAGAAGGGAGTTTCCTTGAGTAGTGTTCAACAAGGCAGTCATGATGATAGTCTGACCAACTGTCAAAGAGTTGCCCGATTGACAGTTCTCCATTTAAGTCAACCAGGCACAAAAATGAGGTCTGGCAGCTGCCTATCAAATGGCTAAGCAGTTCAGCCATAACAGCTTCAGTCACTTAAATCGGGGAAAGGGCAAGAGTGCTTAGTGAAAAGACTTCCCATAGAATTAACATTCTGAATAGTGTTTGAGAATGCTTAGCCAAAAACTCTTAGAGATGGGTAGTCTCCTTAATGGCACTCTATTTATCTTCTTGTTGTTATTCCTTATGTTCTATGAATGCTCCGTGGCTCTGTGGACCAAGCTGTTGAGCTTCTGTCTCAGTCTCTTGAATGATGGGACTACAGGTATATGCCACATACCCATCTCCTTAGTCATCTTCCCTTATTCCTCAGACCAATTTAACGAATTATCTATACTTTTTTGTAGAGATTGCATATTGTTTCCTGTCCAGACCAGAATAAGCACACAAAATTATGTTAATTACAACACTGTTTGACCAGTGGTTTCAGACATGTATTTCTTACATGTTAAATTAACGTATTTCTATTATTTTATATTTTACAACGAGGCTCATGGTTTGTTGCCTCTTGCTTCTTTGGTGGTTAGCTACATGGTGACTGCCTGACTCCACCTTCTTTTTTCCTCTATATCTGCTTGGATTTCCTGCCTTGCTATATTCTCCTCTGCCAAAGCAGATTCTTTATTAACCGTTAGTAATAACGCATATTCACAGCGTATAGAGGAGAACCCTACAAAAAAATTTGCTGTATTTTTGTCCTTCTGCTCTCTTTTCTTTGCAAACCTGTCTTAGATTGCGGGCAATCAAGCTGCTTTGTTGGTAAGCATGTTTTCTCTCTCCCTTTCCTATCATGGGTGTCTCCTCCAGTTTCCCTGTGGATACTGGAATGTTGGGCCCTCCTATTTAGAAACATGTACATATTTAATCATCTCTTATAATACATATGCTCTGATGAGTCTCAGAATTTCATATAGAGAAGTAACTGATCTTTCAGCTCTGAATTTTGCAAAATGAATATTAAGCATTAAGATTTACATCAAATACCTCAAATTGCATGCATCCTAAATTTTCAAAGTCGCATGTCTCCATTTTACTCCTAGCTACATTTTAGAAGAATAGACATCTGTACTCTCTGATTTCTACATTTTATTACACACACACACACACACACACACACACACACACACACACACCACATGAGCTAGGGGAGTGAGTTTTATTATTCAAACATGTCTTTAATTTGTTTATGTTTCTGGAGCCCTGCTATCACTGCTGCAGGACACCATCAATTCCCTTCTGATTTACAACAGTGGCCTATTAACTGATTATTCATTTTCTTAACTTTCCCAGATCAGAATTTCTATAGCTACTGAGAAATATTTTTTAACATGAAAATCTTGCTGTGCCATGCCCCGATGTCAACCATTTACCTGGTTCCTATCACTCACCTAAAGAATATAGCATGGTCAGATGCTTGCCTAAGGTCTGATCTCTGCTGACTGTGGTCCTCTGTCTCTGAGATACATCCTGTATTTCCAACAGTATTGCCTTATTCTCTTTTACTAGCTAGTCTTATCTCAAATGTTATTTCCTTTAGGTCAAAGATTTTCCTACTTTACCTGTAGTTCCTAAACTTCATCCTAATTAGTTCTCTGGCTCATAGTTTTTGAGTTTTTTTAGTTTTATAATTTGCATTATTGTTATTGAATATGTGCTTATTTAACCTAACTCCCTTTCCATTAGGAATGTGGACACTGCAGAAACAAACACCTCCCTTTTGTCTTGTTCAGTACTTCAGTAGCTGTCCAAGGACACTGTGAGAGACATAATATTTTTCTTTGTTTTGTGTTTCTATAGCAAAAATCTGAAACTGAATATTGCATACTGAAAAGGGGTATTAAGTTCATAGAGATTCAATGCTAGTATCAAAATTGCTTATAAAAACTCTCTCACATCACACTAATCCAGGCTGTGAGAACAAAAGATCTGAGGGAAAACATTGATTTATTCATGAGGAAAGAACACCCCTCCCATGTCTTAATTACATTCCGGTGGGATGAATGATCTGTTAACAGGTCTATGGTTAAACATCAGCATACTGGAAACCTCGTTTCTAGAAAGACAAACTTAGGAAGAATAACAACATTCAACCCTTATCCTTCATCAGTATTATTTAAAAATAAAAGAGGGATAGAATTTGATTTTATCCTTTACCCTTATTGAGTCTTGACCAGATGTCCTGAAAAAAAAAGATGTAAAGCATCTCTAATTTTTAGTCTGGTTAACTAGACATTTTCTCTCAGGGTAAAGAAGGCATAGGTGCTCACTCAGAGACCTAAAGTCCATTTCTGGACTGTAATAATCTACAGCCTTTGCCTTTCATATGCCTTCATGTATATTAAGAATTACAGGAACCACTAAAACCATACCTGTTTCTCTGAAAAAAACTATAGGAACCACTGAGACCCTTCCAGTTTCTCAGAACAGAACTATAGAACCACTAAGACCATTTCAGTTCCTCAAAACAGAATTATAGGAACCACTGAGCCAGTACCAATTCCTCAGAACAGGTGTTCCTTTCATCGAGGGGATGGTGACAGGGATCTGAGGTCTCCTTTTCCTGCAGGGTTCATCTCTGTTCATTTGTCATTGGGAAGCGCAACTGAGAAAATCTGGACATCAAACTGAAACTTCTGGCAGTAGTTTTCTTAAGTGATATGCCATCAGAGTGAGGACATGAGATGGGATTTATAACCCCATTGGTATTAAAATTCATTCAAGCTACATCCTGGCCAAGATTCTGTATACTGGGGACAGAAAAGTATTCATCTTTTTCTAAATGATGTGATATTTTAACTCAAAACAAGAGGATAGAACAGATCTGTACAAATGTGTGTGAGGCAGGTACAGGGGCAGAGAGAGGAGAGAGATACACACAGAGAGAAAAACATAAAGTGACTAAAATAGAGAATGAATAAAAATAACAACAATGAAGATCACTCACCTAAGATTCCAACAAACTGGACTGGGAGACATACAGGTTTTTCATAAGAAAATTAGCAGTGATTTGTGTACATGTACTGATTCTCATGTGAAATGCCTGGGGAGCCTTAGGACTGCAGTAAATAAAGACATTCTGCCCATTTTTTGGTTCATCGACAACAACGAATCTGGTACAAAGTTCCTTTTGAGTGGAACCCGAGTTTGAACAAAATGCTGAAATGTTCAACTGTCAGTTACCATGAAGCAATGAATTTTGACCAAAATATAAGTTTTGAACATGCACATTTCTTCACTGTTTAATATTTTCCTCAATTTGTTTTTGTTAATATTCTACTGTGCTGGTTAATTTTAAGACAATTTGATAAAGACTAACGTCATCTGAGAGGAGGGATCCTCAATTGAAAATAATATGCCTCTGTAAAATCAGGCTGTGAACCATTTTTTCAAATTAGCAACTGATAAAGGAAGTCCAATTATTTTGTAGGTGGGGACATCCTGGAGATGTTGGTCCTGGGTTCAGTAACAAAGCAGGATGAACAAGTCATGAGAAACAAAACAGCAAGGAGCACCCCTCCTCCAGTTCTGCCTACTGCCTCCTTCCTGGTTTCTGCCCTGATGTCTTTCAGTGATGGACTATGATATGAAAGAGTAAGTGAAATTAACCCTTTCCTTCCAAACTTTCTTTTGGCAGTGGTGTTTTGTCATAGCAGTAAAAAAAAAACTCGAAGATAACTAACCAATGAGGATTCTGGATTCTTAATTGTTACATAGTTGTATTTTCTTGTTGTGGTGTGAGTAATGATGGACTCATGAATAGAATACAATATAGTAATGGTATCCTAAAACTGTGACTAATATATTATTTTGGGGAAATATAAGAGTACATAAGACTCAGATGTGTTATGGTGCATGTCCCCTTTTCTACACATACTTTCCCTCTTAAGAACACAGTAAGCGTTATAATTTATTCTTGGAAACTGACTACCTGGATATAAGATTTCGAATAGTGATGACCCTCACTATGCTAGTGTGTGCTGAGGAGAAAGCGGGAAATGGTGTTGGACAAACACCACATGACTCAGGAAATAAATTTTGAGATAGGGAGAAAATCACAGTTGAAACAGCACTCTCAGCAAAGTTCATAAAAATGTGTGGAGAAACTCTTTCGTTATATTGTGTAAAGAGGTTTCCCTGAAACATCTGTAAACCCTACTTTATTAAAAGGAGAAGTCTCAAATGAAGTTTCCAGTTATGGGTTTGGTAATTGAGTTGTTGGGCCATGGGATCCCATAGAAATCTTCAAACAACCCAGCCTGTTGCCACGATTGTAGGTTGATCTCCACAAACTGGACTGCAAGGCCTCATTGCTTAAGACAATACCTACATAACTGAACATGGAGAAGTCAAGCTGGTGCCTATGTATAACCTTCCTTCCTATGTACAAACATCGTTGGTACCGCACTCTACCAAAGGAGAAATGTAAACACCAGCCCAACCACAAAGCCTTCGATCTAAAATAGTGTCCTACCTGTAGGATATTCTAGTACAATGGTAGTACAAAACTTATGAGAGTAACCAACTGATATCTAATTTGACTGACATCCCATTCCATAGATAGAGATGGATCCCTTACCTGACACCGCTTGGGTGACCAAGAACCTGAAACTAAAATATGTCAAGGATGTATAATAAAACCAAATATTACTGTTCTATAGAGAAAAAAACACAAAAAAACAAAAACATGTAGCAATAAAATGACTACTAATGGTTTTTTGCTATACTCATAGATCAGTGCTTTGCTCAGCTATCATCAGAGAAGCTTCCCCCTGTAAAAGATGGGAGCAAATATAGAGACCCAAATCCAGACATGACACTGAAAATGAAAGACCTTGGAACATTCAGTCCTAAATGGAACGTGGCATCTCCATCAATCCCTCCCCTCAGGAGTGAGGGAACTCTGTAAAAGGGGTAAAAGGAGTATAAAAGTCAGATCAGATGGAAGGCACCCAAAACACAAGGTCTTCTAAATCAGTAAGATCAATGCACATATGAACTCACAGTTACAATTCCATGACTTTCGTCCTCTGTTGTGGTAGAAATACCATACTTTGTCTGCGTTGAGAAGAGACACTCATTTCCATTAAATAGTTTCACCGAAAGGTCAAAGGTAGTTATTGGGAAGGAAATAACACTTTTGGGAATAGGTATTCTAATTTGGAAGTAACTTAATTCAGAAATTGGTAAACATTTTCTGTTGTAAACCTGGTAGTAAATATTTTTAGATCCCTGGGCATTTGGCTTTGTTGTAGCTATGTGACTTTGTTATTCCAGGAAGAAAGCACTAATGTGGCACTTGCACCATGGGACTGTGCAGGAGTAGGGCAAAGGGCTGGAGATTGAAACACACACAGACACACACAGAAACACGCATCATCCTTGAAACAAGAATGCCCCCTTTATTGTGTTCCAGGACAGCTTAGATAGGGCTCTCCTTGACTAATGGCCACACCCTAGCTCTCAGGAGTTTTCAGCTGCAAGCCCATCCAGAAACCACTCCCCTGCCATCAGGAACTCATGAAGGTCTAAGGCTCAGAGCAGCTGCAAGCATAGGAAAACAAGTAAACAAGTTGTTTACTCTGGCAGGCAAGGGGTCGCAGAAATTCAGGGTCTGAGGGTCTGCAGTCCCCAACACACACAAAAAAAATATTAATGGGTTCAGAGGCAGAGAAAACAAGTTATTCCATGGGCAAAACTAGATATAAACAATACTTATTCACAAATCCAGCCTATGGACAGTACTAGAAGGAAAACTCAAACCCAGGGAAATTAGCCACACCTACAAAATGCAGGCAATAATTCCATACCAGCAAAACACTAAGAATAAAAAGACATACACAATACCACAGCCAACAACAACAAAATCAAAAGTAGCAGGAACTAAAACAATCCCTGTCATTAATATCTCTTAATACCCGTGATCACAGTTCACCTACAAGAAGACACAGGCTAACCAAATGGATATGAAAACAGGATCTATCTTTTTGCTCCATACAAGAAATACACCTTAATTTCAAAGACCGATATTACCTCAGAGTAAAGGATTGGGAAAAGACTTTCTAATCTAATGGACCTGAATAACAAGCTGTTGTAGCTATTCTAATTTCTAACAAAATAGATTTCAAACTAAAATTAGTCAAAAGAGATGAAGGTCATTTCATATTTGTCACAAGAAAAAAAAATCCATCAAGATGAAGTCTCAATTCTTAACATTTATGCTCCAAATACAAGGGCACCCACATTTTAAAAGGAGAATTTACTAAAGTTTAAATCAAACCCCATATACTATTGTAAGAGACTTCAATACCCCACTCTGACCAATGGACAGGACTGCCAGTTAGAAACTTAACGGAGAAATAAAGGAACTAACAGATGTTATGACTCAAATTGTTTTGACAGACATCTATAGAACATTTTACCCAAACACAAAAGAACATATCTTCTTCTCAGCACCTCATGGAACCTTCTTTAAAATTGACCACATACTTGGTAGCAAAACAAACCTCATCAGATACAAAAAACTTGGAATAACCCCCTGTATCTTATCAGATCATATGGTTTAAAGATAAAATTCACAACACTAATTTCAGAAAGTCCAAAAACTCATGAAAATTGAGCAATGTTCAACTGAATCACCCTTGGGTTAAGGAAGAAATAAAGAAAGAAATTAAAGACTTACTACAATTCAGTTAAAATGAATGCACAATATATCCAAACTTCTGGGACTTTTGTTGTAGGAGCTGCGGGCTGTGTTCCTGCCACCCCAGCTCCTGGTCGCCTGGCTAGCTTATGCCCCGAAATAACAACACACAAACTGTATTATTTTAAACACTGTTTGGCCCATTATGTCTAGCCTCTTCTTGGCTAACTCTCGCACCTGGACTAGCCCATTTCTAATAATGTGTGTAGCACCCCAAGGTGCGCTTACCGGGAAGATTCTAGCCTACATCCATCCTGGGTGGGAGGTTCATCGTGTCTTCCCGGGAGAGGGGAGCATAACCTCTGAGCTCACTTCCTCTTCCTCCCAGCATTCTGTTCTGTTTATTCCTCCCACCTATGTTTTAACCTATGAGGGCCAAGCAGTTTCTTTATTTTTTAACCAATGACCTTCCTCAATCACACTTTGAAAGCACTGCCATGAGGAAAGTTCATAGCACTAAATGTAAAAAACCTGGAGAAATCTCACACTAGCAACTTAACAGCACACCTGAAATTTCTAGAACAACAACAAAAAAAACCCAATTGGAAAGAGGAAGATTCATAAAGTAAGTTTTTAGTCATATTAAGAGCGACAACACTCTAATTTCAAGTATTTAAAATAAAGTAATATGCACAGAGCTTAGGGGATAAGCCATGTCTTAAAGGTGACAAAGACTGCTTCAGTGATATTAAAACAAGAATTGTGTAATTGCTACCAATGTAAGTTAGATCTTCATGAGCTGCATAGATTAGAGTTGAAAGATGAATATGTGACAATGGGTAAAAGCAATGTTGGAAGCAGTTGTCTCCCAAGATAGCAGTGGCAAGGACTAGACTGCTAGGCAAATGAGTGAAGCCAATCCATAATGAGACCATCAGACAGCGATGAAGAAGTGAGAGGAAAGAATATAAGATTTATCTTTAACTGAAAGTTAGAAGATGCTATCTTCTTCTAGGACAAGGAGGAGAAGATTCTTTGGTCTTAAAATTCAATAAACAAGTTGATATAATAAAAGCATCCATTAAGCTGTATACCCACTATAAATCTTCACAAAGATACACTAGAAAACACTTTGGTTTTGTTGCTTAAGGTTTATTTTCCCACTGTAGAAATAGGGAAATGGGTGGTACCCTATGTTAAAAAAATAATCTTAAGATTATACAAACTAATTATCCCCTCCTTAGGGTTTGAAGAAAGAAAGGAACACAGCAGAATTTTTCAGCTATAATAGGGCAGCCTTTGTGTTCACCCAGAAACTATAGAATTGCTTCAATTAGTCACAGAATGGTAGCACCGAGCCTCCTGCCAACTGTCTAAAGCACACATAGGCAACCCACTCAGACCCGGAACAGGTGGGCATACTTCTGAATTATGCACTGAGGTTTTAAAGCCTTTGGCATCTTTCTTTCTATAGCAACCTTGGTGAGAAGGAATCCACACATTTTTTTAACCCTTCCCCAATGTGAATGCTTTCTCTCCAGTTCCTCCATCATAAAGGGTGGATTTTATATGACATAGAGCATAAGATATAAATTAACAGTGGAGTAACAAATTAAAAAGCTCTTATAGAAAGCCATAATCACTATTTATGACTCCCTCTGGCATTATCTAAACTTGCTACTGCACAAATAATTACAATGCCTTTTACAAGAATGTGGGTACACATGACTGACTAACAGCAGATACACTGAGTGGTGTGTTGCACTCTAAAGTCTGAGCCATCAAGGTAGTAGCAATGCCCTTTCACTCTGCTGGGCAAAGCACAAGGAGGGCATTTTCTAAAAAGTTGTCTGCATCTGTTCTTGAAGATATGCCTTCTCCACCCTGCTGCTTTATTAGTATATAATACAGATATCATTTTTAAAGTGCGCAGCAATGCCCATCCAGACATTATACAGTTACTTAATTTTATGGATCCTATTGACTTCCATCTTGACAGGCTCTAGAATCAATGAAGAGATAAACAATTCCCAGTGCATGTTTGTAAGGGACTTTTTAAATTAGATTAATTGATGTAGGAAGAGTCACCCTAAACATGGGTGGTACCTTTCCATGGATTGGAGTCTGAATTGAATAAATAAGGAGAAGCAGGCTGAAGATGAGCACCTATCACTCTGTTTCTGACTGTAGACACAAGGTAACCTGCTGTCACTACCTCCTGATGCCATGACCTCTCCAATCCACCATGTGTCTGGAACTATGAGCCAAAATAAATGCTTTCTTCCTTACACAGCTTTTCTCAGAAATTTTCTCACAAAATTATAAAAAGTAACATATTTTATTATTGTTATTATTATTACTAACTATTACTATTATTACTATTTTATATCATGAGGATCCTTATTTAGTAAAGGATTCTTTAGTATATGACATTGCTGGAAAGTGACAAATTAATAAGAATTTAATTTCTGTTTATTAAACATTTACTATACATGTGGTTCATTTTTGTTTCTTATTTGTTTTTATTGTGAATTGTCAAATGGGAGAATTACTTCATCAGCTTAGCCTCTAGATAAGTCTATGTGACTTTTCTTATTTAAGAATTGATGTGTGAGGACCCAGTCCACCATTGGTTCACAATACTATCCCTAAGCAGGTTGTTCTGAGTTGTATTAAAAAAAAAAACAAGTTGAGCAAACCATAAAAACAAGCTAGAATCCATGTTACCCTATGGTGTCTTCTAAGGTTCATACCTCCAGGATCCTTTATTGAGTTCCTGTCCTGACTTTCCTTCATGAGAGAGCAAAGCTGCAAGAAGAAATAAACCTTTCCTCCCCAGGTTACTTTTGGCCAGGGTTTTATCAGAGCAGCAGATAAGTAAACTAGAAAACAGTATTTCAGCTGTTGTCTATACTGTGGAGCTCAAAATTTGATGCACTCCTGTCTACGTGTTTATTTTTATAAAGACTAGAGAAAGTGTCATAGACAACTCTCCTAATTTATAAAGAGAAGGTTAAGTAACCCAAATTCTGTCAGTGTGGTGTTGAAGGAGGGAAACAGAGACCCTGAGTAGATCCGAGAACTGCATAGACAGGGTAGAAAAGAAACTTGAATATCTAAGATGTACTTCTCATGCCAAGGGCCCTTCAGGTATAATAATGACTAATTTAAAAAAAAATCAAGAAGATAGCACTAGTGGGAATACAGTTTATACATGACTGGAAATCTTCCAGAATTGTTATTTGGACAGCTATTTGATGGGATGATATCAAAGAAAACTTCAAAAAAACATGGTGATTACTGTTTTCATGATGTCTACAGAATGAAAACATCCATTTAGCATACCATATATTTTTACACCCAGTTTGTGCAGTGACAACACACAGATTTTGTAGTGTAACAATTGTTTCTGCCATGTCTGTTTGATAATCTTTAAAAAAAGCATGAATTTTTAAACTATAAATGCTGTCATCATTGTGGCATGACTTGCATGCTTAAGGAGTTGATTAGTTTTGAATTGTCGAATGCTGTCTAGAATCCCATAGGAATGGACTCTCAATGAAGCATTATCTGGAGCAGGTTAGCTCCTGAGAACATCTGTGTGGGATTAACTTGAATGCTCTACTTGAAGCGAGAAGACACATTCTAAGAGTGGGTAGCACTATTCTCTAGGCAGTGAATCTTGGACTGCATAAAAGTGGATAAAGCGAATTGAGCACTAACAGGTATATATTAAAATGTTGCTGCCTGGCTGTGGTAGTGTGTGCCTTTAATCCCAGCACTTGAGAGGCAGAGGCAGGCAGATCTCTGTGAGTTCGAGACCAGCCTGGTCTACAAGACCTAGTTCCAGGACAGGCTCCAAAACCACAGAGAAACCCTGTCTCGAAAAAAAAAAATGTTGCTATCTGTTCTTGGCTGATGGTATGATATGGTCAGTTACTCCAAGTTGCTTCCACCTTGCCTTCCCTACAGTGATAAGGGCAATAAGCTGGAGATGTGAGGTAAATAAACCTTTTCTCCATTAAATTGCTTCTGTCAGGGTATTTTTATTGACGCAGCAGTAAACAAAAGTATGATATAAATAATGTACCAATTGTCCTCAATTATCTGTGTTTTGCTTTCCAGACACCCAAAAGAGCCATGTAATTCATAATGGTCATTTAAACTTACACTAAGTCCATCATACTTCCTTCATCTTTGAAAGCTATGTTGACATCATCTCACTGTGGACCCTGACAATTAGGAAGTATAGTCAGAAAGTTGTCATTGAGTTAGTGCCCACATAGAACCAATTGCCTCTCAAGTTGAGAGCATCAGCTCTGCCTCAGTCAATGGAGGTGGGGGAGACAGGAGGACAGCTGCTAGTTTTTATGCTTTGTGACCCCTTTTTTTATATTTAGGCAGAGCTAATCCAAGTACATGCATCAGTTTCTAAGAATAAAGGAACAGATTCCAAGAGATGGTCTATATAACTCAGGTCCCTGATTTGTAATACTGGAAGCCTGGTGGATATTGCTTGGAGCTTCAACCAAAAACTTTTATCTGAATTCTAAACAACTCAAAAATATTCATGTACTTAGCAAGTCCAATTATTCCAGTTAAATGTGTACTGAGCAGAAAGTCTCCAAAACTGAACCAGAAAGAAAAACTTTCTATTTGTGCATGTTAAATTATTTTCTCACTTTCTGGGATCTGGTAGTTACTTTAAATATTAAAAGATTAAGAAGCTTAAAAATGATTTTCAAGGACTCACCTAGATTTAAAAAACAGAAGTGCTCATCAGAGAAGGAAAGTTTGATGTAGGAAAGAGTTGACTGGAAGGTAAAGTATAATGCAAATTGATATCCACCAGGTACAAAGTTGCAATAAATGTGCTAGTTTCTCATGTTAAGTTGATGCCCATTGTTTCTCTATTCTTAGTGGAAATTGTGAGAGAGACTGTTAGTATGTAGTATGAATTTAAAAAGCAAAATAGCAGTTTATTTAACATAGTGTAGTAGGGTCAATGGCCAGAGGACCACACATTTCAATTAATGAACAAATAAATTAGACAGTTTTTGAATGATCTCAGTGTCTTTGATACAACCTTCACGGCTTTGGGTAGACAAGATTTTGATGGCTTTCTTCACATTTCCATCATGGGCACAAGTCTGCTTAATTAACACACAGAGGAGGCAATTCTCATAGCAAAGTAGTGTGGAAGATAATTTCCAATCTTCAATGTAGATTCTTTTACAGAAATTCCTTAGGAAATATTTATTTGAATAAATGTGATAATATTTCAATGTCTGTTATTTTGAAATGCCACATGTGCTATTATTTTTAGTAGGCATGGGATAGTTTAGATGCCATAAAATTAAAATTGAAAATATATATGTCCTGTAAACATCTATCATCTGTTGTTAAATATTTTTTGTTCCTAAGGTCATTTCCCTTGTTCCTCCTCCTCCCTATCTTTCTCCTACTACTCCTCCCCTTCTGTCCATCCTCCCTCTGTTCCCCTTCTTCTCCTTTCCATCCTCTCCTGCTTTTCCTCTTCTTCCCCATCTTTCTCCCCATTCTCCTCCTGCTCTTTCTTTATATCACATTTTATAACAATTTCATAAGTTAACTTTTAAGTGTTGTATAAAAATTTTTAAATTGAAATCTATTTCTTAAAACCAATCTTAAGGTCTTGACCTCTTTGCTCATATTCTCCCACTCTTCAACAGGACTTTGGGAGCTCAGTCCAGTGCTCTGATGTGGGTCACGATGGGTTCACCTACTGAAACAGTCTACCTGAGCTAATGGGAACTCACCAAATCCAGCCAGACTGGAAAGGAACCAATGTAGGACCAAACTAATCCCTCTGAATGTGGTTGACAATTGCATGACTGAGGCAGACTGAGGGGCCACTAGCAGTGGCACCAGGATTTATCCATACTGCATATGTTTTTTGGGATCCTATTCTCTTTGGATGTATACCTTGCTCAGCCTAGATATAGTAAGGAGGGCCTTGGACCTTCCCCAAAGCAATGTGCCTTACCCTCTGTGAGGATGAGATAGGGGTAGGGTGAGAGTGTGGGTGGTATGGAGGGCATGGGAGGAGGGAAGGAGTGGGAAATTGAATTGGTATATTTTAAAAATCTAATAAAAAGGGAAATATAAAACAAAACAAAAACAAACAAAATAATCTTAAGAAACTTAGATAGACAACCTAATAGGAGTCTCCTTTTTTTGGCCATAAAAATATGATTTTGGTTTTTGTTTTTTATAATTTCACAAGAAAACAGTTTTCAAAAAAAAAAAACTTTTTAGTAGTTTGAAGACTTGCTGACTGTACCTAAGAACTTTGCAAACCCTGCACAAATAAAATTCCATATAGATTTAGATGGTTGGCTTTTTATTCTGTTTTCAGTGACTTGAATCAGGTTACTGAAATGTTGATCCAAAAATAGCCACTTAAAAAATTCTGCTTCCTCTGGTTGAAGCAGTCCTGGCAAGAAAGATTCTATCACCATCAAGGTCTGGCCTATTGTGTCCTACCCTGGGTGACTTGTCTCAGAAAGACAAAGTACAGAGGGCAGGTTCTACCTGCTTCCTACCTCTCACGGTGAAACTGCAAGAGAGAGAAGGGATCAGTGAAGAGTTTTGACATCTGTGGATGAAAAGAAGTCTGTAAGTGAAAGACAGCATTGTTATTATAAATGAAAAGCCTGCAGATGCCTGGGAGGTGATTCTAGAATGCAAATCATTTTCTAAAATATTGCTGTAGCCTTCATTTCAAACCACCCAGGACAAACAAAGAAAACTTTCCTTTTAGCCACTAAAGTAAGCATTAGAAAACTCTTTAAACTGTCTTTTTGTTAATGCCTTCAAATATTATATTATTGCAAAAATCTTAAGTGTTTCCAAATGACTGCATATAACTGATCTTTTGGTTTGTTGTTTGGTATGTTGTTAATCTCACAGATGCAATAAAGACCACTGCCCCAAATCATGTTCAAATTAATTAAAGAAAGCAATTTTATTGTCTAAGAGTAAGTTTCAAAATGGGGGATTTGGCTGTCAAATAGGAAAGGTTATAGAATCAGAACTTAAGCATAACAAGTTAGTAATAACAACCTGAAACAAAGGCATGGTTGCAAGGTGGTCATAACAAGGTAGTCATAACAAGGTGATCATAAAAACAGGTGGTCATAATAACCTTTTGAAACAAAGGTGTGGTTGTTGTTTCCTAGAATAGGCAGTACAGAACCATTAGTAGTTAAGATTACAGGTGAGACATAGCCCAAACCTTGAGAAATAGAGGTCTAACTATAAACAGAAATGAACTTAGTTTATCTTCACTATAAGATGGCTTTTAAGCCTAAAATGGAGGCAGGCAGGTTCATCAGCTGTCCAGCCAGCATATAGTAGAGAATAAAATTGGAGAGCAGGTAAATGTTGACAGCAAGCATATACAATTGTATTTTCAGTGTACATACTTAGTAACTTTGTTAAACTACTATACAATTTTTTTATTCATACTGCTACTTCAACCAGCACAGTTAGTAGGTTTCTGTCATAGTTTAAAAAAAAAAATGACATTTTATAGAGTTGCTAACAGCACTCAAGTGGATACAAGTCACTTTCTTTAATCATCTATCATCCTTTAATTAATCCCCCTTCTTTCCGTTACATTATTAAACACAAAAGAAGACATTTTTTTTCTTCCTGGTGGCCAAATATTTAGTTGGTGACCATAACATCATTATTATATTGATGCGAGCCATTTCTACGTTTAAATTTAGTGAAGAGAATGCAGGCCCTCTTGAAAATGTATTTCTAGAAACTCAGAGCTGATCATAGATAGAAAATCCTGTGACAATGCAGAGATTCCAGCTCAGTGGCTCAAGGAGAAAGGCAACATTTCCAGCGATTCTGTATTTAAATAAACAAGATATGAAGAGGAGAAATGGCAGATAGTTGCACAAGGGCAGTCAGTGACAGAATCTAGAAACAGTTTTCTATATGTTCTTCACATATGGTGCCTACGTGCTGTAAGGCAGGTATTACTTAAACACTTCTTGACTTTTTCGATACTGTGGCTGGAAAGGCTTCAGCAGTCCAAATTTCAAGTCACCATAGAAAAATAATAGAGGGAAACAAATGGCTGCAGCAAAAAAAAATTTGCAAGTCAAATTGCAGCTATTTCTCCTTCTATGCAACAAACTGCTTCAGCTGAGGAAAAAAACAAACAGCAAAAGGAAGCACCCATGCTGTGCACACCTTCCACATACAGGAAGCCTGAAGTGGGTGCTAACTGTCACACTATAACATCTCTGCTTTTCTTGCAATCTGATTCAATTAATGTTTTCAAATAATTTAAGTGTTTCATCATTTTCTGGATTTCTCTTAGCCTCTTCTGCAATCTGGCTGCTAAAGATTCCATGTGTAATGAATTTGGTGCTTGAACATTTATGGGGCTTTGCTTGTTTTTGTTGTTTTTAGAAGTCATGATTTGATCGGCCCTGCAGTTGAAGAGCATAACAGGTGTCTCAGCACTGCAAAATATCCTCTCAAGGATGCTTAGTCTTTCAGATATGCTTTAAGATTTGCATCATTTCCCATCAAAGTGTATTAGAAATGCCGCCTAGAGACAATGCTTCAACATCCAGTGTCGACTGTCCTGGTGGTGAACTCATCACCTGAAATACACACAGGTGAAGGTGAAGGCAGTAGAAACCACTGAGGAGGATGGCATTTCCTGACCCCAGAAACGAGAACAGGGTATCCCAGAATTTTGCACATGAACACCCAATTTTATCCTTCCTGTTTCATTATTGCACTTTATCATTTTATACTACTGGAAACTTCATACCTATTGGGTAACTTTCATAGTACCCAAGGTGCTGTGCATGCTATTGGAAGGGAGAGATGATCATCAGTCTTACCAGGTTGCAAATCCTGAGAGCTACAGTAACAACTGGCCTGGCAACATGCTCACAGATATAACAGTGCCATGAGATTAACAACCTTTTTTTTTTTTTGGTATTTAAGGCATGCTTCATAAATTAGGAAAAATTGATGCTATTATCAGGGCCAAAACCTGTGGCTACACATGTCTTAGTCTCCAGGGGAGAAACTGCTGTTGTTACTCTCCTGAATGAACATAACATTAAAGAACTGATATTATACATAGATCAGTGTAACGCTCAGTTCTCACCAGAGAAGACCCACAGCTCACCAAGGTGCAGAGAGCAAGAGACTGTAGAATGTTCTACCCTAAATGGAAGGGGAAGGCCACAGATTCAAGATTATGTGGGTAACACAAATTATACTTTATGGGTTTGCAAAATAGTTAGAAGATAGAAAGTTGGGTGGGTAAAGGAGGAGGCCCTATCAGGGAGGAGTTAGAATTGGGGATGACTATGACAAAGATATACAAAAAAAAATTTCAAAGATCTCATAAAATAAGAAAGTAAAAGAAATATGTTGCCTTAATCCATGAAACAGACAGAAAAGTAATGGAAGGAAAGGCAGTCAAGGACAGAGAAACAGTGGTGAAGAGAAGGAAAAGCATGACCTTTGTCTTTCTCACACCAACACCTGGAAAAGCCCCTAGTAGAGCAGACAGACAGGAACCCAAAAAAATGAGGAGTTTCCTTGGTCTCAAGTGTGACCAGCAGCAGTGAAGATAATCCAACTAATTTCATACTGCCAGGCAAACACGACAGACAGTTGTTGGATCTTAAGGAACTTGAAGAGCAGCGTTGCTGTAAAGCACTGTCAGTCTGTATGGAACAGTGACATTGATACTAAAACCTCAAATTTGTCAGTTCCTCATTGCAATGTCTGTCTCCTGCTCACCTGAAAGTCCCTAAGTGCTCTTCAAAGACCCCTCTTTAATTCTCCTCTCAGTCTGTTTACTCAATCCTAATAGGCTAACATGATTGGAGATTTAAATAACTTTGCTCATGTAAAGCTCAGCAAAATGATCACAGACTATATGGAGTGCAAATTGCTGATTTTGAATTTGTTGAGCACAGTTTTCAAATGATACACTCTCTTAGATCGGTTCCCTATGAAAATGGAAGTCGGAGGCACTAACATGTCTGCAGACAGTTTAGATCAGTCATCCTGTAACGGCAGAGTGAAAAAGTATAGGTGAGAGAGAAATGGAAGGAAAAGGCAATGAAATAACTGTTGCAGAGGTTGCTGCAGTGTAAAATAGGGAGTGAGTCTTTTCAGATTTCAAGATGCATGGTAAAATCCTCCAGGCTTTGTGTACTGGATCTGATTCCTCACTGGCTGAAGGAAACACTAGCTCCCTGTGGACAGTATATCTTTTTTGGATTGGCTGGTGTTCTGTGTCTTTGAAAAGCTCCCAGAAGCAAAGAGACAGAACAAGACCTTCAGCATGTCTTTAGGTTGTTTATTGTCAGAATGAATAGAAATGCTCACCACTGTGGCAGCAGCAATCAGATTTAGGCCAGAGAGTATGAGGAATATAGAAAGCATCCAGAGTAGTCCCTGTCAATCACAGCTCTGATTTTCTAGGGTTTGTACTGTACACTTCTCTTTAAAGTTATACCAGAGAAAAACTCTAAGATGTGATTTTAAAAAAAGACATACTACAGGCCCCACTATTACAGGTGGTGTAAGATCACAAATTTCTGTAATATTCTCTTCCACCATCAGCATATTGCACTTGTCCTTTTAATACATAATAGCTAAAAAAAAAAAAAACAAAAACAAAAAAAAACAAAGCCGGGCGATGGTGGCGCACGCCTTTAATCCCAGCACTCGGGAGGCAGAGGCAGGTGGATCTCTGTGAGTTTGAGGCCAGCCTGGTCTACAAGAGCTAGTTCCAGGGCAGGCTCCAAAGCCACAGAGAAACCCTGTCTCGAAAAACCAAAAAAAATAAAATAAAATAAAAAAAATAAATAAAAATAAATAAAAATAAAAAAAAAAAACAAAAAACCAGCAAGTCCTCCAATGAATTCCTTGAATGCTGGGAATGTGCTATCCTGTAGCACCCCCTCCCTATTATGCAAATGTAGATCAGTAGCTATTCCTGTAAAATGTAAAATTTTATCTTACAAGATACCAGCATGGAAAAAGGGGAAATGAACAAAAGTCTCATTCTTAATCAGGAAGTCATTTACAATTGATAACTGTTGGAAAGGAAAATTTATTTTTTCCCCCATGGAGTATCAGTGTAATGTGGCATCCCCCTCTGTATGCTGTGAATATCATTGGTTAATAAAGGAACTGCTGTGGGCCGATAGCAGAGCTGTAGGGGAACAGAGTTAGATGGGGAAAACGAAACAGAATGCTGGGAGAAAGGAGGCAGAGTCAGAAAGAAGCCATGTAGCCCTGTCCGAGAGAGACGCTGGGAACTTTACCCTGTAAGCCACAGCCACGTCATGATACACAGATTAATGGAGATGGGCTAAATGTAGAAGGAGGCTACTTGTTCTTCCCGACTGCTCTGCTGTATTAGACCTGAAATAATCACACAGACATTGTATTAATCAAAATACTGGTTGGCCCATTAGCTCTAGCTTCTTATTGACTAACTCTCACATCTTAATTTAACCCATCTCCATTAATCTGTGCATTACTATGAGGTCATGGCCTACCAGCAAAGTTTCAGCGCAACTGTTTCCAGCGGTGGCTCCATGACTTCTCTCTCTCAGTCTTCTTTCTCATAGCACTCAGTCCACTTTTCCCCACCTACCTAAGTTCTACCCTATCAACAGGCCAAGGAAGTTTCTTTATTCATTAACCAGTAAAAGCAACACATAGACAGAAGGAACTCCCAAAGCAGTTAAATTAAGATGCAAGAGTTAGACAATAAGAAGCTAGAGCTAATGGGTCAAGCAGTGATTTAATTAACATAATTTTGTGTGATGATTTTGGTTCTTGGTGGCCAGGACGAACAAGCAGCCTGCTGCTACATCAGTGTGTATATCAACCACACTCACGAATAGGTCCAAGGAGTAGTGGCCAAAGCAAAATGGACTTTGTGTGTGTGGGGGGAGGATGCTTTTTATTTTTGATATTTTTGTTTTGTTTTCTATATTTTCATAATGTTTTAACCTTTGTTTTTTTATATTTATTTATTAGGGAGAGAAAGAAAAAGAGACTATGATTGGGGTGGTTAGGAAAATGAAAAGGTTATGGGAGGGGTTGGACAAAAGGAAGGAATATGATCAAAATATATTGTCTATTTTTTAAAAAAAAATAATATTAAAGGATTTGAGTAGTCCAAAGTGATTTGATTTAGGGGGAACTTTGTATAGTAATTAGTAGAAGGTCACTAATTCAAAGGAGACTAAGATGATATAAAGTCTATAAAATAGTTTACTGTAAGTGATGGAAAAGAGGTACAAGGAGGAATGGAAGGATAGAGGATGAGAGGGAGAGAAAGAGAGAGAGAGAGAGAGAGAGAGAGAGAGAGAGAGAGAGAGAGAGAGAGAGAGAGATTGATTTGACTTCTACCTGCTCTTTAGTACTATGTGTGCTATCCAGTGGAGATTCTACATCATATATGAGCTACTAGCTGACACCATACATTCTGAAAGACAGAAACTAAAGACACAATACATTCTAAATTCTGAAAGACAGACTAAGCCTAAGGACGTTATTCACAAACATTACTGGAGCCATTAGCCAGCAACCCTAACAGTCTGTTAGACTTTTTAGTTCAATGTAAGTCCACACATGGGAAGTTAAGTTATGTCATAAAAGAACAATTGTTTCTTTTGTTTTATATACAACAATGGGTCTGAAACAATTTTGCAAAATATTTCCTGTTGAACAATAATCCATATCAATAACTCAGACTTTCAGTATATATATGTATATATATTAGTACATGCAATGCTTCTGTAAAAGGGAGTTTGAGAAACAAACATGGAGGGACACATCTAGGTTAAATGCTAAGGTTAAATAATCCTTAGCTTCCCCCTCCAGATTGCACATAAGATGACTTCTTTTACTTTACTTAAAATAATGAGGGATTTTACAATTTGCATCTTAGAGTCAGCCCGTGTTGACTCTTGATGCATTTCTTTTGTTCAGCAGTTCCGGTATGTGAAACAACTTATTTAAAGCTCCTTATTGTGGGAGCGTGCAAAATTCCATCCCACACATCTTCATCTGTAAACCTGTTGTGAGCCTATTATTGCAACAAAGGACTGACAGAACACAGAAGGTGGGGAGCGTCCATAGAACAAGTCTTTACTTGTGTTCATTGATATATAAAATTACTTTGTGCTCACAAGAGTACATTTATGAATATGCATGTAATATAACACTTTCTGGCTTTGTTTTTCCAAATGTTTTTCAATTAACTGTTCAGACAGTGGGACTACTTGAAAACTTTCAGAAGTTCATGTAAATCCCAACTTCACGCCAATTCATTTTCCATCCTAAGTGAACAGTTTACTAATAGGAGCGGTGCTCTGTGCTGTGCTGAAGAGCTTCAGGCCGGCTTCACGCAAGCTGCAGTCATTTTTGCAAGGGGGAGTCTCAGTTGAGGAAGTGTCCCCTCCATGATGTCCCATGGACAAGCCTGTGGTACATGTTCTTATTTGATGGTTGAGGATGGAAAGCCAAGCTCACTGACTGAGATGGGTGTTCTGGGTGCTAAAACACAGTTTGGAAACCATGAAGTGTAAACCAGGGAAAAACCCTTCTTCATGGCCTCTGCTAGAGTTCCTGCTCTGAATTCCTTTCATGACAGACTACAATTGGAACATGAGTGTGAGTTCAGAGATTCACACAGTGACCAGTTCACTTGGTTGGCCTCCTGTTTGTGGTTCAAGGTGTGGGCTCTCAGCTTGATGCTCCAAGTCAAAATGCCTGACTGCTATCATACCTCCCCATCATGATGGAGATGAACTGTTACCCTTCTGAAACTGTAAGTACAAATAAACCCTGTGTTTCATCACATCAGTAGACATGTAACCAACATAACCAATGATTCTATAATATCCAGCACTTTATTTGTCTATATGGAGAAGATTTCTGGTGTTTACATTCTACTCTATCATATTAATCTGTGGATCACAGAATCAGTGTGAGAATCCTGACAGCTGCTATGAAAACTAGTTTCAAATATTTCGCCACCTATCATAGACACCCATATTAAAAAGCATTTGAAGACATGGGTAAATAATTAAAACAGGAGACATATCATTCGTGAAAAAACAGAGATCCATTTAATAGACCACACTGATCTGACTGTCCCTTCAAGGCCATAGTTTAACACAGTTTGGAGAAGAAACAGTATTAGTACATAGTACAGACAAGGTCAACTTCCATAGGCCTTTTAGGTTTATCACATGGGCAGCCAAGTACACATTAGGAAATGTGGAGATTGCTTAAAAAGATTAGATATTTGGGAATTTATTTAACAGAGAACAAAGGATACTAATAACCCAGAAATAACTTATTCAGATATCAGTATTGAGTAAGTTATTTAAATAATTGTTAACATTTAGTTGAAATGGAAAAAAAAGAAGGTTAAAATAAAAGTAGGGTCACAACAGAGATTATCCATGTAAAATTGCACATGATAACCAACGATAATAACAACAAAAACCTTTAGAATGTGAAGGACAAAAACAACGTAAAAATAGAACACTGTGAGTGAAATAAAAATAATTTGGCCTTAATAAAATATTTAGTTCATTAATAAAGTAACATTTGGCCTGAAAAAAAAAAACCTTGAATTGAATTGGAGAGGAAAATGTCATGCTAATGTAAAACAGAATACAAGGCATGCAGGAGAGGCCATGAGACTTTCTAACTTCTGTAATAAGAGTTGTAGAAAGAGGAGGAAAGGACAGAAAGAAAAGTAACAATTGAAACTATAACGGTTTGAACTGTATTGAAACTGGTAAAGGAATGCATGCCATTCAATCTAGTTCCACAAGCAGAAGAAACATAGAGAAAAATCACACCAAGGTATATCATAGTTATATGATATATCATTATCAAACTTAAAAAACAAGAAAACAATAACAAACAACAACATTAAAGCTGTTAGAGAAAACACATATGTTATTTTTAAACAGGTATCAATAGAATTGTTGCCTGGCTTTTCAACAGGACTATGGAATTCAGAGAACAATAAAGCCACATGTTTTTGTTTTTGTTGTTCTTGATTGTTTGCTTGTTTTCTCTTTTTAAGTTCTAGAGAGAAAAGAGAATCCAACTTGAATTCCACATCTCATGAAGATACTCCTCAGCAGAGAAGGCAATATAAAGACTTTTCAGACAGACAAAAGCTAAGAGAACTCATTACCAGGAGACCTACCTTTGCCTGCAATGTAAGAAATATGAAAGGAAGGGTTTTTCAACTGAAAGAAAATGATTCTGAACCCAAGCTTTAGTCCACATAA
Organism: Microtus ochrogaster; assembly: GCF_000317375.1. Classification (NCBI taxonomy): domain Eukaryota; kingdom Metazoa; phylum Chordata; class Mammalia; order Rodentia; family Cricetidae; genus Microtus; species Microtus ochrogaster. Next base: position 77,376,542 of record NC_022015.1, on the reverse strand, counting down.
ATGAATGAAGGATGACAAAAAGCACGAGGATATGGGTGATCATAAAATGACTCTAGCTATGCAGGGCAATGATAATCACATCTTGTATGATGTACAGAGACAGGTGTTATATGGTAGGAAAAATAAAATGTCTACAAGGGCTAAAGAGGGAAATTTTTAAAGGCTTTGTTATTCTGTAAATGATAAATATATGACTAGTATATATGAAGTAGTCAGTGAAGAAACAAATACACATACTATATACTATAGCTATGAATTATATATATATATATATAGATACACACACACACACATATATATATACATATACTAAAAGAACAATGCAAAGATAAAACATACAACTCAAAATACTCATTTAATTCCACTTTTGAAGAGATAGCCATAACATGTATACAGCCACCCTCTGTGTGTCCTGACAGAGAAGACCCTTGCAATGCATGCATCTCTTGTCATCCCTACAGCTCCACACAACTTTGAGGTCTTTTTGATACTTTAAGTACCCTGACATCCATTCCAGTTGGCACTTTGTATCCAGCAACTTCTTAAGAAGCTATCTGTCTGATGCATGGCTACAGATCAGGAAGATTTGCAGAATGTTTCCTTTGACTGTCAGTAACATTAAGCTACTTAGTAAAGTTGTAATTGGCCATTTACTCAATGAGTAGGAGCTGCAATTGAACCTAAGTAGGGGGAAATACTTCATTTTTCTACTAAGTCCTGTGCCACACCCTCCTCAGCAGCTGTCATTGTTCTGTGTGTTTAGATTAGGTGGTGCTCTCTCTGTTGCCTTTCTCTCTTACCAAAGAACCCCTGGTTATTACCCATGGGTATAGATTGCTGAGTGACAACTTAGCCTAGCTACTGCTATTGTCTAACTGTCCATTTAAAATTATCATCACCCTCATCTCAGATGCTAAAGTTCCTCAAATGATTGCTTTTATTTCTGTAGATAGTAAGGGCCTTGGGGAAATGTCAACCTTTCCACAGGAAGCAAAACTGTCTTTTAGAGGAAAGTCACCTCAGTCGAGTACATCAGGTGTGCTTCTTTTAAACAAGAAAGTCCCCCAAATCTCAGGTATCTATATTCTGATCATAACCCTGACATTCCCATGTAAGAACTTTACAAAGCACTAACTGCAGAGTTGGGGAATTGTTTCCTTGGCTGTTATTCTGATAGTTAACACAGAGTCTAATTTTCTGAGCAACAGCCATTTTATTGAAAGGCCTCTTTGCACTAGGAAGAATTGCAAGCTTTTGTGCCACTATCTGCTTATAAATTACCTTGGAGACTGTTTCTTATCACAGAAATAGAAAAGTAACCAAGACAGAAGTTGGTACCAAGAAGTGAACTATGGCTCTGGCAGGCCTGACCATGATGATTTCTGGAGGAATATGGAAGATATTGGGACTACAGGTGTGTGCCACCACTGCCAGTAAGGCTGAACAATGTGACTGTTTTATTTTCTGAACTTTGGAGGCATGAGGGATATAAAAACAGCAGTTCTCAATCTGTGGGTCTTGATCCCTTTGGGGCTGAATATCATAAATATTATGATCTGTAAAAGTAGCAAAATTAGAGTTATAAAATAATATTATTGTTGGGGGTCACTACAACATGAGAAACTATATTAAAGAGTCATCTCATTAGGAAGATTGAGAAATCACAGTACAAGAGTAAATGAGTTATGGAATCTTTTTTTGTTGTTGTTGTTAAGGAAAGTCACTGAGGCCATCCATGTGGTTTGAATGTACTTGCATAGAGACCCTTAGAGGAGAAGGTACAAAGCTATGAAAGTGAAGCCTGGGTTGAGTTGGAAGCTCCAAGATGTTGGAGATGCCAGAGACATGGGAAATCTGCCAAAACGAAATACAGAGAGGAAGAAATTTATAGTCAGCGAAACTAGAAGGGCTGAGACATTTAAACCCTTTGATATCAGACACTGAACTACAGGATTTGTATTTTGCTCTTCTGAGTTTTGGTCTTGATTTGTTCCAGTATTTCCCCTTTTGAGATGGTAATTTTGTGTATTTAGTGCCATTGCATATTAGAAGTATGCAACTTAATTTTGATTTTATGGGGATTTACAATTAAGAAATTACTTTGAATCTCAGAAGAGTCTTTGGACTTTTAAGCCATACTGAGATTGAAATACTATGGGGAATTGTGAAGTTGAAATGAATGCATTTGCATTATAATATAATCATAAGCCTATGCAAGCAATGAAGCAGAGATGTGGTGGTTGGAATGAGAATGACCCCCAGAGACTTATGCGCTTGAAACTTGGTCCCCAAATGATAGAACTGTTTGGGGCAGACTGGAAGATGTAGTTTTGTCAGAGAAGGTGTGTCATTGGGAACAGGCTTTGTGGTTTCAGATGTGTGCCATTCCAGGGTATCTCTCTCTCTTTCTCTCCTTCATTCTTGTGGAACAAAATTCAAGCTCTCAGTTACTGAACCAGCACCATCCCTGACTGGTGCCATGCTCCACACCTCAGAGATTCTAACCCTCTGCAACTATGAGCCTCAAATTAAATGCTTTCTTTTACATGTTGCCTTGGTCATGGTATCTTATCATAGATGAAAAAGCATCTAAGCCACCCTGCTAGTTTTGAAATCCATGACTACTTCGTCTTTGATTAGGCTTTGTAAAGGAATTTGACAGATGCAAAAAGCCCCATTTGATCATCATTACAGTGTGTAAAGTAAGCCAGCTCCTCTAATTGCACCTTGTCACATGCAGTCTACTCATAGGTAAGAGTGTTAGAACTGTGATTCCTCCCACATCAGAAGTTATCATTGTCTGTGTGGTCTGAGCAAAGACAATATCCAAACAGTGAATCATCAAGTTCCAGAACCCCTTTCTGAGACTGTGTCCTCTAGACTCACATCTGGGGAAACTATCATTGTGTAAGTATCCCAAAACTTCAAAGAAAATAATGTGTGATGGGAACTGTGAAACAAGTGAGAAAGAAAATGAAGAAGAAAGATTTGAGGATCAGTATTCAGACATACTGTTGTGGCTAAGACGATGCAATTGCCAATTCTCCTGATACTCTTGAGAAGCACTGAGAATGCTTTCCAGTGATTCATCAATTAGCAAGAGCATGTGCACTCCTTAAGCATTGTTTCTAGAGGTAATTAACGCCTAGAAGGTTAGAGATTTACAAAGTTATGTGAACAGAACCAATTCCTCATTTGTGGGAAAATGCCCTGAGGTTCTGTGTGTGTGTGTGTGTGTGTGTGTGTGTGTATGAGAAAGACACACACACACACACACACAGGAGAGAGAGACAGAGACAGAAAGAGAGACAGAGAGAAAGAAAGGGGAAGGGGTTGAGGGAGAGGGAGGAAGGGAGATAAGTAGATGATAGATACAGATAGATAGATAGATAGATAGATAGATAGATAGATAGATAGATAGATAGATAGATAGATAGATAGATAATGTCATTCACATTGTAAGTGTTTTTTATTATTACTTTTAACTTTGTTATATAGCAACTCTGTTAACTTTGTTTTCTCTTTAAGGAGCAAATGTTAAAGACTTGAAGAAGATCAGGGTTAATGTCACTTCTTGTATTTTTATTCAGTTATTTCACTTTGCTATTTAGTAAGCTTTTTGCGCTTCCTTAACTTCTAAGACTCCTGGCACAAGGAACCTGCATAAGAGGATCGGTGTCAAAATTGTTGGTGAGACAGCTTCAGCATCATTCACACTAAACAGTGTTCTACCAGATCACCAGTGGAAACCTATCCCTTTAAAGAGGCCCACATATCATATTGTTGAAATGATATCTTAGTAAATGTAAGAGTCACATGAGAATGGTTTGAAGTTTAGAAATATCTTGCATAGATGTGGTAAATGTAGGACGTAGAGCTTTTATTTCCCACCTCCCCGCTGCGCTTTTTTTTCTCTCCTTTTGTAGTGGTTGCAGGGACTGAACCCCAGGTCTTGTGCACGTTAATCAAATGATCTACAAGTGAATTTAGCTACCATATTCCCTTTATTACTTTAAATAGTTGGCCTGGTGTTCTTACTAAGTGAACTTAAGAAAGTGTTATGTATCATAACATTACATTTATATGTGGTATTGAAGTGTTAGTCTATATTAATTTATTCAATCTGTGATCTTCAAATTTATTTTCAAATGCTTATAAAGGGCCTTACTAAATAATGGTGGTAATTGAAACCATAATCATTCAAGGAGGCAAAATATTGAAAGTATTTTCTATGTATTTCAAGACCTTACTGAACGTGACATTAGGTCTGTTGGTTACAAAGGACCATATGTAAGATGTATCCAAGATGAAGAATCCTGCTTTCTCACACAGAGACTATTTGGTCAATAATATTTTGTTGTAACATAATACAAGCAAAATTCAGCCTGGCATTTTACAGAGTCTAATTTCAACAATAGTCATGAAATCATCATGATGGCATTTTTTCAGTGTTTCCATACTTTTCTTTTTGTGTCCTTTCATTACATCAGTAGGAGATAAAAATCCAACATTTACTCCTAGTAAAAACAAGATATTGTTGGTTAGAGTGGAGGAATCGATTTTCAAGCCTGATGATTATAGATAATCTTTCCGACTCTGAGGCTCATCACACTTCCCATAGGACCTTTAGCAATGGGTAGACTGGTGGCTCCTTTCATTGCCCTTCCCTTTCCAAACCCAGGTTAGAGTGGCAAGAGCTGAGATCTCCCCACATAAGCATTTATACTTTGTGTTTGCAAATATCCTAAATGAGATTTAATTCAGCATCACATATAGAAATTTTAAGTATAATGCAGAACATCGTGTAGATAGACTAAGAAACTGAAAATCAAATCCTCCATGAAGACAACTACATTTACAGCAGAGTGATCGAAATTAAGTTTCTGAGACCTCTACAAATTGACTGAAAGCATCAGAAATTATCCTAGAAGGAGCTTTAATACTGGCCATATTCTTTAATAAATCACCTATGGATATGGAAGAAACAGCTTAAGAAAATATTGCCTAAAATATGACAATCATTTCTTATGAAAAGAATATTGATTAAAGATTGATTCTGTGAAAAGAGATGAATAGAAATGATGGTAAATAAAGCTAAAGTATTTTCATGTCTAAGTTTTTTCTGGAAAACAATAAAGGAACAAAATGTGTTAACATGATGTCGTTTCAGGAATCATTATAAAAGAAATGTAAAAGAAAAGCATAAATGTGAGCAAGAAAGGATTCCAGGTGAGTAAGTGTAAGTATCCAATGGAACAAAAAAAGCAGCACAATTGTGGAGATATAACCAGATATTTGAACAGTATATAACAATTCATTATTTCTTAAATAAAAGATTATTGGAATAACTATAAACTCCAAAACATAAGCCTTATAAAACTTAAAATAAATTAATTCAAAAAACTTAGATGCTTTGGAATGGAATAAATAGAAAAAGAACAAACCAACCACTCAAACATTAACCCAGAAGGAAAAAAAGACATAAAAATAATATTGATTGTTATAGACACAGGAAAAAAGTATCATGTGATTTTAAAAAACCAACTCTAAGAAATGATGCTGCAGAGATGCATAGAGATGTAGAAAAATGAAACCATGTCCCTTCTCTCACCCTAATCAAAAATCAATTCAAAATGGATGGAAGACCTTACTGTAAGAACTAATATTGCAAAAGAAAAGCACAGGGAAAAGACAGAATATTGGCATAAGAAAGGGTTTCCTGAAAAATACCCCTATAAGTCAGGTTACATTTGAGAGAATTGACAAGCAGAATCACACAATGTTTCAAGGCATAGGGAATGAAACAATTAGCAGACTGAAGAAATGGGCTACAACAAATCATTTCCAATGATATGTCTGACAGGGGATTGCTAACAAGAATCTATAAAGAACTCAGAAAAATTAGACAGCTAAAAGCAAACTATTTAGTCAATAAATGGACAAATAAATTGAACAGAGCTCTCCTATGAAAAAATAGGAATGGCCAATAAATATATGTAAACATGGTCAATGTCCTTAGCTACCAGGGAAATGAAAACTGAAGCATTTAATACATTTGGATTCCTTTTCACCCCAGTCAAGGCAGCTATTAACTCACACACACACAAACACACACACACACACACACAAACACACACAGACACACACACACACAGACACACACACACAGACACACACACACACACACAGCGGGAGGAGATGGGGAGAGAGAGGGAGAGAGAGAATAAACACTGGTGAGGATAAGCAGAAATGGAACCCTAACTCATTACCAGGGAAAGTATAGCCTAGAGAAGTCACTGTTTAATTTAGAGTGGAGTTTCTAAAAAAAAAAAAAAAAAAAAAAAAAAAGAGAACAAAGTTACCATCTGATCCAGCTATAATACCATGGCTAGGAACATTTGCAAAAGCATATAAGACCATATACTGCACAGACTGGTGTATAGTAATTCTTTTTATTGTACTGCTCACAGTAGTAAAGCTATGGAGTCAGCTAACTGACCATGAAGGGAAGAGATAAAGAAAATATATCTTATATGTGCATAACACAGTTTTATTTGGCCATAAAAATGAACAAAATTATGTTGTTTGCAGAAAAATGTATGAAATTGAAGATTATAACAAGCCAGATGTAGCTAAACAAACATTAGTTTTTCTCTCATAGGAAAAAAATATATGAAAATATATATGTAATATGTATGTGATATGAATGTACATCATACATCTGTCACATGTACATGACATGTAAGTAGAGAGAAAATGTGAGGGGTATCTAAAAAGGGATGGTGAGAATTAGAAAGTAAGAGAAAACAAAAAATATTTTAAAAATATTTATTTCATGCAGAATCTATATCTAACTACCGATATATGTACGAATGTGTTAATGCATGACATCAATGCAGAGAGATAGCTATGTGTGGAAAGGAAGCAAGCTAGTAATCCAGGAAAGGAGAGAGGTATGCAAACTGCAATGTAAGGACAGCATAATGAGACATCTGCAAGAATATATTATCTTGAAAATTCATCTACTAGGAATGGAGACAGGCTCAGCAGTTAAGATCACTTGTTATTATTGAGGACCAGGATTCGATTCTTTCTCTTCATCCACATGGTGACTCACAACTGTCCGTTACTCTAGTATTAGAAGATCTAATGTCTTCTTCTGACAATGATGGGCACCAGATATGCAATTGGGATATACATACATGTGAGCAAAACATACACAGAATGAAATAAATCCTTTTTTTCTAAAAGGATCAAGTCAGTAAGAAAATATTAATCCTAAATTTTGACAGTTCATAATAAGCTTCAAAATCCTTACACAAAAACTACACAATGTAAAATTGTGACTTTGATACGGAGCTCTATAAAACAATAAGGAAATAGATATCCCAATGAAGCAATTCAACTCTCTCAGAGACAATTCGATTAAATTTAGCATCATAATTAAAGACAAGAAAATGACACCACATGCTTTGAAAATGATGTCTTTTTGAAATTTAGAATATTTTGCTTAAGTTGAAAACCTGGAATCCAGAACTCAATGGATTGACAGATATGAGACTTTTGTGGCTGTGGCCATTGTGTCTACAGGCATCAAGAGGGCACTATCATGTTCTCATTGTTTCAGACTGGAAGGCCGGATATACCCATGCTACCTTCTGGAGTCATGAGGCCTGATAAGCTGCTTATAAACACGAGTAGGATAGTCCAGAATGTTAACAGAGCTCCTGAGTTGGTATTTCTATCATTAAAAAGCTGAATATGGTGGCTCATGGAAATTTTTGCTTTACTTTACTCCTCACAGTAACACTGGGAAATATTACCTTCTCGGATAAAAAAAAAAATTAAGCAAATAGCACATTACCGAGCTAATGACCTGGACAGGATATCAGCCTCAAGCTTTCACTGACCAGCTCTCCTTTAATCATGTGCCTCATACTCATCCCTCCAAAGTCCAGTGTTGGTCCCACAATGATGAGAGGAAAGGAAAATGATTGACATGCCTCGTCTGTCTCATGCCGGAGTTCTAGAGCTTACTCTGTATGTCATCACAATGTAGCAATTTTGTAAGCCAGAGTCATAATTTTCTGCTTCATCTATCAGCGGAACCTTCCATCTGGCATTGAAACGTCATGCTTGTGATTAGTTATGTTCTACATCAAGTTTTCACTTAAAGTTGCATAGGTTTCTTATTCAAATGAAAACTTTTTACCATCATATTCTAAATTGGTTAAGTTGAAGATATCAGAGCACATATAAAAACATTTATGTAAGGGAAAGAGAGTAACAAACTAGCTCTGTTCATTTTGCCACACAGTTTACAAGATAGAAAACAATACTGAAGCTCTGTTAGTCCCCAGTCACCCCCTCTATTCTTTCCCCACAGAGATAATCACCATTCAGAATATATATTTACTATTCTGTTACTTGATAAAATATAATGGTTACAAAACACAAGCAAGCATCCCCATAGGAAATACTCTTTAGTTTTATGTTTTTAAACTTGATATTAATGGCTTTTGACTGTGAGTATTCTGTTGCAATTTCATTTTATCAAGAAATGTTGGCGATGTGATTTATTCATGTAGAAGCCAACAGACACAGTCCTTTCATCCCCAAAGTTACATCAAAATATATCTAAACTTATTGCCTGTTCTCATGATTGACATTTGATTTGTCTCTGGGTTTTTCCTATTCTGAAAAATTTTACTGCAAATTTTTCCACCTTCCACATCTTTTAAAGCTCTCTACTGTTGGCCAAGCAAACATAATGATCAGAAAATGTTTTCAGTTTAACTTTCCCAAACAATGCCCCACTAGTTCCTAAAGTCTTTGTAGAGATTTGCATCTCTCGTTTAAGCTCATTACGAATTTTTACCAGCCCTTGTTATTACTTATTTGACTGATGCCTACTTGATTTTTCTTTGTTTCTTTCCTGTAATGCTTAGTATGTTTTATTGGTGGGAGTTCTATGGCTTCTTGAATTTTATTTACATTCAATTTACATATCGACTACAATTCTCCCTATCCACTCCTGCTGAACTCCCCACCCCCTCAAGTCCACAGAAAGGGTAAGCCCTCCTCTGGGGAGCCAACAAAGCCTGGCACATTAAATTGAGGCAGGACCAAGCCACTCACCCTTGCATCAAGGCTGAGCAAGGTATCCCTCTATTGGAAATGGGCTCCAAAACGCCAGCTCATGTACCAGGGATAGATCCTGGTCCCACTGCCAGGGGTCCCACAAACAGACCATGCTATACAACTGTCACCCACATGCAGAGGGTCTAGTTAGCCATGAAGGCTCCCCAGCTGTTGATCTAGAGTCAGTGAGCCCTCACAAGCTTGGGTCCTCTGTCGCTGTGGGTTGCCCTTCCATGATCTTGACCACCCTTGTTCATATAATTCCTCCTTCTTTTCTTTACCTGGACTCCCAGAGCTTGGCCTGGTGCTTGACTGTGGATCTCTGCATCCATCAGCTAATAAGTGAAGGTTCTATGATGACATTTAAGATAGTCACCAATCTGATTACAAAGGAATGACATTTTAGTCACCCATTCCATTATTGATTGCTAGGAGTCTTAGCTGGGGTCATCCTTGTTGATTCCTGGGAATTTCCCTAGCACCAGGTTTCTCCATAACCCCATAGTGACTCCTTTATCAAGGTATCTCTTTCATTGTTCTCCCACCCTGTCCCTCCCTCAACTTGACCATTCCATTTTTCTCATTCCTATCCCCTCCCCTCTACCACCCCCTTCACCGCCAGGTTTCCCAGGAATCTCATCTATATACCCTTCCCAGGGTGATCCATTTGTCCCTATTGGGTTCTTCCTTGTTTTCTAGCTTTTCTGGAGCTGTGGATTGTAATCTGTCTCTCCGTTGCTTTACCTAAGTATCCACTTACGAGTGAATATATGCCGTGCTTCTCTTTCTGGGTCTGAGTGATTATCTCACTCAGGATGACTTTTTCTAGTTTCATTCTCTCTAGTTTGCATTTGCCTGCCAATTTAATCACTGATGACAGTGGAGATGATGTGGAATAAGGGGAGCACTCTTCCCCTGCTCATGGGAGTGCAAACTTTTACAGCCAATTTGGAGAACAGTGTGGCAGTTTCTCAGAAAACTGGGAATCAGTCTACCTCAAGACCCAGAAATACCTCTCTTGGGGATATACCCAATGGATGCTCAATCATACCACAAGGACATGTGCTCTACTATGTTCATAGTAACATTTGTAACAACCAGGACCTGGAAATAACCTAGAGGCTGTGTTTTTTTAATACCTTAATTTCCAATCATCTCTCTACAGTAAGTTTGATAGCATATTGCTCATTCTTTTTTTTTATACTTCAGTTCATAAAGAATTGTAATTTTATTACCCAGTTGTAACTGGCACCACTCTTTAGCAGCATCAATATACAATATCAGTATACCCTTAGTGTGTAAGGACATCAAACCCATCATTTAACATATTCAACCAGTGCAGTTTGGGGTCAATGGTCATCATATGTAACTACTAATATAAATGTTGCTTTCATTGGAAGAAGTTTGAGTTTTGTCTCAGAGGTCCCATGGTGGCAATGCTGGGGGTGTGGTACAGTGCACTGTTCAGGATATGAGGCATGGTGGGAGGCCCTTATGTCAATCATTATCTCCCTACTCCTTCCAGCTTTATGGGACTTTCTTCTTTTGGTTTATTTGAGTTAAATAACCCACCTGCTCTAAATTTTGCAGTCCACAAACTCAGGAGTATAGGGACTTCTAACCTTGTATGAGTCTGTTCATTACTTATTGAAAATATGTTTTTCACGTAAAATGTTCTGATCAGGGTTTCTTTCCTCTCTTCCATCTGCTCACAGATGTTTCTCATCTCCACATACACCCTACTCATTACTCTCATTCTCTCTCTCTATCTTTAGAAAACAAACAGGCAAATAAACCCAAACTCACAAACCAGAATAAAACAAAAAACATAAGAAACACACGGACACAAAATTAAACAACTACATAACACAAACTAAAATCCACATAAACAAATAATTTGAAACTTAATATGCAAGAAGAGACAGAGAGAGAAAAAATGACAAAATGAAGCAATATGAAACAAAAATACCTACAAAATCATTGAGCTTGTTTTGTGTTGGCCATCTTCTGTTGGGCATGGAGTCTACCCTTAAATGTGGTTTATATATCCAGTGAGACTCACTGGAGAAAACTAAGTTTTTCTTTTGTGACTAGATTGTCACTGGCTGCTTTTAGTCAACCAGTCTGAATCCAAAGATGCATCTATGAGGAACTGATGAGGGAGATGGGGAGAGAGAAGGGAGAAGGGGAGGATGGGGAGAGCTTGAGGGAATGGGATGGTTGGGATGGAGGAGGGGTGGATGAGGGAGCAGGGAAGTAGATATTTTAATTAAGGGAGCCATTTTAAAGTTGTCAAGAGACTTGACTCTGGAGGGGTTCCCAGGAGTCCAAGGAGATGTCCCTAGCTTGTTCCTTGGGCAGAGGAGAGGGTGCCTGAACTGGCCTTATCCTATAGCCACACTGATGAATTTCTTGCATAGCACCATAGAATCTTCATCCGGCAATGGATGGAAATAGAGACAGCGACCCACATTGGAACACTGGACTGAGCTTTCAAGGTCCATATGAAGGGCAGAAGGAGGGAGAATATGAGCAAGGAAGTCAGGACCGCGCTGAGACGGCAGGATTGATCTAATGGGAGATCACCAAGGCCAGTTGGACTGGAACTGATGGAGCACGTGATCAAACCTGACTCTGAATGTGGCTGACGGTGGAGGCTGACGGAGAAGCCAAGGACAAGGGCGCTGGGTTTTGATTCTACTGCATGGACTGGCTTTGTGGGAGCCTAGTCCTTTTGGATGCTCACCTTCCTGGACCTGGGAAGAGCAGGGAGGACCTTGGATTTCCCATAGGGTAGGGAACCCTGACTGCTCCTTGGACTAGAGAGGGAGGTGGAGGGGGGAGGGGGAGGGGGAAGTGGGAGGAGGGTAGGAGGTGGAAATTTTCAATAAAAATAAATTAATTAAAAAAAGATTAAAAACAATTAGAACATTTTCACATCCCAATTCCTTGATTTTGATTTTTTTAAACTTGCTAGTAAGGCTCCAAGGAATTGTCAAACATTGTGTAGACCAAAACCAATCCCTGAAAATTCACTAACACTTATGATTGTATCTGTAATGAAGTCAATACATGCAGAACTAGCTTCTTTCACCACTGCTGTGATATGCAGATACACATCAGCTTGTTGCCTGTTGGTAACCTATCATGTTAGCACCAAGAACCAGGCTACTCAATTTTTAAACGTTTATTTGCCCTTAGTCTCCTCCTTAGCCTGAAATTTAAGGTATATAACTTTGGGATATGATTTAATAGTTGTTGGTAATGAATTAGTTTATCTGATTTGTTTATATTATAAAGACTGTTTTTAGATAATGAACATAAAATTTGAAATGTCATGGCAATGTTTCTCAAAGTATTGCCTTTGAAGCCTTATATCCCATCATGCTGTATTAATACTGAATATGCAGAATTCTGGACTGTGTATTCTTGACTCATGACTAAGATTCTGGGAAGCAGGGAAGGAATCTTCATTTAATTTACATTATTTCAAAATTATATTGATGATGGACATTCCTGGAGCCAGAAAAGGTTATACCTCAGTCCATTCTATTCTGAAATTAAGCTGAGGCTGAATGCTAAATTCGTGTAAGAATTTGTCAACTCCCTCTATTCTGCCATTCATCATTGCTTATGTAAGTGTTCAATAACTGAGTTTGCCTGCTATAATGAGACCACTCTTCAGTGAATTTGAGAATTCACTGCCATCCAATTTAGTAGGTAAAGGGACTGATAACCTTCCTTGAGTGTATGTTTTGCAACAAACGCTTAAGCCTTAGCCAATGACAATAGCTGCACTTCAGCCGATTCCAGGCTGTCACATGATCAGACTACCTCCTCCAATATAGGAACTGTGGAAACATCACCAATCAGGAATTTCTGTAGCTCACTTCTGGGCCTGTGAACACCAAGCCTTCCTTGAAGAGAGTTCTTGAAACATCTGGTTTGAATTCTGCTAGATTAGTAAATCATTGTTTGCTCAGATAAAGTTTTCTTTTCTTGACTTTTTCAATTTACATTATGTTGATGGTGCTATTTCTCACACTGTAGATAGAGGAAGGCTGGTTAACCAGTTAGTGAATCTACAGTTAAAAGTCTTGGGTCCATAACTCAAGTCAATAAATTCACAGGAAGGACTAAAACTTTCCAAAGCACAGGAGCCTTCTCTGAAAATACTCTAATACTAGTTACTACTAGAAACCTATGTTTAATGTGGTGGTTTCTTGGTGTTTTCTTTTCTTTTTTCTTTCTTTTTTGTTTTGTTTTTCCAGACAGGGTTTCTCTGTATAGCTTTGGTGCCTGTCCTAAAACTAGCTCTTGTAAACCAGACTGACCATGAACTCACAGAGATCTGTGTTCCTCTACCTCCCAAGTACTGGGATTAAAGGCATGTGCTACCACCACCCGGCTTTCTTGGTGTTTTCAATATTCAGATATGAAGATTTTACTTCCAATAGTGACAGAAACATGCAAGGAAAACCAACTATTTCAGCTCATTTTTCAAAAATCTTCATTTTCTTTATAATGCAAAAGTGAGGAATAAATGCTAAGACAAAGATCATGGTGTGGACCGTCTCTGTCAGCATTAGATACTTCTTTACACAATGAGAATCGGTTCCTTAAAATAGCTCTGAATGTCTCTATGGTGTCTCCAATTGTTGTTGAATGTCAGGATTTTGTTAATTAATCATAATATAGTTAACAGATGGTAATATTTAAATTTGTGAGGAAATATTTGTACAAAACTGTATGGTTACCTGAAGCATAATATGAATCCTTTAATGATATAAATATCAAAGCACTGAGTTTTTAATGCATGCTTGTCAGAATGTTGTAATTTCAATGGAAGTAAGAAATATCATCCTGAAGTTGAAATATAAAACTTGCAAGATATTTTTGTATTCATTCACTATCAAAATAGTACTCATAGAATGTATTCCATCCATGTTGAGACAGATGGTTGGATTATTGCTGTTGTGCCTCTACCCTTTTAAATGTTAATTCTTGTTGTTTATTAGACATATTTCACTCTAAACCTGCATTCAGCAGATGATCAATGAACACTTTTCAATTAAAGGTTGAGCTGTCCATCACTGTCAAAAGGAAGGACTCTGGCCGTGCCTGCTTAAAAGAACAATCTCTGCTTTAATTTTATTTTTAAAAATAACTTACAAAGCAACTGTTTTGCTTTTGGAATCTTCAACATCTATGGGCTTGGTTGATTTTCTCTGTTTCCCATCCTCCCTCTTGTCTTTAAGGATTCTTTTGCCATAGTAGTCCCTTTCCATTTTCCCCTGTTGTCTGTGAGGTTTTGTTTTGCTGTTGTTTTTAATTGTATTGTCTTCTTACGAATCTAAATATACGAATAGTTTCTGAAACCTATTATAATTTTGGATGATTATTCCATACTATAAGACAATGTAGAAAGAAAGCCCCAGCATATCTGCATGGGAGTAGGGAGACGGACAACACTGAGCCTGCCTGTATGCTTGGGTGACTTGAAGTGAAACAGCTAGGCCATGGTAACCAACAGGTGCAGTAAGATACTTTGTCACCGACCGCCTAGCAGAAGGCATTGAAGGAAGGATATCATTCTAGTCTGGTCTCCAGAAACACTGCTAACATATGTAATACACAAAAGAGCCTCTAGCACCCTGAAAATTTTAGGCTATTCCCATTAAGGTTTGAAGAGATGATTCTCTGAGAGTGAAGTACCACCGTTTCAAGTTTGTCTCTCAGATAGCGAACACCTCTTTTATGGTAGACCTGCCTGAGGAGGAAAAGAAAGCACAATTCTTGGGTGCATGGTGCAGAGTATAATGTGACTGTCATATAATGCACATTTCAAAACAAAAATAATCATGTAAAATTACTTACTTGTAAAAATGACGTGTGGGGCAGGGCGGTGGTGGCGCACGCCTTTAATCCCAGCACTCGGGAGGCAGAGGCAGGCGGATCTCTGTGAGTTCGAGGCCAGCCT
>NC_022015.1:77358094-77361321 GCF_000317375.1 Microtus ochrogaster | reverse complement strand
AAAAAAAAATGACATGTGGGTTACAAAAGGGTTATACTTCAATAAATCCGTCATAAGTTGAAAATACTATCAGTTAAAACAACTCACAGGCACCTACCAGACATTATAGCTGAGGGACACAAAACACAATAATGCATCTCTTGCTTATTCTTGGAATTTTGTGGATGGCTGAAACTTGCAGACTGATACTGTGCTCAACAGAGGATCAGACTACATATTATTAGACTGAGAAAAAAAGGTCAAAATACAAAGCACGGTTTCTACTAAATACATATTATCACCCCTTGTAACGTTCAAAATCATAAATGGGGCCATAATAAGTTGAGTTATGTCTTTCTTTCTGCAAAGGTAAAAGGAAAATGGAACACTTAGGGATGATTCCTAAAAAAACTCATTTCTGGAGAAGCAGTGCATTCTATCTAAAGAAATAAACACAAATGAAGATGCCTTTGCAATTTCTTGGTTTGTTGAGTGGAACCTTTAGAGTGTGTTTTTTTTTCCTGCTTAAATTCTTGCTGATTCTCTTCCTCTCTCTCTCTTCCTCAGGAGAACTTTTGCAGAGTGTGGCCATGGCTACTTGAAATATGCCAACTGTTAATATCCCCAGAGACTAACAATTGAGGAAAGCCATTACCAACCTGATGATTCCAGGTGTGCTCTAACCACAACTTTAAACCACACCACAGGAAATGTAAAGTTTTTATTATGTTGTTCAAGAATGCAAATAATTTGTGAGGCAGTATATTAAATAAACGGCATATCTTCCATTTCAATTTCCTGCATTCAAATTCCCACTCATGTGTGTTTTCTCCTGATTAAATGGCAGAGAAGAAGCTCTGGTGACACTAGAGATCAGTGTCCCAAGGCACACAAGAAGGGCAGAATGTGGTCTCTGAAGGAGAAGAGAAATCACCAGATAAACCACCTCTCATGAGAAGCAAAAATTAAAAGAAAAAAGTCAGCACCGTATGTCCTCCAGAGTTTTAAACAACTACCAATTTCTGCACATACAAAGAACAAAGACTATGATATGGTTAGAGCATCTAGAGATAACATTATGTATGTAAAATAAATATGATACATACTCAGATAGTGATGGCACTTAGTAAATGAAATTTACCTTTTAATATTGAAACTGAATCAGGGGAGTCCACACCCTATATGTTATAGGACCTATCTGTGTTACTATCCATATGGGAGTTTCTCTCTCTTTGATGCCTGGTCTTTTGATGGTAAATATAAATATGGCCAAGATATTGTCAAATGCTTCATTACATTATTTGCTTCTGACAACTGTGATCCTCTATTTCAGTGTGTGTTATGACTACTGCTCATGGAAACAAAGGAAGAAAAATTATTAAGCCATTAAAAACCTTTGAATATTCATAACAATATGGCCATGTATGATTATTTAGAGCAAGAAGTCTCTATGAGATGAATAAGTGGAAATCCTTGCATTTTTCTTCCTTTAGCCTTATTCCGTCAGTTTTGAGGCAAGGACTTACAGTTAATCTTCATTATTGCTAAATTACTTTTCCTTTGGAACGTCAACTAGCAGAAGTCTATAGATGGTGGGGAGCTCTCCACATCAGAATGAGCACTTGAACAAATAAAAAGCCTTGCTTGTTGTATATTCATCAAGGATTAATGTGGATGGAAATGCAATCCGCTCAGTGAGTGCTGGAATTTTTCTTAATCAGAAATATGCTTGAGGAACACTTTTAAAGAAAGGAAGATCAATTAATAGCAAACTTCCTAAATACAATGACAGAATAATATGGCAGAGGAATTTGTTACAATTTTATGAACTTTTCAAATAACAATATGCCCAAGAGTAATACAGCTATGATTTCCACAACTTCTATTAAAATGTCCACAAAGGATACAAAAAAATCCACTTGCCCGGAAAATTTTAACACATTATCTATTTGAAACATTTAATTATATATTTAATGTAGATGCAAATAAAAATTCTCAGGGGAAAAAAACAAACCAAATCAAGATTTTGTTACTAATTTAACAAAAAATAGTCTGCAGAGGGTGGAGAGATGGCTCAGAAGGTAAAACCACTGACTGGCATTCAGGTAGTCCCTGGCCAATCACCAGCACCCAAGGGGTGGTTCACAGCTATCTATAAGTAGGGTTCCAAGGGATTAAATGCCCTCTTCTGACCTCTTTAGGCGCTAGGCATGCATAGGGTAAAATACAGATATTTAGGCAAAACACCCACATACATTAATAAAAATAAGTAATAGAAATTAACAGGCTAGCTATTTTTAACATGTGTTTATATTTAGCATTTATAGTATTGCTATTAATGTTTTGAAAACTTCATCCTCAGTACTCTAGTGAGCATTCAAATATACTTTACTATCAATGCCTTTGTATTTATTGACAGTAATAAAAAATTCTCAGTATGTACAATGAGTTTTGGATCATAGAAAATAATCGAAGGCTGGGATCAATGGAGGGTTGCTTTCTGCACAGTCTGAAGACCTGCATTCTATTCCTGACACTCACATACTGAAAAAAGAGAGAGGGCTCCTGTGAATTGCATTCTGACCTTCAGGTGAGTATTGTGGCATTTGCTTGCCTGTATACCCACCAAATCTCTCCTCCACACACATACAAAACAAATAAATGCAAAAACAAGTAAAGAAAATATTTCAACTAACAGTAATCACAGTGATTTGACTTCATAGGTTTATGTTTTGAGGTGTAATTTGAAACAAAGGCAGGTGACATGCGCCAAAGGTGGCCTTTTCCTTCTGAGACTTGTTAGCACAATTGGCATTGGTAGCTGCAGGACATCTCCTCATAGAGTGGTTTCCCTTGGGAAAAGAGAAACCTCAACAGAAACTCTTCTGCTCAGTTAGGAATGTGTCCAGAATGCCACTAATAATAACCAAAAACCCAGAATACCACAGTTAAAACAGCTGAAGGTTGTTTATTGACAGCACTCAGGCATGCCAGTGATGGAGAGAGCTCCTCACCTGCTTTAATAAGCTCGAGGAGGGCTGTGCTTCCACAGATTCACAGCAAAACTGCAGCAGCACCGGCTCTTCTAAGTTTGCTCAGGATAGAAGTATGAGAGCACTAATTATAGGCTCAATGTCCTATAAATAAAGAACATTGAGCCTATAATTAGTGATCCTAGAGAAGCTAAATAAGGAGAACCCAAAGAAAAACATATAGGCATCCTCCTGAATATTAACCTTCATCAGGCG
>NC_022015.1:77352685-77357769 GCF_000317375.1 Microtus ochrogaster | reverse complement strand
GGAGTTCCCACAGGGCAGGAAACCCTGATGGCTCTTTGGGCTGACGAGGGAGGGGGACTTGATTGGGGGAGGGGGAGGGAAATGGGAGGCGGTGGCTGGGAAGAGACAGAAATCTTTAATAAATAAATAAATAGATAAAAACGTAAAACAAAAAAAAAAGGAGTATGAGAGCAAAGAACAGCAGCAGGTAAACCTTTGACCTTAGCTAAGAGCTCAAAGGTTTCCTCAGACATCTCTGAACCAAATTTGGCACGAATTGCTATTGAATTATCTGAAGAAACCTAAATGGAGTTAAGAAATAAATGCTGAACAGATGATAAAAAGTCTGGTATTTAAACCCAGGGGAGAATAAACCATCTTTGGGTTCCAAGTTTATTTTTTGTTTGTTTTGAAGTGAACATTTCTAGTCCTCAGAATCCACTCCAGTTGCCCATCTCTTCAAGTGCAATAGGATCTTAGACTCAATCACTAGCCCAATGTTTAAGCCAGGAAAGAAGTTACAAGGACACCTCCCCGTGCAAATGAATTACTATGATGTGACAAAATAGACACTAGCTTAGAAACTATGAAACTTATATCATGGGTCTCTTTATTTTAATAGCCAAAATATTGAAAATCAGACTTCTTCGGGCATGTTCTCACCAAAGATAAAAAGCTTTGAAAAAGATCATGGCTATTTAGCTATGTTCTTCAGATCTGGAGTTTTGCAAAATCATCCAGCATTCCCCATGAAAGGAAAACACTAAAAGGAAGGATCATAACATTTAGTTATAACTGATCAAAATGTGATCATTCTCGTTTATTTGTTAAGATTCCATAAGTGTTTCATCTATCAAAAATGTACAATGTTATTAAAGTGATTTAAAAATCAGTGAACAAGATTCTCTTCCAGAATGCCCCATGGGCTTTAACAAATATTTTAATAAAGCAAAAGAAAAGTGTAATGATATTTCTCCCATTAAGATTTCTCCCATTCCAAGTATATTTAATATGAAAACATGCAAGAAAATGCCCCAAATAAATTAATCACATTCTATTTGTATATGCTTTCTATTTTTGAGAATATACTATAATTGCAAGAGATTTCTGAATAAAAGCATATCAAACTTTTGTAATTCGACGGCAATAGAAACTAAGACTATTTTCATATGTAAAGATGATTGCCTAGAAAACACCCAAGAGAACAACTATATTCTACACGTGATAACTGAGAATCCATCTCTCCATCTGTTCATCAATGTATCATTCCTATTTATCAACTATCTATCATCAATCTTTGTATGGTACACACACACAAGCACACACACACACACACACACACACATATATATATATATACACACACACACACATATATATACACACACACATACACACATATGTCTACTGTATCACTCCCTCAAGCATAGTTTTGGAGAGGAGAAAAGAACAGACTATTGCTTGTCAATGGATATAAAGTGTCAGAAAGAAAGAAAAACATTTTAAACTAGTTAATAAAAATGTAAGCTTATATATAATTAAAATAATAAATGACATACTTCAGAGACAACTTAAATGACAAAGTGTTTGCCTTGGGTTCCAAGTACCCACATAAAAAGCTAGGCATGGTGGTAAATGCTTATAATCCCAGTATTAGGTAAACAGGACAAAGTAGACCATCAGGCTTACTGACCAGGCAGTCTCGTCTATTTGGTGAGTTCCAGGTCAGTGAGAGATCCTCTACAAACAAACTGTGACCAGCACACAAGTAAAGACAGTAAGTGACACTAGAATTGCCCTCTGGATTCCAGATACATGTGCCACTACATACTCAGCTCATAGAAATATATCACACTGTTAATAACAGCTTTTTTTTCTTTGAAATTTTCATTCTCTAAAAAATAAATGTTTCCCCTTTATTATCTTGCCTTGGGAAATAGTAGGTCACTCTTCTCTTAACATTCTTCCTTGGGCTGGTTTCCTTAAATGACAGTAGAATTTCCATTGTCCTGTTATTTCTTCCTTACATGATGCCATAGCTAAGTCTGTGTTAGGTTTCTTCAACAAAGGCATTCTGTCTTTCCTCCTGACCACTCTGTTTAGCTCCATATCAATTTTGTGTGTATAATGTAAGCCTCCAATATGATATTTTACCCTCTACAATATGTTATTTTACCCTTAACAAACATATAGTCATGCAAATTTTCTTCTGTTTTCTCCTGTCAATCACACCTTACGGTTTATGGCCTTTTTTCATCTAAACCTCTAGCCTCTTACCAACTCATCAATGTTTCCACTTCAGAATTATCCTGGCTTCCTTTTTTATGAAGATTCCTCTGTCTGACCACTTCCTCAGCATCCCAATTAAAAAGAAGCACAGTTTCTATTTCAGTGACTTACTCATCCACTTGTATAAAAACCCACAGTACTCTTCATCTTTCTGCCTTACAATTCTCCCTTTTCTGACACATAGAAAGAACTCTTAAAGAAAAGATGAATCAACCAATACTTTTAAAAAGTATTGCTGGAGTTTTATAACATCACTTGCATGTTCAATTAATTTAGTGTTCTCTTACAATGTCCCTTCACCTGGAGCTTACTCCCTGCTTCCATTGCCAGATGCACAGTGAGTGCATTGCTAAAGTTTTACATCTCATTCACAGGCTTTAGTTGCTTCACTGTTTAAAATGATCAATAAATTATTACAACTGGCACACAGGTCTGACCATGACTTTCTGTAGATTAAAGATTTTCCTTTGATCATTCTGCTGCACTTCTTCATGTGCAGGACCCAACATATATTTCTGTGTTCCTACCTCCACTAATATTGTTCATACTAGAGGCATATAGCTATATGTCATTAGTTTGACCTATTTTATTTGTTACTTTTATTCTTTTGTATTCAATGTTCTCCATGATTTTTAATCTAATCAACAAATATGATAATCTTTAGCTTAAAGCTTAGATAAAATGCTTGAACGCATACTCAGCACTTTATGCAATGCCTCTGTTGTTATGATAGAATAATAAATGTTTCAATATGTGTAGTCTTATCATTTTCATAAATTAAATATACAAAGCTTTCTGAATTTTGATTATATCCTAATAAATGTTCTTAAATGCCTCATGAAAATCTTTCTGACTTGTTTAGTCGGTCAACTACATTCTTGTTCATGTTTGTGTCAATAAAGTACATACAAATGCTTATCATGTAATTATTTTATTGACTTATTTAAAACATATGTATTTAATACTAGTTATATGCCAAAAAACTAAGATTATAATGTTAAAACAGAGTATTGTCACATATATCTCATAGCTTAGTTGAAGAAAGGTCAAGCTTTATGAGGAATAAATGCCAATAAGAACCTAGCAGAAAATTAGTCCACAGGAAACATTTTTGTCTTAAGAGATGAATGATGAATAAATATGAAAATTTGTGCTCATTAAATGACATCGTTTTACATACAAAGACTTTATAAACTCTAACCTTTTTTCCCCTCAAAGATCTTGACTCTGTTTTTTACATGATAAACTAGAAATATTTCCTGGGTGAAAACACATTACAGTGGTACCCATCTATCCATCTTGAAATCATTACTTTCAGGGATCACTTGAGGGATGGGTCCAGATGAACTCATTGCTGCTAATACATATAAACAAGAGATTCTCAACACTATGCCAGAAGCAGCTGTTTCTAATTAGCTGCAATGTGTACTTTGTTATTGGTGGAGTTGATGGCGAGCCATGCTGTATTCTGGAAAGTGATACCATCTTAGCTGACACCTCTTTGTGTGTCAATATTGTGTTACAATTACATAGATGTCACTTTTGGTCATCAGTTCAAATGGAATTTGCTTCATGAACCTAAATAGGCTGGCATTTGGGTGTCTGGCACACAGCCAAGCAGGTTTTTATCAGTAAAATAAAATGTCACAATGCAGTAGCCTCAAATGTCCTACATACCACAGTCTTGAGTTGTGCTGATCCCATTGTAATATTATGCTCTCACATATAAAAGCCAGTGGATGTGGCTATAACCATCAGCTCTCAAATGCCATAAATAGGTATCCATGGCTGAGAAATGACTCAATAGATTGCCTTATTGAAAGGCAGGATCTTATGTATCCAGGAATCTTAACCCAAGAAAGGACACCAAATGCTTTTTTTCCTCCTCTCCACAACATACCTGGATCAGTCAGTATTTGTTGCCTGAAGAATGCTTGGGACTATTGAAGTTTGTGCCAGATTCAATAAAACAAAGCTCTTTAACTCTCTTCAATCTTTCAACCACTTCATTTCCCTTAAATATGGAAAGGCTAACCTTGCCTAACTTTTCATTTTTTCACTGTCATTTCACCATATCACATTTAAATGACATTTAATCCCATATTCTCTTCTAGACTCTGAATACTCCATCCTTCCAATGACATTATTACTACCAGTTCCATTTCCTCTTTATCTTCTCATCACTCTTCCTCATTCTAAGTCTGAAAGACGGGATTATGAGTGATTTCCCGACACAACTGACCTCTGTCACCTAAGCATGACCAATTTATCTAAAATGGGAAAATTTCCATAACTCTCAAAAAGTTAAAGCTTAAATCAGTTATGAGGAGGCCCTGTAAATATCTACAAAACATACATTGTCATTATTCTCCCTGTAAAACATAAGTAAATAAAGCAAAGAATGGATACTTAGAATCTATAGTTGCTTGATGTTTGGATGAATTCCTTATCACAGAGTATATGGAAATACTAATATTGATGAGTCAACATGCTGCAAACTCTAAATTTATCAGAAACGTTTTCCTGGATGTGGGAGATCATTATGAAAACTTTCAGAAACATATTTATAATTAATTCCCTTTATTAAAACGTTTCCTAGACCATTCATATCAAAAGTTCTAAACCATTTAGATTCTGGTTACACAGAGCAAAGGACTGAATAATGTACATTTCCAATTCTCTGTTGTTATGTTAAATTCAACATAGGCTGTGACTTTATATAATTTCTTGTGAATGTCAGACCTTTCCATTTGATTTATACATATAAGGATTTGGAGAGAGAGAGAGAGAGAGAGAGAGAGAGAGAGAGAGAGAGA
>NC_022015.1:77339766-77352585 GCF_000317375.1 Microtus ochrogaster | reverse complement strand
GAGAGAGAGAGAGAGAGAGAGAGAGAGAGAGAGAGAGAGAGAGAGAGAGAGAGAAAATATGAATGCTACCATACTTTGGTAACAATGTATACCATAGCAAGTATGTAGAAGTCAAAGGGCAAGAAGACAGCTTTGTGGAAATGCTTTTCTCTTTTATGTGACTATGGATATTGAACTCAGACTGTAAGGCTTACAAAGCAGGAATTTTACCTATTGAGCCAACTTTGTGGCCCATGACAAAGGATTTTGTTGTTGTTGTTGTTTTTAAATTTAACTAATTGTATTAGTGCACTTGGGCATATCTCGGTTTATTTATATATTGCATTTCATAGTTTATCCTTTTTGATGTTTGTTGGTCTTTGACAAGTGAATATTTGTCAAGATATTTCTAATTGAAAATATGATAATTGTTTACATATAGAGTGCAATAATTTTATACATGCATAAAATATCTAATTATAAAATTGGGACAACTATACTTTTCATTTTCTCAAACAATTTTATGCGTTGATAAATTTCTAACTCAATTATGCTGAAATATATGGCAAAATATTATAAGCTATAGTCACCCTGGTGTGTTGAAGAAATTCAGCCATATTCTCTAATGAAGTCTATGAGTTCATTCTTTTTATAAATTAATCATTGACAGCAATTCCACATCAAATATTCCACTAAGAAACATCATCTCTGTCTTGAATATTTGGATATTTTCTTTAATTTTTAAAAAGAAAGCAGTCATTCATATTTTAATTTAATGTACAGTGTAGAGAAATTCTTTCAAAACTCTTGTTGAAAAACAGTCTTCCAGGAGTGAAGAAATCAAAGAGTTTGTTTGGCTTATTTTTTGAAAGGATGAAGAAACATTCAGAAAGGTCACTTTCAGGAACATTCAAGACCAATTATTCTATACGATTGCATTTTGATATTGAAGCTTACAGATAATAAAAATAGCTAAAATGTTGCTATGGCTGGCACGGAATCATCTACATTGCTTGACCTGAGACTGCCTGGACATTTGTACAGGTGACAAAACCCAGGAAAGGAGACTTGTCTCCAGGTGACACAAGAGCCACACACTGATTTCTTTCAGGTTAGTTGATTGCATTGTCAGGACTCTTATGGTTCTGAATTTAGGGGATTAAAGGAGGGCAAGTAAGCATTCTAGTTGGAATTTCATGGGCTTTCAAATGCTGCACTATTAAACTGCTACCTAAAGGAAATAATATCCTTTATCTCAGGCTCATCATATCATGAAAAAGAAAATTATAAATGGAAGAAAATAGTTATTATGCCAGTATTTAATGAAAGGTGTTTGGAGTTTTTTAAGGATAAATGTTGCATAGTTATGTAAGCAGATATTAAATAATACAAAAATGGTTGTATTAGTTATCAATTTATCTTTCTAACACCTCTGACTCTTATTTTAAATATTAGTATGTATATCTGTAGAGTATCCTTTATCTACACTTGTTGGGGATTTCCACAGTCTATATTTTCCACATGTTTTAGTGATTTTAAGTTTTTGCAAAATGAGAAAAATGGGGAGATTAATTGGATTAATTGGTGCTTCACTGCAAAGAAGTTTCAGCAAGGATCAGAAGCACATAGAAGATACCATTTCTTCTCAACCCAAATCATGTCATGAAAAGTGGTTTAGGCATATAAATATGCTCAATGACACAGTTCCTGGAATTGTTAATTAGGAGAGCTATTAAAATATACTTCCTCTCAATGCAAAAGAGAATTTTTCAAAGTTGAGTATGTTTCAATAAAGAGCTTTGTGAGATTACTATCAATTTGTTAAGATTTATGAGTTAGTTCCCCACCTAGGGACCATTTAAAACTAGGTGAAAGCAATTACACATAGTCACCTTCAGATATGCTTACTGAGTGTATCCCATCCTTTTTTAATACCAGGAGTCTATGATAATTGCTTGTCACTGGTGTGGGAGGTCCTTCTGTCTACGTGTTGCTTTTATTGGTTAATGAATAAAGAACTGCTTTGAGCCTATGGTGAGGAAGAACAGAACTAGGCTGGGAACGTTATGCTGTATACTGGCAGAAAGAAGGGCAGAGTCAGAGAGAAGCCATGGAGCCACCTGAGAGAGACACAGGGAACTTTAGCCGGTAAGCCACAGCCACATGACAATACACAGATTAATAGAAATGGGTTAAATTCAGATATAAGAGTTAGCCAATAAGAAGTGAGAGCTAATGGGCCAGTCAGAGATTTAATTAATACAGTATCTGTGTGGTTATTTTGGATCTAAGCTAGCCAGGTGAGCAGGAAGCAACAAGTGGTCCCCATACTACAAAACTCAGTCTGCAGTCGTTACCCAGATGCAGAGGAAGGAAGATGAGAACGCCTCACTGATAACTGTACCAAGCCACATGGCTAACATAGACAAGAATAATGAGCTAATTTTAGATATAAAATTAGTTAATAAGAAGCCTGAGCTAATAGATCAAACAGTTATAAATTAATTATATTATAATTATTATAGACCTCTGTACATTTCTTTGGGATTGAATGGCTGTGGGACTGGGCAGGACAGAAACTTCTGGCAACCGAATAGTGATGCCAAAACAAGACTAAGATCTTAGATGGGGAGCTGTGTGTGGTGGTGTGAATGCAGGAAAGCTGACAGGCTGAGCAGCTCAACTATGCCCCAGGCCCTGACTTAGATCTTTGAGTTGGTCTACCACAATAGCTTCCCCATTGGAGCTATTGGAGAGCATGAAGGAGACAGGCCCAGTAGATCCACAGCTGCAGGACTCCCAAGACTCAGGGCAACAGCAGAATAGCAAAGAGTCTTTATGAGGGTTTAGTACTGACATTGTAGCAGAAACAAGAGGACATCAACTATCTTGATGATACATTGCAATGAATATTTGTAAGTAAAATCTGTTTGGACTGATTGAGATAAAGGGTATACTGTGTGACACATCCCAATATCCAGTGCTACTATGACAAACAGTTATGTGATGGAGATGCGGGAAGGGCAGAGAAGTGGAATGGTACATGCAAAGAACACTGAGGTTGACAGAGGAGTTGATCATTGCTCAGAGGTGTTGACAAGTTTGTTTTTTTTAAATTAACTTTTATGGGGTAGAATGCAAGGAAGGGTAGAGGGTGAATATGGAAGGACGGGGAAATGAGTGGATTTGAGGTACATATGAAATACCCAAAGATTCAACAGCAAAATGTTTAAAAAATAAAATACATGATAAGAACATTGTATTGATTGGCAGGAACAAGATGATAATGGAGACTCATTAGTCACTAAGTGGCGAGAATGAATAGAAAAAAGAAAATAAGTTATTCCGAGTGAAGTTCTTTCTTTGGAAGTATGTACAGGGCTCTTGCCTTGCCTGTCTTTAAAGAGTAAAGTGCACAGAAAGAGAAGAGAAAACAAGTAAACAAAAAGAAAAAAAGGCAAAAAAAAACGCCTAAGACCTTAATGTATTTTTTAAAAATACTAGATAGAATATGCCTCCAGAATGAGTTCAATTTTGTGTGTTTTATTTTATTTTTAAAGAAGAGGCATTTTAAATGTTTTCCTACAATATTTATATCATAGAAAACCTTTGAAAATTCTTCATTAAAAATGGAACATGTTTAGTTGAAGAAAGATCAGACTCACAAGAATGTTCTACAAAGGGGGTTTAGGCTCACTACAAGTGGTACAAATGCACTGACCTAAAAGAAATAGAAGTCAGAGTGGTGTAAATTTTGATTTTCAATAAAGAAGAGATCCCATCAGAGATGTGCAAAAATAGAATATGATTTGGCCACTTCCGCAAGGGGACAAGCCCAGACTCTGCTGTTGAAGGGATTCTAGCTTTGGATAAATCATTGGTTTAATTGGAATTTAAGGTCCTTACAAGCATAAAGATCCCATTATTCTTGCCAAGATACATAATGAAGCAATAATTTCTACAGTACAGTCAGGACTCAGAAAAGGAGAAATGACTGTGGGAAGAAAGAATTTAAATAGAGGTTACAGTTTTCACAGATGAAATGGAAGAGTACTATCATTGTTTGAGATTACCCTTGATTGCCTGGACTTATATTAAAGGAAGAATAATATCATTGTTTGAGATTACCCTTGATTGATTGGACTTGTACTAAGATCCTAACTGTGAATACATTCAGACTGTCAAAAACAATATTCTCAAATGTTTTAAGTTATTTTAATGAATACTGTGTTTTGATGGGAAAAAAAACCAGAGATCTGAAGAACAAACATTAATGGCCATATCCGGTTGGGTCATCAGCATACATATCTTACATGAGCAGATTCATTGAAACAGGTTGTCACCACAAGAGACAAGGGTGGACAAAAGGATGAGTTCTCATCTATTAAGCGATTAAGTTTGATTTGTGTGGCTCAAAGCTCTGTAAATCTCCCATACGTGAATATGCTTGATACTATTGAAACAGCTGTTTGAAAGTGGTGAGGATGAGAAATTTAGTGTTTTTTAAAAAAATTACCATAACATAATAATATTATTTAAGCTTTTAGAAAATGCATCTTTCCTTTCTGTATTGGCTTTTCTATTTGTTGGGGGTGCTAAGTGGGTTGCAGTGAATAAGA
Organism: Microtus ochrogaster; assembly: GCF_000317375.1. Classification (NCBI taxonomy): domain Eukaryota; kingdom Metazoa; phylum Chordata; class Mammalia; order Rodentia; family Cricetidae; genus Microtus; species Microtus ochrogaster. Next base: position 77,347,987 of record NC_022015.1, on the reverse strand, counting down.
TCACTCATCTGTGTACTATCACAGGGTGAATGCTCATGAAACTCTTCTGTTATTTCTCATTTTTCCTCTTCTTAATCTGCCTTGAGATAATTTTTGAGAATTCCATATGTATATAGAGTGAACTATGATCATTTTTCTGTTATAACTCACACTTCATAATTTTGTTCTAATCTGTGCATGTGTATTATTGTACAAGTTGTATGTTTAATACTGCCCTAGCTAGTGTAAATGGTATTGTCCTAATGTGTACACATAGTACTCTTAACACTAGTGTGGTATCTGACTGCACAGTAGAACATGTTTTAAAGCTTTTGAGAATACCATTTTTTCTCTCATTCTGCCTTTTTCTTTCTATCTTGTAAAAGGAAAAAGAATTATGAGCCGAGGATATGATTCAGTGAATAAAGGTGTATATTAGCCATACTGATGACCTGAGTTCACTGTCTGTGATCTACATGGTGAAGGAGAGAGCTAAGTATTGCAAGTTGTCCTCCCAATTCCATACTTATGCACACACACACACACACACACACACACACACACACACACACGTACAGATAAAGAGCTAAGTATTGCAAGTTGTCCTCCCAATTCCATACTTTTATGCACACACACACACACACACACACACACACACACACACACGTACAGATAAAGAAGTAAATATAAATAAATGTAATTTCAAAAATTAAAAAGAGCTGATCATGTTGCTAGACAAAGTAGAGAATAGTATGACAACTAAAAATAATAAGCCATAAATGAAACAAATACATTACTAACAGATGACATATGTATAGCTGGTACAGAGCTGTTTTTCAATGTAGGATGAAGGCTGAGGCAAGAGAACCACAAATTTTTAACGCTTTCATGGCTACAGATCAGATTCAAGAACTGCTTGGTTAACATGATGAGACCATTTCTCTTCATAAAAGTTTAAAACATGTCTAGAGAGGCAGCAAAGTACTAGGCATTGGACTGGTATACGTGAAGGCTTGAGCCCAGAAACAAACTAAACAAAATGGAGTTCAGGCAACTTGTATAGACATCCACTGATTTTTTTGTTGTTCTCCAGAAATGGATGGGATAATTGTCTTACCAACAACCCAAATGTTGCTCAAATTCTAATTTCTTAATAATAAAAACCCGAAGATAGATATTAGGGTCAATGCTAAAAGATCAGAGAAGCAGTGCAGCTAACCACTAGCTCTTACCTCCATTAAATCCTCAGAACAAATGGGGGTATTCTGTCTCTACAAATCCTCAGACTGAATGCTGTCTCTATGAAACCTCAGACTGAAACCTGAGCTTCTGTCTCCTCCCTCTGTATATTCCTCTCGCTGCTCAGCCATATCACTTCCCCTCTCCACCAGCCTGGTGCTGGGGGATCAGAGGTGTGAGCCACCACTGCTTGGCTCTGTTTCTCTTTTACACTGATCTTATAGCCAGGATGGACTTTAACTCACAGAGGTCCCTCTTCCTCTGTCTCCTGAGTGCTGGGATTAAAGGTGTGTGTCACCACTGCCTGATCTCTATAACTAACTAGTTTGACTAGTTCCACACTCTGATCTTCAGGCAAGCTTCATTTGTCACAGCACAAACAAAGTATCACCACACCCAAATTTGCAGTGTTCTGCAAGGTCACTTCACAAATTTAGCTCCTGCTGATTTGAAGAGAAAATGCTGGAAGGTTTGATGAAGAAACTTTGCATCAGGCTTATCTTCAAAAAAGTTAGAGGTCATGCCACATGCTGAGGGTTACCCTTAACATTTACATGCTTTCTGTTGTCATCATCCCAATGGACTGACTAGGTATCTGTGTACTTTAAGGGACACATTACTAGACAAATATAACATAGGCACCAGCCTGGTTAGCGCGGAGGTCACCCTGAAAATCAAAGGGAAGAACATGGCAATTTACAAAACATTTTAAGCAATAAATCGAAGCAATTGAATCTATGTATGACAAACCTACTATATCTGTACTGAAATCTGGAAATCTCTTTTGTTTAATGCCCATATCCAAAACTGTTTTGTTTAGTTTATTTGTGTAAAACTTTAAAAGTTCCTGCTTATAATTACTGTTAGGGTGCACTCTATCAAACTGCGCACTCAGTTTCGTTTAATTCAAAGCTATGCTTCTCATTTAAGCCTCTTCATTGTTATATTTATTGTTCACACTCTCTCCCTCACGGAATCTTCTCCCAGTGTCATTGTCAGCGCTCTCATAATGATGCCGTTAAGGTTGTGTCAAAAGTATACTTGCATAATAAGGTAAACTGCTCTTTTCTAGGATTTGCTAAAATCAAAGTAATTATTTCCAGTTAGAGAAGTATTCTGGCTAATGGACTCTGAGCAGAAACTGAAAATATTCAAATTCACTGGTGGAATGAACTTGGCCTTGGCAGGTAGGCAAGTGTGAGTAGTAAACGCTACATCTCATTTTAATCTCATAGTTAACTCCAAAATCGAGGAGACAGGGGAGAGGATTTGATTTTACTTTGCAGAAAGATGAAATGCCTTTCTTCCATTCGTGCCTGTGCATTAAAGATGATAATTAATGGATTCCCCACTGCATCTGCAGAGAATGACTAAGAGAAAAGATTTAAAGTGGAAGGCGACATTTTCAGGTGTTCGGAAGCATTACGCTTTTCCAGACTTCGGTTTTATCCTAATGCTGTTGATGAGTGTACTGAGCTTGCTCAAAGCATGGGAAAGCAATTCAGTCTTAACCTTCACAGCTATCATTTCTCTCTGATCAGCAATATGAGGTGTCTCCATGGCCAGAAAACTGTGCCTTAGTTATGACTGCTGTACTCAAGAACAATCCTGTTGGCAATGCAAACACAAGATAAAAACTGACTGAAGAACAAGGGAGTTAATGTGACACACCCATGCACACACACATAATACGGGCATGTACACACCTGTATGTACACACACATACATGCACACACGCACACACCATAAGTTCATGAGAGCTGAAAGAAGAATGCCTAGTCTTTATTTTCATTATTTAAAAATTACTTTAGGTCAACATATAAAATTTTGTACTTTTATGAATTACCAAGTGATCTTTAAATATTGCTGTGTATTTTCAGTACATGTATTTTTGACAAGGCTTAGTAGGTTTTACATACCAACCTTGAAATATCTATCCTTCTGCCACAGACACCCAAGTTGCTAGAATTACAAATACAGCTATAGATGTACAAATGCAGTAGTGTTCAACTCAGCAAAAGTTTATCCATTTATTCAAATATCTGTAATTTCCTTGTTATTTAAACATTTGAAATCCTTTATTCTAACTTATGCTGAAGCATATATCAAGTACCTATCTATATTCAGGCTACTGTTTAATACAACAGTAACGTATTTTATCCTATCAAATGACTACTTAATACTTTCAGATAAAAGTTAAAACATCTACCATTTTTTCTGGCACTCTGGTGATCACGATTCTACACAAAAGTTCTACAAGAACAACTTGTACAGGTTCCACAATTGGAGATAATTTGTCTTTCTCTACGTGTCTTATTTCACTAAATATAATGTCTACATCTCAACGCAAGTGCCATACAAGAGAAAAAATGATAAAGAACAACATTTCATTCTTTGATGATTATATAAATCTCTGTGTGTGTGTGTGTGTGTGTGTGTCTGTCTGTCCATCTGTGTGTCTGTGTGTGTATGATATCACATGCTTTATTCATTCATTCACTGAAGGACACTTATGCAGTTAGGTTAATAACATTTCTGTGATATCTTCAAAAGTGCTTCAACACATATAGTAGTAAATACATCTCTTCAAATGTTGCTTCCAGTTCCTTTATGCATTGACTCAGTACAAGAACTCTGATTAGCATGGTAGTTCCACCTCAGATCTCTAAGAAACTCTCCCCTGTGCTCCATAATGGCGATACTTCTTTATACAGATACTTTCTTTTCTCCACATCGTTGCAGCACTTTTCTAAGAGCCTGGCTTTGGGGAGGTTCTAGGTGCTAGTATTTGGTCTTGTCTCAGTTAGACAGGTGTTCTGTTGCTTGTTTTCTCTGTCATTTTTGGTTCTCTTCTAAGAACTGTTATGCATTGCTTGGTAAGCAGTTCTTCTGTGATCATGACAGGTGTGGCCACTGGACGTTTCAGGTAAAGTGTGTTTCTATGTATTGGGAGCTGACATTTATAAATGGGGATGGACTATAAGGGTGTGTACAGGGGCTCCATAGCAGCAATGAAAGCATGGTGTTTTAACCAGGATCTGCTTAGTCTCTTGGGAAAAGGAGCAAAGAGCAGGGAGAAGCCACAGCTGGTGGTCTGCCACAAAACTGTGATTGAGAGTAGGGAATTAGACTTGTAAGAATGCTCTACAGCAAGAGAGCTGGCCCTCGCACTCAGGGGAGAAGGCTACCATCCCTCACCAGAGGAGAGGATGAACCTTCCCTGAGGTTCATGTAGCAGAACTGATTCTGCCTCTGAACCAAGGCTGTTAGCCCCAGAGGAGTGATCTGAGCTGCCTGGTTAACACCCAGGCCCACAACTGGGCCCTGGGTTGACTGACCCTAGCGTCTACTCCATATACGTCCTGCTGGAGCTTGTGAAGGGCAATATCCACAAGATCTCCAAGACACAGGATACCCTAGAAGAGCTCTAGTGAAGAACCAGTGAGGATGGTGGATTAAAAACCAGAGCAGTGATTCATTGCAATTAACAGTTGCCGATCAAGGGTTATACTATATGACACACTGAAGCCTCTAATGCAGTCAGGACCAACGAAGAGGTGATGGTGAGGCAAGAGAGAAGGAGAAGCAGAGATTTTGCCATTTCAAGTGTATAGATTTGTGTATGTGTGTGGGGGGATTGTTCTGTTATGGTGTATTGAGGTTTTTTTTATTACTTTGCTTTTTTGTTGTTGTTGTTTTTGTTTGTTTGCTTTCTTATTTTGTTTTGCTTTCTTTCGCGGGGTTGAGGGAAGTGACAGGGATGAGGTGAGAAAATGGTGTGACTGGGAAGTGAACAGAATTGCTGTTCATGATGTGCAACCCCTAAAGATTCAATAAAGAAGTTAAAAAAAAAAAACAAGGAATGGAGGGAGAGGTCAAGACCTTCAGCTAGTCTGCCTAATTAGCTGACTAGAGTGACCTGTGAATTCTCATGGAATGCCTGCTAGAGTTGGGGCTGGGATGATGTAATGAGTGACTTGAGGGGAGTTAAGAGGGGAAGATCTGTGTGATCCACTGGAGATGGGGCAGGGACGGAGTGGGAGGGAGTTTGTAGCATTTGGTCTGTTACAGAGCTAGGGATCAGACATGGGGGTTGGTTTTGGAGGAGCTGAGGGAGGTGAAGACCTGAAGTAGGCTTCCCTAGCTAGTGTGGACTGAGGTTGGAATAAAGCAATGAATTGGGGGAAGGGAGCTTGGAGGAGAAGATTGGTGGGTGACATCCACTAGGGTTGGGGGTCGAGAAGAAGGTCAGGCCATGGTAGGTAGCCTGCAATTGATTTAGTGATGAGAATGGGGGGATTGGACTTGGAAGAAAGGAGGGATATTCATTCTCCTGTAAGCTTCCAGTGTTCCTCAAACAACTTAGTGAAAAAATATTTTTCTTTTCTTAAAACATACAAATAGCACCTTCAGCAAAAAGTATTAGCTTCAAAGTTTATTTCTCAATGGTGCATTTTTTGCATGTGACAGAAGAAATTCATTGTGATCACTACAGCTTTATACAACATTACACAATAATTGGGATAAGATGCCCTGATTCCTGTGTTTTGTTCTCTGTATTTTTAATAGACTTCTATGTTGTCCAATGATGTTTTTGGAGAGATTTTTATATGTGCCATGCTATATATCTCTTTCTTGGGACTCTAGTAACTTCTTGTCAGCTATCTAGCTATATAAGCACCAACATGCATCCTCTAAACTACAGACCAGTAAGGCTGTGGCTTTCTGCTGCCCTAAAACATCCATATTCAGAAAAGAATCTTCATTAAAGAGAATACCCAGTAAGTAACTTGAACAAAGAAAATTTTGTCGTTTAGGGTTGTTCTGGATTGGGTGTTTGTTCATTCCCAAAAGAACTTTGCTAAATCCCTAACTCCAAATTTGACATCAGTCAGTGCATTGGATTCAGCTTACACACCATTAGGAATGGTTGTATCCAACAGAAGGCACTCATGTTTCTGTGAGAAGATGTAGCAATCCTAGCATGAATTCTCTCCTTCAGAGCATAAAAAAAAAATAGGAGTGCACACAGAACGGTGAGGTCCAACCACCCATAAAGAGAAGAAACCTCAGAGTAAAGTCCTGCCTCAGTATCCACAACTGTGAGGCATGAATGACGACTGCTTAGACCACTTGCTCTATTGTATTTTTTATGTTAGCTCAAGTAGACAGGACAGGCATGCTCCCGCTTCACTCTCTGCTTGTTCTCAGGACCCAGCAAACATGCTATATGATTTCGGCTAGGTTAAGTCATTGTTATCTGTGCAGGGAAGAGTCAGTCCACTGCTATTAAAACCAGAGACTCATTTTTCTTTCTGAGATTGCAGTATAATTACATCATTTCTCTTCCTTTTCCTCCCTCTAAGTCCTCTCATTTACCCTTCCATGCTCTCTTTCAAATTTATGGCCTCTTTTTTCATTAATTCTCATTTTCAGTACATAATGTGTCCAGTCTGTATTTGTATGTATTGTTCAGGGATAACCCCTTAATATTGGGTAACAATTTGGCATGCTCTTTCTTGGGGAAAGACTTTTCAACCAACACAAGATCATCAATTTAAAAATCATGTTTCAAAAATATTTGTGCTATAAGATGTTTTAAAAATGTCTGAATAGATATTGAAATATGCATAAAAATAAATAAGAGGATTTAAACCAAAATACTTTAAGATTAATTTTATACAGTGGTATGCCTTTATTAACTTATCACACTTCCTGTTTTCTTATGTTTAGAAAATACAGTAAAATATTGGGAAAGTGCAGATTCCAAACAAACACACTGACATGTTTGTTCCTATTTATGATAAATTTGCCTCACTATTATCCAAAATAAAATTACTAATTTAAAATTATGCAGCTAATTCATATGTATTTAGCAATTGTATTCACTACTGGAAGTACTTACTTGGTGTTAGAATGAGTCAGAAGCATTCTTAACTTTCTGTAATAATAAGAATATATAATTTTATACACTTTATGCAGAGGAGTTGCTCTAGGGAAGAGAGAAGTGAGGGGAGGGACATATAGGCGTGTAGGGGGGAACTGCAGTAGGGATGTCATGCGTGAGAGAAGAAGGAGAGTTAAATATATATGTGTCTATATATACATATGAATGCTTACCACCACTTTCCTATAGCCACACATTTTAAACACTTGACATTTTCTGCTTAGATATTGTGATTACTATTCTAGATGTACAATTTCTCTTCTGGTGTTTGGAGATAGATTCTAATTTATCCCAGGTGGGCCTAGAACAGGCTAAATTGGAGGATAAGTTTGAAGTTCTGATACCAGGCCTGTGTGTCTCTGGCACCCATTTTACATGGTACTAGGGACTGCCCCTAAGCCTTCTGGTAAGTTAGATGAGGCTTCTGCCTCCTGACCTACATCCCCAGCATCAGTTTTCTAGATATATAATCCACTAAGAGTCTCTCCCTGTTTTGTTTTTTTTTTACATCATTTCCCCTTCTCCCTCCTTTTCTCTTTTCCTTCCCCCTTTCTGTCAGCATTTAGCAGGTTTATCATAAATACTATGCTACTCTGGACATCCAGAATAAAAAACACCATAGGTTTAGAAGGTTTCAGTTTGGAGACATAATAAGCTACGAGCATGGTGTCTGCAGTAGGCAAGTGTATAGCAGGCTGGAGAACTGCAAAAGTAGGCTCTGGGAGTTTCTCCCGAATCAGGAAAGAGAAGGCTCTTGCTTCCCATGACTTTTTATAAGAAATTATGTCAATAGGACCCTCAGGCTCTTATGTAATTTCTCGCCTTACCGTTGTCTCCAAGATGTAGGTTTTCTTTTTCCTTTTTTTTATTTTTTTTATTTATTTATTTTTATTGAGAAAAGGAAAAAAAGTTTCAGCCTTCTCCCAGCCTCCCATTTCCCTCCCCCTCCTCCCACCCTTCTTCCCCTTCCCCCACTCCTCTCCCCCTCCCTCTCCAGTCCAAAGAGCAGTCAGGGTTCCCTGCCCTGTGGAAAGTCCCAGGTCCTCCCCCCTCCGT
>NC_022015.1:77324076-77339171 GCF_000317375.1 Microtus ochrogaster | reverse complement strand
CTCTCCCCATCTCCCCTTACCCCCATCGCACCCCACCCCCAAGATCCCAATTTTCTTCCCGGCAATTTTGTCTTTTTCCCATAGCCAAGAGGATAACTATATGTTTTTCCTTGGGTTCACCTTCTTATTTAGCTTCTTAGGTTCACCAATTGTAGACTCCATGATCGTTATTTATTGCTAGAAACCAATTATGAGTGAGTACATCCCCTGTTCCAAGATGGAGTTTTTCATTTAAGGTTCTCTTTCAGGTGGAAGAAACAAAATTCACTTTTATATGAACTAATTGTTTTTTTTATAAACGTTGATTATGTTACAGATATTCTTCTATTTACTTTTCAAAGTCTTAAAAGTCCCCAGATAGACAATGGAGAAAGACTCACACCCACAATATGTATCTTCTACCGGAAAAGCTGAAATAGGTGTCTTTTAGCTGATGAGATATTTGTAAATATTTAAATACCTCTGATATTAATGCTTGGATAAATCCTTATTTAAAGAAACATAAAAAAGTTTTTCACGGTAGATTTGAATCACTTTTGATGGAGTTGGTTGAACTCCTACATTAGGCAGAGGAAACTGTAATACTTCAGGGAAATACAACATGAATAAAAAGCTAGATACTATTCATATACCATGTCTGGAGGCCCCGCATATTTTATTTCTTTCAGAGTTCATATAATGAGCCTTGAAAACACAGTGCCTTCACGCACACTTGAAGTGAAACTCCCTTCTGAATCGACTGGATAAAGCATGCAAAATGACAAATGCACTTAGCCTTTAAATGAACCCAAGTCATATAAGTGATGGGTGCTTCAAGCCAGTGATGGAAAGACTATGAGAATCGGGGGAGTTGGTACTAGTTTCAACACTCAATCTGAAACTAATGTGAACTGTTTGATTCAGCGCTGTGGGGTTGAGTGTCTCCTTGGAGCAGCAAGTAGCACCTTCAGCATCATCGTGATATTATTGAAGCTAACATTTGCAGGCAGATACATTTGTTATGTTGAACATAAAAATAAGGTTTTTCCCCTATAATCTACAGTAGAGATCCATGTGGAAACATAAATCTGAAATATTGTGAATGTTGAAAAAAAGAATGCCAAAGATGAATGACTTCTAAGAGAATAGCAGAGAGCTTCTGTGTGATTCATGCTGACAGGGAAGAGATTATCCCCTGTAATTTGAAAGGGGGAAAATGTATATTTCTTTCCTTATAGTCATGAGGAAAAAAAAACCTTGAAAAATAAAGTTATCATCCAATTTGATTTAATTTTTTGAAAATATTTATCTTTTGAAGGAGTGAACATAGACACAGGTATGCCTTTTATATCCACATGCATCCCTTAAAGGAAGATAAAGGAGCCTCAACTAGTTTGGTTTCCACTCACAAAAGATGTAAACCTGGAAATGTTGATGTCTGGGAGTACCATCTTCAGTATTGCAAAGGATTGACATGTAAGCCAAACAAAATTTCACCAAAACGGACAAAGTTAAATTTATTTTAGAATCTACGTACTTTTCATTGTGTGGAGCGGTAAATTAGACCAAATGATGAAGTAAACAGAAATGTGGAGTGTCCTCAGTTTCAGCAAAGAACATATTTGTTCTTGACTCGGTAGAGCATATGGTTTTTGTGATGCCTCCCAAATCTCTCTTCTCGTTTGTTCCTGAGTGTTTGCTTTGAGCTGTAATCTGACCTGTTAGAGATTTCTACAAGCTTCTTGAACCAATTATGAGTTAAGTTAGAAAGTCAAGGTATATTTTGTGAATTATTCTAAGTAGGTAGAAGGTTGTTGCACCCTACAGTGTGATGCTGACTCACCGTGTGGTTCATTTAGAAAACGCCCTACATTTTGAAATGTCACTCAGTACAGGCAAAGAGCAAAGTGAGATTTAAAAAAATACAAAAAACAAGGTGGGGAATTCAATCAATCTTGGCTTGTACAGAGTTCAGTAATGAGTTTTGAGAAATGTTTTGCTATAGAAAAAAATATCAAAATTTAGGACAAACAAAAACAGGTGCGGTGATGAAGTGTGAGAAAACATGGTTGGAGTTTACCATTTCCACCAAGTCAACCCTGGCTTCAGCTGCTTCCTACAATGCTCTGGAACCAAGACTTTTATTTTCTATATACATCCTCAATTCATTCTATGGCACTGTGAAGCCCAAAATAAAACAATAGCTACAATAAAACTTAATGATTTTCTTTGTCATAGTTACTAAGGTCCCTACCTGGCAAACATCATGATCCTTAAAATCATCGATTTTTATTACACGTTAATCTTGATTTTTATGCCAGTTCTGCCTTTGTCTTTGCATGCTAGCCAGACAAGTCTCTATAATTCCCCAGACATTTGTTTCTCCATCCAAGAACTATCAGAGATGGATTGAGTGCTCTCCTGGGCTTCCCTAAGTCCATCAATCTGACTTGAGATTTTTTTTTTAACATTCTCTTCTCCTGAGAGTCACCACCATAGCACGTATTTTTATAGAGTTCCAAATTAGCAGACATTGTACAGGGAACCAAAATGGGGACTTTTTCTGAGAAAATAATTACAGCAAGAACGGACTGATAAAAAAAAGAGCCTATCAAATGCCTATTTCTAAGGTCTGCTTTTATGCGTATGCATTCCCCATGAAATTGTCCAAATTTCAGTTTAAAGAGACACCAAACTGGGTTCAGAAAGTTGAGTATTTTATGAATTTTTGTCTCTACATAGCATATGCCTTTCTGCCTAACCACAAAAATAGATTTGTTCGGTGTGTGGAGTGGAGCATTACTGATATAATTGGGTAAGGCTGGCACAATATGTTCAGTTTTAGTTGATGATACTGAATAAATCTCTTGTTGGAATAAATTGAGTATTCATGGAAACATCAATGTACCTGTGAACACAGCCCAGTCCAGAATCTGAAGCTTGATCTGATCGCCTTGTGCAGATTCAAAAGCATTGTGAAAAAGAACTTAAGGACAGAGGAAAATGTAATGGTTGAAACCCAGCTGAGTGGTGGCTTCATTTCTAAGAAAGCAGCTTCCCTCTAGAGAGAAAGGGGAAGATTGATGGATCCATGTGCTTGCCTTCCTGTGATACCATAGTTTATGTTGAGCCTCATTTCACCTATATCTCAAGCCACACCCACAATGGGGGATTTGTAACTCAAGTAGAAGATCCTGCTGCTTAAGCTATGTGTGGGGGAGCTTTATAAATATTTATGTCTCTTCAGGAGCAACCAGAGCATGTAATAAGTTACTGTATAAAAAGCTTGCATTTTGCTTGAAACAGTGACCATTATCTGATTTTTATTTCTTTAAATGACACAAATCTCTGAGTGATAGCCAAACAAATGCAGAAACTAAAAGGAAAATAAGAAAAAAAATTGACTTAAAGTAGCCTAAATCCCAAAGCATTTGACTTGACTGCATATGTAGAAGATAAACTGATGCTTAACAAATATCCCCACATTCATGGGTTCCTTGTTAAGTGGACTGGAGTTTAATTGGTACATAGAAGGCAACAGGCATCTCTATGATGAGCCTGCAAACATGTTCAAAAAAAGTAGAACATCCTTGTGCTGAACCCAGGATGCAATGCAAGCAGCAAACATACTTCACAGTTGGTGATGCAGGATAAGCATATTCTTATTTCAAATACCCTGCTCCTAAATTTGCACAGTGTTGCTAAAGGAAAAAGTCAAGACACTGTTCACTCCCAAGCAATATAAATTTATATTAGTCACTGCTCAGAGGTTTGGAGCGAAGGTCTAACTCCTTCAGGGAATAGATTGTTGCTTCTATTAAAAGTATAGAGGCTGTAGAATATGAATTCATGAAAACCAAGGGTCTTACTAATCTTCAGTGTTAAAATTGGAAGAAACAAATGATGGTGGCTGTATGTACAAATACTTGAGCTCATAAGCATTGTTATTCTAGATTTGTAATAATTGGTTGGTTAAATTGCATTGTTTAGATGTGGTTTTTTTATCTACACAGTATAAATCTCATATTTAAGAAATAGGGTCAGCAGTTAAGAGAACTTAATACTCTTCCCAAGGACATACCTTCAATTTCCAGTACCCACATGGCAGCTTATAAGAGCCTGTAACTCCAATCCCTGGAGCTCTTTTGTCCTCCACAGGCAGTAGGCACACATGTGGTACACAGACATAGATTTAGGCAAGACACACATATACATAATAAATTAACAACATATCTAAAAGGGGTAAAGTTTGTACATGAAGGTTCTTACTAAGACTTACAGTATAAATGGCCGCATGTGTTGCATTTAGCCACATGAAACATGGCAGCCCATACCAGATGTTCAGATACAAACTCTGAGGCTTAGGGGCAATATGATTTGAGCAATTTTCTCAGTTTTCATATGCTTACATATTGAAGTGATAATAGACTATGTCTTATAACATTTTGCCATATATTCAAAGTAACTTCTACTTAGAATCCTTGGAAAATAATAAGCACACAACCATCTTGATTTTTAGATTCTTATTTAGTATTATTTGTGTGTGTAGCATGTATGTATCTAAGTGCTGTGTTCATACATGTCCATGGCCCAAGGTGCATGTGAAGGTAGAGGAATTTTTGGAGTCAGTTTTCTCTTTTTAAAATGATTCTAGGGATTGATCTCAGGTCATTGGGTATGTGAAGCAAGCATTTTTAGCCTAGCCATCTCAAAGGCTCAGTAGCTTTCAGTTACTATTTATTTTCTTGATTATACAGATGCAATCTTCCTCATTTCATTTTTTCCATTTTAGTCTTCCCATTTCTTTCATCTGATTGTTCATTTATTTTGGATTTATTGTATTTATTTTGTCAACCATCCTTACTCATGTATATTGATGTGTGAATAGATAGGTATATCTATTTTTAAGGGGAGATTTACCCTCGACTCAAGTTTCCTGAAAACTCTTGGGACTGGATATGATTGCAGAGTCATATACTTTAACAACTTGAGACTTGATTTATCAGACAGACACACTGACTCTAAAAGCTCAACAACTCCCCCTGCCTCATCAGCATGAGAATTCTTAGTATATCAGAACAAAATTGTTGGATGATGGGTGAGAATGTATTAAAACTCTTAATCAGTAAGTTAAAAATAGAAATCATATCATTATTTTCATACCTAAAAATTTGCATATTATTTAATTTATAAGCGTATTTGAATTTTTCTCATTAGTATTTTGTAGTTTGTACATTTCTCATTAAATCTTTGCCTATGTATTGAAGGTTGAATGTTAACTTAATAGGAAGTTCCCAATTCCTCTTCTCTACTAAAATTGTCACATTTGGACCATTTGACTAGAACACGGATCATGAGCAATTGATAATTGCTCTATTCCTTTTTAGATAAGATTACCTCAGTCTTAAAATACTGTGATTACTTCAGTCACAATGAAAGCAGAGGGCATTAGATGTCCAAGCTGCTGAACAGGGAGTCATGTGGCCTCATCTCATTCCTCAGTATGATATATTATTTGAGTTACAGACAACTATGGCAAGAATAGCAGCAACAAACGATAGTGTATTAACACCAAACTATATGTTCATGTTTTTCTATCAAATACTTACATTAAATAAATGTGACTTACCTCAGATGTAACATAATAAAAGCTAGCTAAAGCAGTCCTTTTCTTTGAATTTTTTCTCTCTTGCCTTAGATTTAAACCCCATCAAGAATAGAGGAAATGGACTTGGTGATTTTACATTTTTCTTGGAATACGAAATTTCAAAGATACAGAACCAAGCTACTGAGCTGTTTTCAAGATAATGCAATAGGAAACTTTTGATGGTTCAGTAACTGGATGACCTTGATGAAGGTAACTTTCCACAGAAATTGAAGTTTCCTGCATCTCATTCTGTAGCAGAATCTAATTTCAATACAAATGTACTCAGAACTCATGGCAACCTGAATTCGATGCAGCTTTGGGAAGAAAGAACACAATTGTCAATGTAACCTTAGCAGTGAACACCATCTCTGATTAGCGTGGCCCGGTGAAAACCTTTGTGAGGTTTAGAACTGAAACGAAAGAAATAAAATATCTCCCTGAATAATTCTTAAAGTGAAGAGCCTGTCGGCATGTAAAAACAAATAATAGTAATACAGGAAATATTTGTTACTTTTCTTGAAAACCGTTGCCTAGGTCCCTCAGCCCAAGTACACAAAGAACAAAGACCAAGGCAAATTTTATTTTTTCATGGTCGAAAAAGAGATTGGTACCAGAGAACTGGAGCAAGGAAGAGAAGTTACACTAGAAAATAAAAAGTCATAATAGAAAGGTATTATGGTGGCTGTTCTTCTAAATAATTAACAGTTTTTTTAATTACATTTAGTTAGAAATATCCATCTAGGAGGAAAAAGGAAATATATTTATCTAGTCATTTTGGTCTAGGATGCTTTCACAATTACTATTTTTTGGATAATTCTGGGAGACCCGGTTTTAGTACTACAAGGTTCCAAGAGTCACCTAAAGGCACACCAACCAAGATGCCATGAGCGAAATAAGAGAAAGAGAAAGCAAATCTCACATTAAAGGTACCAAGTTGTGTCCCAAGAAATCTGTTCAAAACCTGTATGAAGCTGTTTACAAAATCAGAGGCTGGGAAAGTCAGGAACGCTGGAAAGACTTGAGGTCGTAACAAAATGTGCCATCCACCAGGGTTTCCTCACCACTGATGGCAGCCTTTCTAATCTCAAATTAAATGGAGTTTGCTAATTAGTTGCCCTTTCAAAATTGAATGTCAGCCTGATGGTAGGTAATGAAAAATGAAAATACTCCCTTTACTCTCAAACTTTTTCTCTAGCTCAACCAGTTAGACTTTTAAAAATGATATCTTGAAGTGTGTGTCATCACATCAAGATATCAATCTTCCCTATGTTTTTCATATTTTTCATTTTAATCCACTTCCTTTTAAGAAATGTCACAGTATTTTCTGAATAGAGTAACAGATCTGAAAAACTATCTTATAGCAACACACACACAAAAAAATAGTTACAAACCTACTAGTAAGTAATAAATGTCACATGCCTTTGTTATGTTGGTTGTTGGGTTTTTTTGTTTTGTTGTTTGTGTTGGTTTTGGTTTTGTTCCTTCCTTGTAGTATGTAAGGATTGCAGCTAACTGTGAGCCATACTTCTAAATTTATCAGGTTGGATGCTCAGACAGAATATTGCCATGAGTTCAAGATCAGCCTCATCCACAGAATAAGTTCCAGGCTAGCCTAGACTATACAGCGATTTTATCTTAAAACTATTATTTCTTTAAAAATAAAATTAAAAAGACTATAAACATGATGAAAATCAACTTGTGGCTCAGAAATAATTTGTGGAAGTATGCACATGTATGCACACACACACACACACACACACACACACAAAACAAAACCAAAGCAAAATAACAACAACAAGAAAAAAACAGGTGGCCATACAAAGACCCAAGGTCAACAGTTATTCTTAAGGACAGTCTACATGGAAAAGGTAATGGAATTTGCAGTGAGCACCTATTCAAAGCATCAATGAAAGAAGTAGTTGAAGAATTAAACTTGACCAAATTGTTAGAAGAGAGACAATGTGCTATAATTTAGGTTGAACACAGAACAGAAATTGTGTTAAACATCAAGAAAATAAGAGCTAAATTCCTCAGTGATACAGTCCAATCATAACATGAGAGTACAGGATACTAAGTAAGGTGGTAGGGATGATGTGAATACAATAGATTTCATACATATATAAAATTTTCATAGAGTAATGAGGACATGGGGATGTTCTTTAAATATTGTGATGTCTTTTCAACAAAGTTTTGGTCATGCCTATTTCTTCCTCCCACTACTCCTGTTTTTGGCATGAGTTTGTTCCACACTGGGAACAAATGCCCAGTTTGTTCCTTCATCACTAACCCTATGCCCTATGCCTTTGCTATTTGCTATCTGCATCACTCAAGGCAACGGCTATGACCATTATTTGACTTAAAGCTCCAACACTGCTAACTAAATAAATATTTTCTATTTGCAAATTAATTACCTCAGGTATTTCATTATGTTGACAGAAAGCTGGCTTACACAATGTCTTTGAGAAAAAAAAACTCATTTACCAATTATCCTCTCTGCCAATGTGGATATTTGATAACTTAAGTGCGCGATTGAAGAATTTGAATTTTATCTCCTGATATAGAGTGTAATTGTTCTCTGTCCTGCCTAAATTACAACACGTTGTCTCTAAAAACTTTGGAGAGTCTAAAATTATAATTATGTTAGCTTAAAATTTTCTCAACAAACAGGAACTCTCCAATAACATTACCTGCATTAAAATATTTCATTGTAAGCATCCTTCATATTAGCTGATTTGATGCTCTGGAAATGTACCTTTTGTTGTCAGAAATTTGGGCTTCAGTCTTTTATGAACTACAATAAATTATACATACAACATATTTCATATCCTTATAGACTGAGAGTAAACCTGTCATCATACAATTGAAAATAAGTCCCTGATTGATATAGTCTTTGCAGAGTAGAGCCTGTGAAGTGGCTGGCCCTCTTGGGATTTAAAAATTCTCACATCTCAGCAGTGATTATTCACCTGTCCATGCACCATTTTATTTGACATTATTATTTTTCTGTTTGATTTAATTCAGCTAACCTGAATTAAGTACACCCTGTGCATCTGCCACTGCATTTTGCTGGGGATGTGAGACTGTTCCTGTCCTTTTGTCAGAGTGAAGGAATCAAAAAGGTGTAGATATCTTCATTTTAAGTTAGACTCAAAAGAGATCTCACTGCAGTGTAAATCAAACTTACCTAAAGATTAGGGAGAGGTGGTTCTATTGCAGAAATCTAATAAAAAAGACACTGAACAGGGTATGGTGGATTGTGTAGGAGTTTCCCCATTGGACAGGCAGAAACCATTGCCTAAAGGGGTCAGGATACAGATTTTTCCAAGACAAGGGGCAAAGACATAAATATAGTGAGAAGTTAACACCTGTTGTGTTAGAGGAATGGCAAATATATTCACATAATTATTTTTTAAAAATAAGTATGAAAAGGAAGGAAATAAACCTAGCTGTGAAGGGTGGGAAAGTCCTTGCTGAGTTTGGAATGTTTTCCATGAGATAGCAGGAGACATTGTAACACCTCAAAGCTACGCATACCAAGTATGAAGCCTAAGTTAGATGTGTTCTTCCTACAGTCTACAAAGCCTTTTAGTTATCCCTAAATTATATATATATATATGTATATATATGTATGTATATACATACATATATATACATATATGTATATATATTTCAGGAGTAAGTGTCCCTGCATTTAATTATTTGAAAGAGAAGAACTTCACAGGGTCAGGAGTAGACTTTTCATATCAAACATTCCCGTCCATTACCCCTATCTTTGACTTTAGAGAAAGTAATTGTCTCTGTCTGGTCGCATTAGAGAACTAAAACCTTCCATTTAACACTGTAACTACCTGTGTACAAAAAAGTAAATGGAGAAGATTTCAGTATTTGATTGCTCCCAAACTCTACTTCTTGGAAGAAGAGAGCTAACACAGGTAGATCTCCCTTGAAGGGTAAAGAGATGCAAAATAAAGATGCAGTCAGTAGACATATCTGTGATGTCTTCCAAATGATGCTGCATCCTCTAAATGCTGTGTCGGCACCAGGCTCATCCTGATGACAAGCAGAATGACTCCATTTAGTGGCAGAAAAATCTTGGAAATCTGAAATTTCTGATGGATAACTCCAGTTTCTGTACTCTGAGAAAATTTTCTTCCCTTTTCGAACTTCTTAGAATTCTCCCTGGGTTTTGTAGCCACAAATAATAATAAGACAGGGAAACAAAAGAAAACATCAGAAAAAGATAAAAAGGAGAGTAAACATAAAGGGGATTTTTAACAGCTATCTGTTGGAAGAGGCACAGGCTTAGATGTTGTTGTGCACCTCCGTAGATGAATGCTCAGTGTAGCCACAACTATCAGTATACACTATCAATCAAAGTGCACAAGTACAACAAGCTCATAAGTGATGTCATGTGACTCTTAGTGTGGTTTTCACACTGGGAACCAGATATTATGACAGGATTCAAAAGTGAGAATACGGAAATGAGTATTTATCAGTTAGCATTAGGGGGTATCTTTATTCTTCGATGGAGTCTATACATGTGTTAGAATCAACACCCCCCCCCCAGGAATAACAGAAAGGGCCTAGCATTTGGCTTCTACCTCACACCTCTGCATACAGAGATACATGCTTGGTGAATTGTTTTCGGTAGTAAGTAAGGAGTCTCTTAGAGGGTAGAAAGCACTTATTTGTTCTCTGCTCCTTGATCTTCTACCTGGACCATTCAAACCTAAAGTCAGGATTATTTATGATGATCTCACACTCTCTTTCCTGTGGGACCAAAGCTAAACTTTTGGGATTTCCTTTGCCCCAAAGCATTATACATACATACATACATACATACATACATACATACATACATACATATATATATAATTTTTTCTAGTCAACATTGTATATAATTAAGATATTTCAATTTTTTTCTATTCTATACTTCCCATCTGCCCTTTCATTTAATAAAGAAGGGGAGAACGCATAAGTGTGTCATGGACGAAATAGAATTTCATGAAGTAGAATCCTCAAGCTGTAAGACTAAAAGAAATCAACTTCTTATACACACACTCCAAAAATCCTCCATAAATATAAACATGATTGGCAAGCCAAAACATCCTATAGATTCAAAGGCAAATTAAAGAATCTTCACATGAGAGCAAAACCAATAAAAATTCATTTTAAAAATATGTCATACCTGTGAAGATAAGAGAGGAAAAGAAGAAGAACTCTACTGGTATCAGTTACCATGGTACCCAGAAAGTTGTTTTGGAGAAAAGACCAGGATCTCTTGTCATTCTGAGGAGTCCCGTTGAAGACGAAACACCTACTCTCACGTCCCTGAAGAAGTAGCCTTTTTGGAGCCACTTCAACAAAAGAATTGCCACTTTTACCAATAGTAAACCTGTCTGACCATAGAACCAAAGCTGATCTGAGAGTATCTGCTCTTAGGACGAGGCACTGCAGATAACCTCAGCATCCCCACATCTTAGTAACTGCAACCATTACCATGGTGACCTAGTATATGCTCTGTCCAGAAATCAAGCTCTTATTTTGAATTTCCATCCTCCTAGAAACAGTTCAGTCACCACATAAATCTGTTTCCATACTTGAGTTGCTGCTACTATGAACAGGACTGAGCTTTAGAATCATGTCTCAAGGATCCCGCACCAGCCCCTCCAACATCTGAGACACTGAAGCCACAATTCGATAGCCCATACTCTAGAAATTATCTTGGTGACTCTGCCCTGTCCCTGAAATTACTTTAATTGTGTAAATGTCCATTCATTAATTCTTGAAATCTGTGCTTCACAAAGAGTTACCAAGATGGCAAGGAGTGTGCCCACTCCCCACCCACCAGGTCCAACATTTCCTCAGATCTCAGAAACTTCAAGGTATCTACTTTTGTTAAGATCTTTGGCTGTGTGCTACAAAGATGGAGAATTATAAGTCAAATATCCATGATGAGAAAACAGACAAAATTCCCTGAAAAACATTTGCAGATCAAATTCACCAGTATATTAAAAAAGATTTTTTCCCTGGCAAGCAGGAATGAGTCACAACATGCAAGTTTATAAATACGATATATTACATTAATAGAATAACAGACAAACCTTATGATAATCTCAATATGAACAGAAAAATAACTGGAGAGATTTCAACATTCTCTCATGATTAAAATGCTGAACAAATGAAGTATAGAATGTGTAACCTCAAAACAATTAGTGCTGTGCATGATAAATCCACAGCTTGCATCATACGACAGTGATAAAAGTTGGAAGCATTTCCTGCTGAGGTTGTAGATAAAGGTGGGGGCTGGGAGAACAAAGGTAGGGAATGCAGCCTTCTACTCTGGGACAGAGTACACACGCACTGCAAGCTGAAAGTCAGAAACTGCAGCAATATTCATTACGTAGGAATGGCCTACAAGGTTAACTCTTGGTTTCTTAAATGATATTTCCGACAAACTCTGCTTACTTAAGGCCAGGACAACTCTAAATGTATTCACAATCATTTCTCTTCTCTAAATACAAACATGGCACCTCATTAGACTGCTGTACATTTTCATTTTTAAGAATTTTTTAAAGACAAATACCTCCATGGTTTCTGAAATTACTTCATGCTACATATTCACACATGCAAATTTGGAGTGAGGACCCATAAATAAGAGAGAATATATGACATTTGTCTTTATGGAACCAGGTTACCTCACTCAGTGTAATGTTTTTCAGTCCCATTCATTTACCTGCAAATCTTATGATTTCATTTTCCCTAGAATAGAATTCAATTGTGTGTATGTACCACATTTTCATTACCCATTCATCAGCTGAAGGACATTTAGGTTGTTTCCATTTCCTAGCTATTGCGACTAGCATGGCAATGGACATGGCTCAACAAGTATTTCTGGAGCTTCTGGAGCAGTGTGTCAATCCCTTTAGACATATGAGAAGGAGTACTATATCTGAATTATATAAAAGACCAACTCTTACATTTTTGAGAATTCCTCATACTGATTTCCACGGTGGCTGCAACAGTGTGTAATCCAACCAACAGTAAATGAGGTTTCCTCTTTCCCCACAACCCCACAGTATTTCTTGTAGGTTGATATTCGAACCTTCCACAATGACTGAAGCAATAAAAAAAAAACTTAAAGTAGTTATAATTCACATTTCCCTGTTTCCTAAGAATGCTGAATATTTTGTAAGACATTTCAAGGCCATTTTATTACTTCCTTTGATAATAGTATGTTTAGATTTATAACCAATGTTTTTAATTGAGTCATTTATTTCCTTGATCCTTTGAATTTTAATTTTGAGGGAAATTCTTTACATATTCTGGGCTTTAATCTTCTTTTGTCTATGTAACTGGCAAAGATTCTCTTCTGCTACGTGGGCTTATGTTTTACTCAGCTGATTGTTTCTTTTATGATACAGAGGCCTTATGGTCTTGTGAGGGCTTGTCATTTTGTTCTAAATGCCTAACTGAACAAAGTCTTTTAGAAATGTCTTCCCTGCTTTTCTCCCTGTTTATGGAGACTACTACAGAGATCCACGACCAATCAAAGCCCAGAAAATAAGTGACTATGAGATGGCCGTCTCTCACTGAGAGATCTATAGCACACCTGCTGTACTGAAAGCTCAGAAGCCAGGAGACTATGAGGGTGAAAGGCTGTAGGGTCCAGAGGACTGGAGCAGCTGCTGTAGGGATAGTGTCTTCTGGACATGATAAGGAAGCTTCACCCATGAAATCTCAATAATGTAGCTGCTAAAACATGACCTGCGTAATGACAGTACTAGAGAACATGTCAGTGTGAATAGGAGACACCTTAGTTAAATGCTACATCTAGATGGACAGGTAGTCATTGGCTACTGAGTGAGTGAGTGCCAGTTTTCTCTAGGGATTAGCTGCTGGTAGATTATCCTATCCCACCTGATCATCCTAAAGCCATGTACTTATCAGCAACATAAAATGAACTCAGAAGAGTACATAAATACACACTTATATATGTGTGTGTAAATATTCTATGGATGTTTGTGTTTGAAACAAAATTAACAAAGGAGAGATCATGAATTAGAGAATACTACATAGCCTTATCCTTAGAAAAGGTATGCAATCCTTATCAAGAATATGGAAGAAACAATAATTTATGCAGAAATAATTTGGAGACAAATGCAGATTGATGCAATAGTGAGAATGGAGAGTTTGAAAAGTAAAAAGGGAGGGTGTTGGAGGGATTTAAAGAAGAGGAACCCTTCTACATTGTTGGTAGGAATACAACTTAGTGGAAGAGTTATGGAATATTATATTAATATATTCATAGTTAATAATAGAATTCTCATATAAACCAGTAGTCCCACTGGGAATATATCAAAAGGATGTGAACTCAATAGTGAAAGAGACTTTCAACTTCATTATTTGTTAAAGAATTATTACAAGAGATAGAAAATGAAGATCCTGTGTCTATGAACAGATATTGATATAGAAAGAGCCAATACACATACACAGTGGAATATTAGGGAGCCTTAAAATAGAAGAAAATTCTGTTGTTACAACAGTGTTGTCAAACCTGAGAACTTCACAATCTTACCTACATGGGGAGGCTAAAAAATGTTTATTCCATTTAAATGGAATAAAAAATGTTGAATACTTGAAGTTGAGGCATGAGAAGATTATGAAACACTTGCCAAGAAACACAAATTGCAATTGGATAGAAAGAATAAGTTTAACAAAGATGGTTTTCATAATAGTAAACATGTTTAATGTTTTATACTTAAATATTATGAAGAAAATTTTAAGTATGCACATCATAAAAATAAGTGAGATGTTATTAATGTTGATTTAGCTATTCCACAATGTGAGTGTGTGGATGTATCTTATGTCATTTATAATTTCATAAACACTTCCTTAAACTTGGCTTAAATGCCAAGCTTGCTAGACTCCTTCCTAGTGTTCATTGATATGGTTTTTAACTTTTCAATTAAAGACAAATTAAGACAAAGTAAAGAATCTAAATAAATAGCATTCAAATTGAAATGCATATCTACCTCCCTGATAATAATGTTAAATCAGAGCAGTGACCAATCATCATCAGAGAAGTTTCTTCTAGTAGACGATAATTAAGACAAGCATGCACACCTGGACGTTGTGTGGAGAAGGAGAGACTTTGGACCACATATTTCTAAATGAAATTTGTTTATCAAAACCCTCCACTATGGCTATCCTGTGTTTTTTGTTTTTCCATATAAAGTTGATTATTGTCCTCTCAAGATCTGTGAAGAATTTTGAAGGGACCTTGATGGGGATTGCATTGAATCTATAAATTGCCTTTGGTAGAATTGCCATTTTTACTATGTTCATCCTCCCAATCCAAGAGCAAAAGAGGTCCTTCCATTTTCTGGTATCCTCCTCAATTTCTTTCTTCAATGCCTTAAAGTTCTTGTCAAATAGATCTTTCACTTCCTTGGTTAGAGTTACCCCA
>NC_022015.1:77304742-77321432 GCF_000317375.1 Microtus ochrogaster | reverse complement strand
AAAAAAAAAAAAACCAAAAACCCTCCACTATGGATTTCTTGATCTACATGAAAAAAAAAATCTAGAAAGTTTCTATTAGCCAAATATGGTAGAAGGCTCCAACAAAACAGAAGGTCCAATAGGACTGATGCAGACATTAGCTCACAAACACTGTGACAACATTCACAAGACATGTACAATTTAGACCAGACAAAAATCCTAGCAGGGAAAATGTAAGTAGACACAAAGTCCCAGCCTTAATCAAGATGCTAGTTGAAATTTGATACCAGCTAAAAATAAAGAATGAGTTTTTTTCTTTTAATTCCACTGGAGTGTCACTGAGTAGACCATTCACACTCCAGCACAGACTCCAGGCTCAAGAACTTGTAGCGTGAGAGTCACCGTTACATTCTAATTTTTAATTACCATGCTTTAGAGATCCATGAAACAAAAGTGCCTCTGATCCACAATGGAAGTATTTGATGATATGAGGGTGAGAGTTTCACAGGCAAGAATTTTTGCCATGATATACACTTGCCCAATTGGATGGAGGGTAGAGGTATATAAGTATGTATGCTTGCCCTTGATTGGACCTGACGAGAAATACTTAAACCACTGCAAACCATGACTTGGGGCAATTTCCTGGGAAACCAGCTATGGATCTGGCCACAGCCCAATCAAAGCTTGCTTCAAATTTGGCTTTCAGTTGTGGTCTTATCCTCTACTGGTGGAATTAACAGTACTTGTATGGGCAGTGAGACAGAGGTGTCTGAGAGAAGTGGAGAGAGGGGAAAGCATATAGCTAAAATATATTATACAAAAAAACTAATAACAAGAAACAATTATTTCTTAGAATCTGAGTAAAAGGAAACTAATTGAACTCTACTGAAAATGATAAAGGACTAGAATATTGAGCCAATACAAAAATCTTCTCATAAACTGTCAAAAGAATATAATTTGGGGCAGAGGACTGTATGTGAAGATGGCAGGTGCAGTTATAGTTCTGCTTAGAACCATAATAGACTCAACAGATGCGTTCTACTCATTGTTTTGCTACTGCTTCTCTACTAAGAGAAGAGAATATCTTTATTATGATTAAAAGCTGGCTGAGGAGAGTGAAGACGTGGAGTGGAACTAAAGCAACTCAGAACTCAGTAAAGTGGAGCTGAGCCTGGCCAAATTAGACAAAATTCAAAGGATGCCAAGACATGAGATTCAGAGACAGATGGCCTTCATTGTATAAACTGGTATGATGTGGTTATTTGTCATGTAGAATTAAATAGCTTATTCACAAACCCCAAAAGCTCACTTAAATATTATACTTTCATTTACAGAATTTTATCACAACACAATCAATCATTGCACTTAATACATTTAGCATCATCAGGTAACTCTGTTCATACTAGGAAAATTGACTGAGCATAGGACTGTCTTTTAAGACACACACTTTGGAGAAACTCCAAAATTTGCTCACTCTTAGGTTCATTAACCACGAGCTGAAACTGAATATTTGTAGATACATCAACAGTTCATCTGACTATCTTAAAACATGCATGGTACAGAAGAGAAAGTTGTCTTAGCAAATGACGCTTAATTGTTCATGCAGTAGTTAGACTTTCTGAGGCCACATGCTTTTCAGAAATAGTTTTGCTAAGAAAAAATAAAAAGCACAATGATTTTCAGAGTGGCTAAAGAATCATGATAGTTTTAGCATAATTAATGTGTCCAACTTTTTGTCCATCTTCTGGAGAACCAGGTTACCTGCCAAGGCAAGTTCAAGATGCTTTGCCTCATAAGACTGAAAGAATTACACAGGAAGTATTTATATAATGGAACGTTCAGATTCTTACCCAGATCCTTCTTCTAGAGCCCACAGACAATAGTGCAACACCAATATGTATTTTGCAGAATAACATTTTCAGCAAACACATGGGAAGCTATATGAAAGCACCTTAGTTAGAAATGTGTATCTGTCACACTTTTGGTGAAGTTAGTGAGTGTGTTTAAAAGATCAAGCAAATTCAGTTTTCATGTTAATGTTTACTACATCCATCTTTAGATAAATCAATTCATCTCTATAACCTCAGTTTCCTCATTCATTGACTTACCATATAATAGTCTCTGCTTCATAATTAGGCTGTAGAGATTTCAGTCAATAGATGAGAAATGGGGCACACAATGAAACCACTGGTCAAAATGGTGTTTAACTTGTTTTATAATTTTATTTCATAACAGAAACGCTCTCCCCTCGAGAGCCATTTCATTTTTAACTGACAATTTTGGGGGGACATAGAACATTCCTACACAATAGACTAGATGAGATACAATCCTATCAACTCACATGCAATTCATTACCTGATAACTTCATTCCCTCTTTCATCCTAACACAATAGTGTCCACTCATGAAGAGAGGACAGCCATGGGCTGAGAACAAGCAGAGTATCAACCCGAGGGTAATGTATGTATATAAAATGACTCATTAATTCTGACAGAAGATCTTAAAACTAACAAATGGCTGGACTGAGATCTCTTCACAGTTCTGCTTTCAAAGCATGCTATTATTTCAAAATTCTCCCTTTCTAAAAGGTTTTGTTGACTTCGTCCTTTTATTTTCTCCCAGCCTTCTGCTTCCCTATTATATTCCTGAGAGAGTAGAATTGGACTGAAAATTGAAGAATATTTTACACAATAATTGGTAGAACTTCTCAGAGGAAAAGGGTGAAAGAAAAAGTTACTTAACTATTCTTGTAGGAATAGTAGATATAATTCATAAGACAATAAATCTTACCTACTGAAAAGGTAATACATCAAATACAGCTGCTGAAAATAGAACTTCACACCTCACTGATTTGGGGGTAGATAAACAAAGCAGTGGACCAGAGAAAAAGAGGCAGAGTGTCATGTTTACACTCTCTTTACACCAATGTGAGGTCAGATGAAAAGACACATGGTCTTTAAACAGAGTAGAAGATCCCACTGAGATGCAGACACTACTTTCAATGACTTTGTTCATGAATACTGCTCTTGTGAATGACATTATAATGACATATCCAACAAGCAAATGATTTAAGTTTAACTTGGAAAGAAATAACCATGCAAATGTCTGCAGAGTGACAGTCTTGAACAGCACCTGGGAGTCAATTCCAGACGCATTGGCGTCAACTTTGGAATGTATTAGGTGTGCATCTCTATTTTAGGAAATCGAAAAGTGATTCATTAGCATTACAGTTGCAAGGCTGCTGTTCTAGCCATCTCTCCTTTGTGAAGCTGGAGCAAATAGTTCTAAAATGAATGAACAATGGGACAAGACTGAAGCAATGAAATTGAAAACTGGATTGACAAGATTCTAAACCGGAGTGGTTTTATTGGACATGTGAACTCAGATGTGATGCATTGGTGACTTCTAATATCACCCCCTGAATGCAACAACATCAGAAGTGTAGGACTGGGTCTCCCTTCACAATTTTAGTGATTCTAGTGAATCAGAGGAGGCAACTGAAGATGGCTGTGCTTATCTCCTGTTGACTTGACAGATTGTCTTGCACATTGTTGTTATTTAGGAATAAGAAATCTTCTGGAAGGAAACCAAGATAGACTGGCCAAAGTATAAGTGTGATGAATTTATACAGCTACACACTATGTTAATTTATTGTTGTGTTCTAACTGCTGTGTGGGATTACTTCCAGTAATCATATTCATGTGTGGGACGATGGAAAGTCAAAAAAATGAAGGAAAGAACAACTGGCTCAAATGTGTGCTATTATGCCTACAGTCTCTGAAAATTTAGGTTGAGCAGCATTTTAATCTAATCCCCAAGAATATAATTTACCCCAAACTTATAAGCTATTTTATTAAGAACTTCTCTTGTTTTATAACTTAAGATGATTTTTGTGACTGAGTTTCATGTACAGATGCACATGTTACAATGCACTGATGGCAGTCAGAGGACAGAAAACATTTGGGAGCCACTTTTAATTTCCCTCCATATAATCAAAATGTACACCATAGTTAAGTAAAAACTTATGAAACCATTAAATCCCAAGTAAAAGAGAAGTAAGAAATAATGGCTTAAAAATAAATGAATCTAATAACAGGAAATCGACAGGGAAAAATCAATGAGACCAAAATCTAAAATCATGCTCTTTGAAAATACCAGTAAAATTGAAAAAAGTCTACACAGGTTAAAAAGTGAACAAATAGGATAGAGAAAGCAGAAACAAGAATGCATGAAAGAGAGCATAAATTAATAATAGAATGATTGAGAGAGTATAAGTACTGGTGTCATATATATTACAAATAATTAAGTATTATTATAAACAAGATTAAGACTCAAAATTTGATAACTTAGATTACCTTAGAAAGACATAATCTATGAATATACATATAAGAAAATATAGATAATTTACTTTTTAATGAATTACTAATTTATATTTTCCTAAAAGGACACAAGGCTCAGAAAATTTAACTGGAGAATTCTAATAAATATTTTAGCATGAATTGACCTAAATTCTACAACATTTACTCCAGTAAAAAGAACCACAAAGAGACACATTTTAACTCTGCTTCTAAGATCAGCATATATTAACATCAAAACCCAGGATTAAAAAGTATTACAAGAAAAGAAAACTACAGAACAATATATCTTATGACAGTAATTGCAAATATTCTCAAACAGTGTTAACAAAAGAATTACAAACCATGACCAAGTATGATTTATCTCAAGGCTTGTCTGAAGTAAAACAATTTATAATCATGTCAATGAAAGCAGTAAAACCTGATATGATCATTTATCATAAAAACCCTCAGCCGCCCAGGAAGAATAAGATTCTCCTTCAATTTGATAGTGCACATTGGCAAAGTAACTAGGTAAAATCGCAGTTAGCAATGAGAAATTAGTTGTGTTTCTGATGATATCAGAAACTAGGAAAAAGAAGTCCTAAATAATGTGATACCACAAGAAAAATATTTAAAGCCTATAGTTAAGGAAATAAGAAAGCCATCACTGTTTGTAGGGACACCAATAAGAATGCACATGGAAAACTTCTTAAAACTATTATTATAGCACAGAATCAGTATTCAAAATTAATATATAAGTCTATTGCTTTCTTCTATACAATCAATGAATAATTACAATTTAAGTAGAAGATTACTCTTCATTTACATTATTTTAGCCCCAAAAGGTATTTAGGTATGAATCAAGAAAATATTTACAAGATCTGCATATAAGAAACTATAAAACTCATTTTTTTTATTTATTAGTTGAGACAGGGTATGACCCTAGCTCAGGCTTGCCTGATACTCACTATGCATCTCTATATCCTAAGCTTTCCTGGAACTCACATTTCCATGTGAAACTTCATGTTTCAATTGCTAGGATTATAGATGATCTACACCCTTTGAGAAATATCACATAAAAGAAACCAGAAAAGATTCAAAGAAGTTATGATATATATTATATTCATGGAAAGGGATACTCAGTATTGTCAATACAATGAGTTTTAGGCTTATTAAAGAATCAATAACTCTATTATATCCATTCATTTATCTCTGATAATAGCCTATGTAGTTCTCTCTCATATCATATGCGTGTCCTTCTTTTGGTTTTCCAAATTAGGTAACTTTAATTGACCTATATTCTATTCTACTGCTTTAATGTATGTTGAATCTATTAATAAATTTTTTATATATAATATTGCACAGATTTAATTTATAGATTTCCTATAACTTCTATGGGTTTCAATTTCTCTCATAAAATTTTGCAAGTCATGAATGTTATAATTTTTCTAAATAATTCTTTAAAAGTTAATCATATTGATTATTTTAAGGCATCCATATGATAATTACAAATACTAACTATAACAATTTTGAGTCTTGGTTTCTTTCCTTTAGCTGTACACTAGTTGTTATAGATTGAACACATGGTCTTGCACATGCTGACCAAATGCTCTATCATTACACTATACCCCTTGTCCCTGCTGTTCTCAGGCTTTTAATTACATTTTTGGTAGTTGTTGGCACTTGGCACTGTTTTCCTTAACAACTTTGTGATTTTTTTAATTCAATATAAGATTTTGTAACAACTCATACTGTATGATAGGAAATGAGAAACATAGCAAAGTTATAGATATCTTGTTTTTCTAGATCACTGAATATAATTGCACAAATTTCCTTAGAACCTATCCTTTGTCCTGTATCTGTAGCATTGTATATTGTTCAATGTATATTGTTCTTTGCAACTCTTAATATCAGGAGATTTCTACATCATTACCATAGAATCAATGATTCTAGTAAGAGAGTAAGACGTTCTTATTGGTAATTGTTTTATTTTATATTATATTTCTTTAAAGTTGGTCCCTTCTAATTTTAAGCTCTTGGGAAAATACTTTGAGTCAAATGTCACATAGAGATCCAAGGCATCAAAACAAGGCACATACTTAACTCCCCACTTTATCAACAGTCACAAGGTACTTTTTTCCTTAAATATCTGGTTTATAATGTTTCTGGAACTGCATTACTTAATCCTGGACATTATTCTTAAATTTGAATTGGAGACCTGCTCTGCTTTATTGAAACCTGTTCCACATGAGACTGGTTAATTATCATCACGACCATGATGACAGGCAATTCCCTGGAGTGTGCTTGATGATTTCTAAATCACATACATGAATGGCTCATTCTTTGTGTAGCAAAAGAAATCAATCACACAGAACAATATGTGTGGGTAATTTAGAAATCACATATGAGGAATAGGATTCCACACACAACCACAATTCAAGGTCTTCTTGTCAATAGCCTAGTCTAATCAATCATAGCTCCTGATTTCACCTGGTCTATTTATCTCTTGTGCTGAAGAGCTGAAAGGCAAGATTAATGATGGCAATGGATACTGTAGTTTCTGAAATGATGGTGGCACGATATCCTTGGAGAAATTTTTCAGTGTTACACAAAGTTGTATAATAGATAAGAGTTAAAGTGGAATCATATCAGTTACTCAAGTTTCTAATTTGGGTGTACATTTTTTAATTATATAAATTATTCAGGCAGATGAGTTTACCTTATTTTACTATGAGTTAAGTGCTTCATTAATTTATAGATAATTCGTTTGTTTTTATGAGTTTTTGACACCTCTGTATTGATGAAAACAAATTCAATTGACTTCTCCAGGCCCTTTTTAACCATCTTTCATTACAAATTTGTTCCATCTTATTTCAAGTTAAAATTTTAGTTGACATTGAAAATTGAGATAGTGCATAACAAATAGAAATCATAATCACTATACTAATGTTGCTAATTGCCTCCTCTGACTTGGCAAGGACCAATTCATCAGCACATTCACCATGTGGATAATACCATGGGAAATATAAGAAAAACATGACTTCCAATTTTGTACCTGCATATACCTTATATGAAAGAGGCAGATATGGATAGAATTTTATAAAGTTTCTCAAATTTTGTGGAATAAAAGTTTGCATTCTTACAGTTTGTAGAATAAGAAAAGCCCTACTAAATCTCTTACTCTATTTGTCTTCTCTCGGTCAATGTTTCTTCTTGAAGTTGCAATTATTTAAGACTCAGGACTTAGTTGACTCCTAACATGTGGTACCTCTTCAGGAACTGTGTTTATGTTTATGTTACTTTCTTTGTTGCTTTTTTACTCAGTCGAGTGTGTGTGTGTGTGTGTGTGTGTGTGTGTGTGTGTGTGTGTGTGTTCATGTAGGTGTAATTGCACGTGGGGGGTGAGTTCATTCATGCATATGAAAATCAGTGGACAAACTTTGATCTCATTCCTTCTGGCCTTCTACCTTATATTTTGAGATGTAGCACTAAATGATTGGCAGCTGGCTGCTCATTTCTGGGTACCTCTAATCTCCTTCCACCCCACATGTGCCACTCTGCCTTGTTTTTGGTTGCTTTGTTTGTTTGTTGTTGTTGTTTTTATGAGGACTCTGGGTATTTAAAATCTTCAGACTAACATCGCAAGCTATTTACCAACCGAACCATCTCCCCAGGAACACTCTTGATTTTTATAACTATCTTGGTCCAGAGTTCTATTAATCCAATAAATAATGTGATGTGGGATTCCCCTCTGTGTGCTGTGATTACCAATGACTAATAGAGAAACTGCTTTGGACCTATAGCAGGGCAGAACAAAGGTAGGCAGGAAAATCTAAACGGAATGCTGGGAGGAAGAAGGCAGAGACAGACACAGGAACTTTACCCGGTAAACCACAGCCATGTGGCAATACCCAGATTAATGGAGAAGGACTAGTTTAGGATATAAGAGTTAGCCAGAAGTATGCTTAAAATATTGACCAGTTTTGCAAACAATATGATTCCTGAGGGATTATTTTGGGGCTGAGCAGCCGGGAACAAACAAGCGGCCTCCTACAACAATAATGGATCGCATATACGTCAAAGCTAAGATCACACAAGCTGAAGGTTCTCAAATCTAGCTGTTGCCACAGAAGATCTCACCAGATTCCAAGAATCGACTGCATTCAATTACTCTAGTTTACTCAAAAATGACACAAACTCAAAAATCAATATGTAGAACTAGAACGACAATTTTCTAATTTTACAAGCATCATTTAACAATCGGAAAGAATCAACGGCAATTGTCTTCCTGAAATTGTATCCCTTTATATGGGTTATGTAGAGCCTCACATATCAGAAGTATACTTGCTAATCAGAATCAGACAAAGCGAACTTGAAGCTATAATATAAGCTGCATAACTAATGCAGTAGGTTCTAATTATCTGCCAGGTACCCAGATATTAACGTTAGTCTCATGCAGCATCCTCTCCACTGGCCAGTGTAAATATGCATCAGCAGTGTCTTATTTTAGGCTTGCCTCTATCAGCATTGGTGATCTACTCTCCTTGTGATTGATGTAGTCTTTCTCTCTGTATGGTAATGTCTTCAGCCAGTCTCCCCTCACACATTTGTTTCTGGACAAGCATCTTCACAAGGCAGTCAATTTTGAAGATCTCCACTGTGAACCATTGCAATAACATAAGCTGTTATTTATTGTAGTAATAAACCAAGCACTGCACCAAGCATTTTCCTTTTTAAAAATTTAATTTTCTCAACAACCCTTGAGATAGGTGCTTTGTGTTAATCCTTGTTTCACAAATCATAAAACAGGTCCTGACGAATTTATATATTCTTCTCAGCAACAGAGTACTACAGGAATAGTCAGACAAACAACCCAGCTCTGCCTCAGAGCTGGATATATTAACGTTTTTAAAATTATGACTTTGTTTCATTGCTTAACTCTAAGAGGTCCAGTGTGTTCCTATTTCCATATGCCTGAGGAGTCATTGTCACCCTGTACCTCTAAACACAGTTAGCATTAAAAACTTCACAAAGAAGGGCAGTGTATCCAGGAGAGTCAGTGAAAAGCTCAAACTGCTAAGCTATGAAGTCACATAAGTCCTGACAGTTTACCTGAACTAGAAAAGGAGTCTTTTCAGTGTTCAGTTGGAAAGAGGTCTGTCTAGTGTAGCATGATTAATGAAAATCCAGAAACAAAAACTGGGTTAAGCTAACGGTCATAAAAGCAAAACAGCCAGTCACTGGCTCTTACCTCTACCTCAGTCCAAAATGACAATCCTGCCTCCAGGAATCTCTGAATGAGACTGTATATGAGAACTGCCTTCTCTCATCTTATATTCCTCTCTAGTGCTGGGATTAAAGGTGTGCACCACTATTGCCCAGTTTCTATTGCAAACTGGCATGGCTATTGGGATTAAAGGTGTGTGTCATCACTGCCTGGTCTGTAAGGCTGATCAGTGCCATTCCTTTACTTTCTGAACTTCAGGCAAGCTTTATTTACTAAAACACAATTGAAAAATCATTACAGTCTAGTGTCTGAGTTGTAAGGGGGTAATATTGTTTTAGTCTGGTGACAAATTTGGATTTCACTTTCTTAATTTCTATTACAATTTAGATACTGACAATTTAAGTTCTTGAAATTGGGAGCTTAGGAGACTCTCTGGCAGACATGTGCTTCCTTTGTTACCAC
Organism: Microtus ochrogaster; assembly: GCF_000317375.1. Lineage (NCBI taxonomy): Eukaryota > Metazoa > Chordata > Mammalia > Rodentia > Cricetidae > Microtus > Microtus ochrogaster. Next base: position 77,311,429 of record NC_022015.1, on the reverse strand, counting down.
AACAACCCACCCAATTCTGAACCCTAGAACCTATGAAAGTGAAAAAAAATTATCCAAGTGTGGTATGATGCTGTAATTCCAGTGTTAAGAAGGCAGAGGCTGGTAGAATTCCAGGTTCACTAGTCAATAACTTATCTGACAGGAAGGCTCTAGGCTAATGAATGACCTTGTCTTAAAAATACACATATATGGATGACACCTGAATAAATGACACCTACTATGTATGTGTGTGTGTGTGTGTGTGTGTGTGTGTGCGCGCGCACAGAGGTGGAGGTCATTAATGTACATACACACACTTACACAAATAAGCAACCTTACAGTCCTTCAGTTGTAAGTCCTAAGATAATGCTCACTTAAGCTTCATGTGTTTTTATTGGTATATTGGTAATATTCACATTCAAATTCTCCAGTTCTCTCACAGGGGATAGATTTCTGTTTACACTTTTCTATATGCAATGTGTATACAACATATATGGTACTCTTCAAATTCATATTATTGACAAGTAAATATCTTCAAATGTTTTAATGTGCATAGATGACTGCTCTGGTTGAGCAATATGCACAATCTTGCCGTGTTTTTTCCCACAACTATTTCCTACGAGTTCAAATGCAGAAATAGTTGTTACAACAGTCTTACTTCTGTAGATCTAACATATTACATAAAAAGCTAAGTGGATCAATATTTATTCTAGTCACAACAGCAACATATACAGCTAATGAAAGTAACAACATTACAACTACGTGCACAAGGTATGAGCCATTAAGTTCCAATTATTTATCAGAAGTGGTCACTTTCAAGTTTACAACCAACTGATAGACAGTTTCTGAGGGAGTTCAGTCTACAGCAGAGAGGGGAGGGAAAGACTGGAAGAGCCAGAGAACAGGGAGTTTGCTATGAGATTTTGTCTCCTAGGAGTGTTAGAAGCTGCAACTGGCACAGCAAACATCCCACAGAATTGGAAGCACACTCAGACTTGCTCCTTGGCACTTCAGGCTTCTTATGCCCTGAAAGCAACAGGCTGAGAAAGGAGTAACAGTGCTAGGAGAGGTGATTGATCAAGATTACCATGAGCAAATCGGATTGTTTCTAACTACGTGACTACAAGCTTGACTATTACAAATGAACTTTGGGTGACTGTCCAGGCAGTGGGATGTCTCTGTCAATCAAGAGTTTTGGAAGTTGCTTCCAATGCACTTCCTGTTTGTTTAGATAATATTATATCCTTCTGGAGTCTTCGATGGAGTTCAAGAATTTATACTTATAGTCTTTCTTAGTTATGATAAAAGATAAAGTAGATATAAATGTTGTAAAGTAAATATAAATATTTTAACTGTAATTCTTCCTTGATACTTGTTTTGTTATATGTAATTTTACTATGTTACAGAAAAGCCTTCTTTTTTTATTCAAACAGAAAAGGGAAGGTTATGTGGTATTCTCCTCTAGGGAAGGTTATGTGGGATTCCCCTCTGTATGCTGTGAATACCATTGGTTAATAAAAAACTGTCTTCGGCCTGTGCAGGGAATAGAAGTAGGTGGGGAAAACTAAATTGAATGCTGGGAAGAAGAGAGAAGCTATGGAACCACCAGAGATAGGCACTGGTTGGAATCTTGCCAGTAAGCCACAGCCACATGATGATACACAGATTAATACATATGGGTTAATTAATATGTATAAGTTAGCCAATAAGAAGATAGAGTTAATGGGCCAAGCAGAAATTTAATTAATACAGTTTCTGTGTGATTATTTTGGGGCTAAGCAGCTGGGAATGATACAAATGGCCTCCTCTAACACAGTTTCCTCTTGTTTTCCTTCCCCTCCCTTTCTATTCTCCCCATATCCCCATGCTCCCAATTTTTTCAGATCTTGTCTATTTTCCCTTTCCATGGGATTCATGTATGTTTCTCTTAGGATTCTCCTTGTTTCCTAGTTTCTCTAGGGTCATGGATTAGCCTTTGCTTTACATCTAATTTTCACTAAGAGTGAGTATATACCATGTTTGTTTTTCTGTCTCTGTGTTACCTCACTCAGGAGGTTTTTTTCTAATTCCATCCATTTGTCTACAAATTTCAGTATGTCATTTTTTTTTCACCACTGAGTAGTACTCCATTGTGTAAATGTACCATTTTTTTAAATTCTGTTCTTCAGTTGGGGGGCATGTAGGTAGTTTCCAGGTTCTGGCTATTATGAATAATGCTGCTATAAACACAGTTGAGCAAATGTCCTTGTGGTATGAGTGTGCATCGTTTGGGTATATGCCCAAGAGTAAAATTCCTATCTTGAGGTGAAATGATCTCTAGCTTTCAGAGAAATGAGCATACTGATTTGCATAGTGGTTGGACAAGTTCACACTCTTACCAGCAATGGAGGGGTATTCCTTTTACTCCCATATCCTCTCCAGCAGAAGTGATTTTGATATTAGCCATTGTGAGATAAGACGGTATCTCAGAGTCTTTTTACAATTGCATTTTCCTAATGGCTAAGAATACCGAGCAATTCATTAAGTGTCTTCCGATCATTTGAGATTCCTCTGTTGAGAATTCTCTGAACCTGATTTTTTCATTAGATTATTTAATATTATTTTGATGTCTAGTTTCTTGAGTTCTTTATATATTTTGGAGATTAGTCCTCTGTACAATGTGAGGTTGGTAAATATCTTTTCTCATTTTGTAGACTGCCATTTTGTCTTATTGACTGGTCTTTTGCCTTACAGAAGCTTCTTACTTTTTGGAGGTCCCATTTATTATTATCTTTCTCTAAGTGTCTTTCTATTGGAATTATATCTAGAAAGAACGTAAGTCTTGTAAGAAAGAAGTTGAAGAAGAGTTCCATCTCCAATGGTCTTGGATAGGTAGGTCTGACATAATAAAAATGGCAATCTTACCAAAAGCAATCTACAGATTCAGTGGAATTCCCTATCAAATTCTTCACAGACCTTGAAAGAACAATGCTCTACTTCATATGGAAAAACAAAAAGCTCAGGATTGCCAAAACAATCCTCTGCTGTTGACCGAGTTTTCTGTCCTTCCTGGTTTCCACAGTCATTAAGTCCCAAAGATATCACACAGAGGTCTACATTAATCATAAACATTAGCTCAGGCTTCTTATTAACTCTTATAACTTATATTAACCCATTATTCTTGTCTATGTTAGCCATGTGGCTTGGTACCCTATTTGGCGAGGCAGTCACATCTTGCTTCTTCTGTCACTGGGTCGTGACTGCTGACTAGGACTTCCTTCTTCCAAGAATTTGCCTATTCTCATTAACCCTTCAGGTCTGGTTGTTCCACCTATACTTTCTGCCTGGCTACTGGACAATCAGCGTCTATTTAAAATACAATTGACAAAATATAGACCATGTCCCACACTGCTCTGCACAATAAAGGAACTTCCAGAGGCATGACCATCCCTGACTTCAAGATCTACTATAGAGCTATAATAATGAAAACAGCTTGGTATTGGCATAAAAACAGCCAAGTAGACCAATGTAATTAAATTAAAGACCCTGTAATTAATCCATACATTTATGAACACCTGATTTTTGACAAAGAACTAAAAGTATACAATGGGAAGAAGAAAACATCTTCAACAAATAGTGCTGGCATAATTGTACAGTAACATGTAGAAGAATCAAATAGATCCATATCTATCCACATGTATAGAACTCAAGCCAAAATGGATTAAAAACCTCAACATAAATCGAGCCACACTAAACTTCATAGAAGAGAAAGAGGGAAGTAGCCTTGAACACATGGGCAAAGGACACCACTTCAAATAACTCTTAGCACCTCTGCCTTCCATGTTCCTACTAGTCTTGGCTATTAAGCGGTGGTTAAAGCATTCTACTGCTTTTGTAACCCAAAGTTCCAAAGTCCAAATTCTTCCAAGCAAAAACATTAGTCCAATCATAATAATATCCAAGCCCCTGATATCAACTTCTGTCTTAGTTTGGGTTTTCTACTACTTTGAAAAGGTGCCATGACCACAGCAACTCTTCTAAGGAAAATTTTTATTTGAGTATGTGATGAAACAGTTTCAGAGGTTCAGTCCATTATCATCATAGCAGGAAGCATGGCAGTGTGCAGGGCCATGTGCAGATAGACGTCATGCTAGAGTTGAGAGTCTTTACATCTTAATAATTAGGGAACAGGAAGTACAGTGATGAAGGTTGAACAAAAGAGACCTCAAAGCCTGCCCTCACAGTGACACACTTCCTCCAACAAGGTCATGCCTTCTAATAGTGTCACTGTCTTTGGGGGCCATTTTCTTTTAAACCACAATAGGGGGAGCACAGAGCATGGGAGGGAGAGAAAGAGAGAGAGAGAGAGAGAGAGAGAGAGAGAGAGAGAGAGAGAGAGAGAGAGAAGAGAGAGAGAGAGAAATGAGAGTACAATGTTGGGAGTACAGAAAAGAGACAAATCTGGGAAAAGTTAAGAGGAGGATTTGGAGTGAATACAGTGAAATACATAGAACGAGATTCTCAGGGAGTTTAAAAACTGAAGAACAAAATTATTTTCATTTGGGACAAAAAGTTTCAAGGTCTGAGGCTTTACTTCTTTGACTCTGGGAGTATATTAAAGCACCTCGGTATCAGAACTTGTCTTGAACTTAAGATCTATATATCCTGAAGCTGTTGTTTCAGATTTTTTCAAGCCCTCACATTTTAATTAAAACTATCTTGTCCTCATTTTTATTGCATTCTGTTTGAATACTGACTTGTATGTGGATTTTTTCATATACAAATCATAAAACTATAACTGCAGGATGAAGATTGAAGTGCTTATAATGGTTTGTGCTCATCTTCAAAGAAGGATGTATGTCATATTGAGCTCACATTTAGGAATTAACACTTCATGGTTCTTTGTTCTCTGTACCATGAGCAGTTGTGGGTCTTTGTGTTATTTTTCATCTATTGCAAAAGGAATCTTCTCAGAGGATGGTTAAGTCTCGAAAAACCAAAAAAAAAAAAGAGAGATTCACTATTCTGTGAAGTTATACCACAAATCAGTTTAATCTATGTCCTTTTAGCGGCATGACAGTAGTACCCCCTCCCCGAAGGCCTGTGACCTGGAGCAAAAGAGAGAGGATGTGGATACTGTAAGGATTCTGAAAATCACCATCCAATTATAGAAAAAAAACCCTACTGAAAGCCTATACTTGCAGTCATTTGAAGTATTGACTCATAGGTCCCATGTGATCCAAATTTACTTTGTGTATTATAAGCTAACTTGTCAAAATTTGTCAACTAATCCAAGAGTTGTGGATGTGTGTGTGTGTGTGTGTGTGTGTGTGATTTATTATACAATTAAATTAGAACATGATCCTTGTTTTAGCCAGAGGAAGAGAAAGATAGATGAAAACCCCCATCTTAGCTATAACCTCAAGAAAATGCATATGCCATTGAAGTTACATCAACCAAGAACCATGTCATGGAATAGTATGGTGATATCATAGTTCATGGAACTGTGAAAACAGTGAACACATAGAGGCTGAGCAAGCCATCCAAACAGAATGGAGTTGCAGATTTATTTGTATTGTTGTTCTGAGTTAAATCTTGATTCAGAGGTTGGAGTTCACATTAAACTTTCCAGAATAAACCATAAAGTTTTTTGGTGACCCAGATGAAGATAGAGAGACAAAGGGAGGAATCAGGAGGGGTTTGAAAAGATTTGGGGGAAGTTTTCAATCTGGAAAGGAGGAGAGGAGGGTCACTGTGTGTATCTACCAGGTTTATACTCTAATATATGACCTCTGAACTTTATGCGCTAATAAAACAATTAAAAGTAACAACTATCGAATGGTATTCTAGGGTGAACAATATCTGCATGATCTTGTCCCAAATCTATTGTGCTATATTGTAGTAAGGTTGGGAGTACCACGCATGCAGGTGCAGAATGAAGACACATTCTAGAGTCAAGAAAGATAAAACCAGAGATGAGTTGTTATCAGCACTAGATCTGATCAAACCAACAAATGCTATTTCAGTTTGAACTCCAAGGCAGCATATGTTGAAGATCTGCAGACTGGCCTGGATCTTTAATATGCACAACGACACGTTTACTAAGGGAATAAAAACAGCAATAGCTTCTTGACAGAAGGCTTGCTAAATGTAATCAGGACTAAAATATCTCTTGAAACAAAAGATCAGGCCAGTGACAGTAAACGAGTATCCACCAGGTAGCTGGCTTCCCATTCCCATCTGAATCCACAAACCTCTTCCTTTGCAAGCATACAAGAAAAGATTTGTACTGTATTGCCTGTCCAAAGGAACAAATAAAACTACAGCACAAAAGTATTTTTCTTCTCTGAGGAGGTGAGAAGAAAACTGGAGGCCATTTCAGCTGACTTCTGTGTTCTTTGGAGACATGAAGTGACCTCTGTCACTCCTCTCTTCCAGCTTATGTTTACGTTCACTTTCCCTGGATACTATAAGATGCTCTGAGTTCATCTTATATATTCCCTCTCCCAAGCCCAGCATCAGCCCTTTCAATAAAAAGACACCATGGAAAAATGTTAATAATAATTTAAAAACTTGACAAAATGATTCATATCTTTAACCCCAGTATTTACTGTCAGTTCCCAAAGAAACCTAAAAGTGGACTCACTCAGTACCCCTCCCAGGACTTTTCACCTTGTCTCCTACCCTAAACCTCTCCAGGCCAGGGACGGGCATCTCTTCACTCCCCCC
>NC_022015.1:77287930-77304642 GCF_000317375.1 Microtus ochrogaster | reverse complement strand
CCCCCCCCCCCCCAGATATTGATTCCTATAGAAACCAATCATTTTAGCCAAATGCCCCCTTGGTGGTTCTCCTCTCCTCTGCTCTTGGTTCTTTGTCCTCTATTCTTGGCTACAGGTTGGTTTGCTCTTGGTCTCTTTGCCCTCATCACTCTCTCCTTCCTTTCGTCTCGTTCTCTCTTGCCACCACCCTTTATTGCCTGGGTCAGTCTGGACCCTTCCAGGTGGCTCTGGCGGTACTCTTCCTCATGCTAACAACAGAAACCTCTCCTCTACCATATTGTGAAGTGCTCATGGCCTCATTTCATTCATCAGAATACCTAAGAAAGAGAGAGAGGATTTCTATGGTTCCACGGCTATTCTACAACCAGATGGTAAATTTCAGGCCTTTCTGGATACAGTGCAAAACACTGTCCATTTATTTCACACAAAACCTAAAGTAAACCAAACTAAAAAAAAAACAATTATAAGGAAGTAAGGAAGAATTGGTGGTCTTGAGCCTCAGCACCCACTCAGGGCTCATAACAGGACCTCTACATCAAGTGAAAAGCAGACTAATAGGGTCTGAGGGTAAAAATACATAAATCCTTTTATCATGTCCCATTTATTCTTTCTATGACTTCTCTAATGCCCATGTTGTTCCTCATTCTTTGTTGTTCCTGTTGTTCTTTCTGTGCTTTATGCTGTGCTTCATTCTTTACTGTTTCCTCCCATGAGGTTTCCAGGCTGTATAACCCACTCCACTAACCCCAATCTATATTGTGATGACTGGCTTTGGGGAGCCCTGTCCTATTTGTTGGTTAGGGCAGTCATGTTGTCTTCCCATCTTTTTGAAACTCCTACATTATCTATTAGCAAAAGTAATTGAGGGGAATTGACTTTATGAAGATTTGACTGTTAGAACAAAGAGTGAGTGTTATTGCTCTAAGGCCCCATGGAAGGCCGTGTAGTTGCCTCTACAGGAGGAAGCTACAGTGCTGAGGTACTTTGGGAACAAATCCCATTTTGAGGAGGAGAAGAGTCATGGATTCACCAAGGTTTTTACAGAATTGACAGTGGCTATCCAAAAGACAAGTGCTCCCAAACTCTGCAATTGGGTCCTGATGTGGGATTCCCCTCTGTATGCTGTGAATACCATTGGTTAATAAAGAAATTGGCTTGGCCTGATAGGGTAGAATGAGGCTAGGTGGGGAAAACTAAACTGAATGCTGGGGAAAGAAAGGCAGAGTCAGAGAAGTCATGGAACCTCTGCCAGAGACAGACTCAGTGAAACCTTGCCGATAAGCCATGAGCCTCATGGTAAAGTTTAAAATAATGAAGATGGGTTAATTCTAGATGTAAGAGCTGGCTAACAATATGCTTAAATAATTAGCCAAGCAGTGATTTAATTAAAACAGTTTCTGTGTGTTATTTCAGGAGTCTGGGCAGCTAGGAAATGAACAAGAATTCTTCTTAAGACAGGGTCCCCTACTGGCGGCTGTAAACTTAGAGTATAATACTCGTCACTCCAAGAATAAAGGAAGGGAAGGAGAACAGGATTAAGGAAGAAAACAAGGAAGCAAAGAAGGAAGCAGGGAAGGAAGGAGCGAATCTGTATCCAGGTATTGTGTATCAGCATCTTTTAAATATATAATTTATTGCAGGATGCAAACAACAGAGGAAGTTCCATAATACGGCTTCTCTGAACCTCACTTTCTACTTTAATTTAATTTTGGCCTGGTCACCTCCTGTTCTCCTGTGTGATAAAAAAAAAAAGAAAGAGTAGGACATTCATTGGAGACTTTTGCATCCATCTTCTGCATTACTTCTAATTGATGCCTTTAAACAGGATGTGTTTGTTTTAGGGGCATTTAAAAATCTCTTTCAATCATTCCACATGCCTCTCTGGGCTCTGGAATTGTACATACAGTTCTTTTCACCAACTCTTAGAAGATATCCGTTTCTCATTTTTAGTTCTTTGGCCATGCAACTGATATATTATCAATATCATGCATGAATAACCTATAAATGAGCTACCCAGGAGACCTAACTGCTGACTCTGTCAGTGTTTCATGCTAACTCTGGCTGAAACACACAGCCAGTATCCTCCACCCTTTGTTTTATGACCCTACCTCTACACAAAAGGACCATGAACATGTGCTAACATTTCAGGTAAAAGAAAGCTGGCATCTTCTGTTTTCTCTGTCAAACTTTAGGCACTATAATTTGGCATTACTGTACACATGTTAAAATATCGGCTTTATTTAGCTTTTTAAAAGTCTGTCTTATCTAATAAAATGTTGAATCTTGCTCTTTTCTGGCTCACAAAAATAGTGACCTTTTGTTCTTCACATTTTAATTTATTTTCAGAACTGGAGATAAATAAAATCATACAGGATAATTTTTTTTGCAGGTCTCTTGCAATCGGAAGCATCTTTGATACTTGCTGCTCTTGGAATAGCTCATCTTTTTATCAAAGGTTAAGACATAATTGTTTGAGCATTGAATAAATGGATAAGAAACACAAGTAAGAGAGGAAGAAACAAGATTGAAATGCCTACATCCTATGTTATTTCTAAAGGTTAGGACAGAATGCATATTTTCCTTCTAAATGTCAATTTAATCTGAATGGCAGTGAACCTCGAATAACATTTACATTCAATGTAGAAATTTTGAAAATGAAGCAATTGTCTGGCTAACTGCCTGTTTTGTGTTTGGGTGAACTTCATGTTTGGTTTTCATTTGATAGATGGCTGAACTATCATTCCTATCTGGAAGCATAAACATAATCATTAGGCAGAAAAATGAAGCTTTATTTGTTGGCTAGTAATCAATCCAAGATTGGTGATGCCCAACGGGCAAGATAATGAGCAAGCTTTGCAGTTCATCTGATTGGATGCTTCATTATGATTAGAAAGGACCACGTAAGTCTTCTAACTCTGTCTGTTGTCTCAAAAAAATTCTACTCCAAGATAAGAATCATAGAGAATCTAAGGAATCTAGGCACACTGTAGAGTTCTCTACAGACCATACTTAAAACAAAAAGGGTTGGCTACCTGAAGAATGTGATTGACTACAGGACAAGCAACTGCCTGTTCATTCTGGGAATAAGTTGAATTCTTTTGTTTGAACATTTTAACTTTGAATATATCATCAATTGAAGGGTATTTTTCCCTCTGAATATTATAAACTGAGCCTCTATTTTATCTTTTAAAGAATAGATTAGTAAATATAAGTTAAAGTCTTAATTATAGACTGAATATTTAATGTCTGTGTATAAATTATACTAGGTCATTTTGCAATTCCTTTATTGCATTAAGGTTGGTAAGAACTCTGGGATATAGTATAGAAATTAATATGTCATTTAATTTATGTTTAATAGTCACTTATCTTCTCATATAATTTGTTTGTTATATTAATCATCAACACATTCTTTATGGTCACCTTCCTCTTGATCTCAAAATAAGTCATGGTAAGCCATCAACATGAACTATTTTCCATGTTTAAAGGAACTTTTTTTCACTAAATTGTTACTATCTTTATTTTCTTTTATTCTTATTTTCATTTTAAGATGATTGTTTTAAATGCATACTATTAAAATCTAAAAAATATTTCCTTTAATATATCTCTTGTATTTCAAATTTTTCCTCTACAACTTTGGTAAATTCTACATTCTGTGATTATAATCATTTTATAATTGTTTTTAAAAATTGATATTTTAAAGAGTTTGGTATAAGACTAAGAACTAGGTTTTTACTTAATTTATCATACTTCTATCTAGTTGATTAATATCATTAGTTTATAATTAAATAATCAGCCCAAATTTTAATGTCCATTTATAATTACTCCCTAACTAACCTGTATTTTATTCCCTTAATAAAAAACAGAAAGTTTCATGATGTTTATAAATTTGGAGTGAATTCTAATTTATGTAGAGATTTTGCTACTTATTTATCTCTGAATAAATCTTAAATCAAACATCACTAGCAAATTAAGACCTTGTTTCATATAAATAAAAGAAATAATGAAAGAAGGCATTTTTATCAAGTACAAATGTTCAGGAGAATATGACCTCTGGATGTTCCACTTCCTTTCTGTTTTCCATAGAAGGGTACTTTAGGAAGGTTAATACTGAACAGATGACTTCCACAATCCTCTAAAGCCTTAGCCTTATAACAAAACAAAAGTAAAATTCCCCCAAACACTGCTTTTCTGGGAATGAATTACATTCTCTTAAGGAGATTTACTTCATAGCTGTATGCATGATTTTATCATGAATCCAATTAAAAAGAATTATGTAAACTCAAAATTCATTCAGGGTATTTCATTTTCTTATTTTGCTCTTAGAACAGAAATATCAATCCACAGAAATTTGAGTTAAAACAGATTTATTTTTGAAGAATTTAACTATCTACAAATTTTATATTTTAAATTACATGTTGTTGTTGTTTACCATAATTCCTTTATACCTATTAATATATTAACATTTATATGTATCTATATATAATACTATATATATATGGCAAATTTAATTTCAAAAGATAAACCTGAGTGCAGGAGGCCATTTAGTTGTTCAGAGTCCTGCTGTACAAGCCTGAAGGCCTGAATTGCATCCCTGGAATGCACAAGGTAGAAGGAGAGAAGTGATCTCTGCCAGTTGCTCTCTTACCCCCCCCCCCAATGTGGCATACACATGCCCTGCCCTACACATAGACATACACACTCTACAAGTACATAAACAGTGAAACTTAAAAAGTGAGCTCTTACAAAATAGTTGACACAGTCTTCACAGAGAAGTCAAACAAACGTTATAGAAACACACTCATAAAGCAATTGCAGTGATGGTTCAATAGATCTCTATGTGTATTTTTGTCTTTTTTGTGATTCAGATGATGTCTTCTCTTCCAGTAGAAATATCTCGGTCATTACCCCTACACAGGTCTTGTGTCCTGGTCATTTCACTGTTACCATAGCCCACTGAGTTCTGAGGCAGAGTCAAGTCTCTCTGATATATCCATATCATGCATCATTATGGATTACAAAAATTCTGTCACACCCAATATTTCATTCTGTGGTGAAGTATGTTTGGTGTGGTTGATAGAAAGTCTTTAATGGGCAACTATAGTAATTCTTAGGGAGTACTAGTTAACTACCATGTTCTGAGTAATAGTTACTCCTGCTACCTTCATACAAATGACTGAAACGGGTACCACCATTGAAGAAAATATGTACAAAAATACAGGAATATGTAAGTAGTTGAAAAGGATTCTACTTTGTAGTTTACTATATATGGCTATGCATTGATATACACTTTATAAATAGACTGAGTGGGAAAATTTAAAATTTCTTTGGTAAGGGGTCTGTGATGTAAAAAAAAAGAGTATAATTTTGACAATGGAAACCAATAGAACAAAACTAATCCTTATGTGCTTGGTTAGGAATTGAGGAATGAACGTCCACAAAGTCTGTAGAGTTCAGTGAATTTCTCTGTGTGAATGACAGACTGGGAGGAAAGAAGACTAGGTTAGGCCTTGAGAAGGGGCTTAGGTTGTAAGGTATTATACCAAAATGTCATGGATAGGAATGTCATTGTGGGTTACTGAGTATTGTAATCTAAGGAAAAGCATAAAGAGGAGATTACAGTGGCAAAATAGTAAAGATCTACAGAGTTCTGGTCATGCAACCTAAGGGGTAGTAATGTCACTAAAGACTAGCAGAGTGTCACAAACACTGATCTCCTGGGATGACGATATGACTTGTGAGAAAGGTGCAAAGAAGCCAGTACGTGTCTGGGAAGGGTGACACCAGGAAAACGAAAGACAAGAGAGTCAGAGACACTTCTTCAGTAGAAGGATTAAATGTGAAATCACATGGGGATATCTAAGGGGAAAGCAACAACAACAAGAAAACAAAATAAAACCAAATAACAACAACCAAAGCAAAGCAAAAACAAAACTCAGGAAGCTAGAAATAAAACTGTCGAGCTCACAAAAGGCAAGAGCTGAGTTACACAGGCTTTAATGTGACTGAATTTTAGGTCTGGAGAGAAGAAAATGAGTTTCCTCATGGGAAACAAAGAGAAACACTCCCAGAATGATGAATTTAAAAAGCCAATGTGTGGGTGGTAGATTCTGCTTTTAACTAGCTCTGTACCCTTGATTTAGTATTTTTCACAGTCATCAGGAGCTGCCTTATTGGCACTTAGAGGTACTTTAAAAACACATTGAAATAACATGCAAAGGTGCTTATAGCATCTTCTGTGCTTCTGACTATGATGTATGTCCTTCAGCATCTATATATTAAGGTGGTTATTGCAACATGCCTAGAATATATTCAAAATTACCTAAATCACTGCTGCTATAGATCATTTATATAAAACTAATACATTTATTTATATGTATTTGTATGATGCCAGAAATCTGTGTTACTAGGGAGATTGCAAAACAAAACAAAACTGGGCATTGTTTACATGATTGCATCAAGTGAAAAAGAGGGAATGATATAAATATAACATATTTATGCCTACAAAATTTGCACAAAGAACAAAGCTAGAAAGAGATGTTTTAAAACCTTTGCAATTGTTTCTCAAAGAAGATGATGCTGTGGGTATCATCTATCCATTTTAGTATAATTGCAACTATATTTATTATAGTCATATTATTACAATATGTTTCATTAAAAATTTCTTCCACTTGTAAGGCAATGTTGCTTTAACAAGTAAAACTATCTTGATGCACACAGAACGTTATCGGTGTCGAGAAAGGAATTTAAAACTGTTCACTGGTCTAATCATATCAGATGTGTAAGTACAGAAACTCAGCAATGGCCCCAAGAAGACACATTCTTATTCCTACAATCAGATTCCAGGAGAGAGCTCCTGACAAGGGTGAAGAAAAAGAGATTTTCAGGTCACCACAGAGGGAAGAGATCATTTCTCTCTAAATAGTTAAGGAAATCCTCGCAAGCAACACTCCACTTTAATGACGTGGGCTTGCCTTTTCTGACCCTGCTTTGTTGCAACCTTCACGAGCCCAGAGTTCTTTCCCCTCTCTTCACTCTCTGTGTATTGCCGAATGAATGCACTGTGGTGACTCCGTTGCCTGTATGTACAAATGTGGATGAGAAAAGGCAGTTGCTTTCTGTAAGAGGTTCTTTTGTTTTTTTTTATTGTTGTTTTGTTTCTTTTTTTGTTGTTTTTGCTGTGGTTGCTTTTGTTTGTTTGTTTGTTTTATTTTTTCCTTTGGGGACAGAGGAGGAAAACACCACATTTAATTTAGTTGGTTGTACCTGATTTCTTTTCATGTATTTTTTTCTTGAGGGTAAAAATGGTTTCTTTTTACATTTCTTTGATGGATTCATTCTGGTGTTCTATTTAAAGTATTTTAAATTTAGTGTTAGGTAAGTAAAATTGTCTTTTTGACATTTTAAGGGGACTAAGTGATAAGATTTGAGGCTAGCTATCATTTTGTAGCTTGGAAAAAATAGAGTGACATTTGGTAAATGTGCTAGCCAATGGCCAGAGAATCAATGTCAAAGTCACATGAAGGGTGTTTTCATAGTTGCATGATATATGTTACTATTGGCTTAGTGTCAGGGTAGGTTAACAGAAGATAATTTATGTGGATGAGAAGTTATGATTGTTGCCATCGTTACAGATCTGTAAAGAATGAAAACTATAAAAAACATATCTATGATTATTTTATAATTCATTATTATGTCTGTAACTCCCAAGAGATTAGTATTCAATAAAGTAATACCTTTCTGGAAGAATTGTGATTCTAACCCTACTGCTGTTAGAACACTGATGTTTAAAAAGAAAAGGCACCTGAGCTTCAGAATGTCTGTGTTGTTCCCATGAGGGACTTGAGTTTCCAACAGCACCAGTCCATGTCTGGAACTGAGCTACAGAACAGTGCTCTTAATGCAGCAGCTCTTGGTTTGTGTGCTTAAGTCACACAGTGACACAGAACACTGAATAGCAGAAGACAAGGTCTCAGGTGTTGTACTTTCAACATCTACAGATGACTTTAGATTGGACAGACTAAATAAACAGCGTAATTACCTTTCTTCAGCTTAGAGAAATTCCCATGTGGTAGGTGAAATAACTGGCATGTTGAATAAAATTTGTTCTGGTAATCTACAGACTTGAATTGAAAAAAGATCAGTTCTCAAGACCAATAATCATTTTAGACTTTTTCAGTTTCATCAGAATCTAAGGTAAAGTTTAGTGATCCATTCTTTAGAAAAGTAAAAAACAAAACAAAACAAAAACCAAGTAATTCTTGAGGCTTTGCTATGTTTCAATTCTTTGTCCTTGAGGGGACATGGGCAACTATGATATTGTTGGTATTCTTAGTAATAAGCCTCATTATTATTTTACATTTGGAGGGTATTTCAAAACAGAGTTTCTCTGTGTAACATCCCTAACTGTCCTGGAACTAGCGCTTATAGACTAGGCTGGCCTCAAACTTACAGAGATCCACCTGTCTCTGCCTTCTAAGTGTGGGGATTAAAGGTATGTTGACACCACTGCCTGGCTATTATTTCATATTTAAGTACTATAGTTAAAAATATGTTGTTGGTAAAAATACAATAGTAATGTATTATAGGACTTAAAATATCAGTATTTTTCTTACCTGTATTCCAAGAAATCTTTATTTAAAAGGTTACATAATTGTCTTACATTAATGATGTCATCTGGTCTACTCCATTTTGCGTCTTGCTTTCCTTTTTTATGTACAGAAAAAGTTCAAGTTCCTTCTTTTAAATGTGAAAAGATTTTCTTAGCATTTTAAGCTAGAATTCCTTCCAAAAATAATAATTACTTTTCTGTTTATATAATAACTTATCTACATCTATCATTGATCAACACTTTTCTCTCTTAGGACCTTTAGATTTAGCCCAGTAAGGATCCTCTAGCACCGAGCAGCAGAGGACACCAGAGTGTGGATTGCTGCTTTTCTCCTAACCTGATGACCTCTAGCATCTTACCTTTCCTAGCTTATAATGGATACTGAGACCAACATAAGAGAGTGACAGATGAACAGTGATCCCTCATACCAGAAGTGTGGAAGAAGACACTGAATTCCTTCTGGAATCTATCAGCTAAGTTCTCCATCTCTTCTTCTTACAAGAACTTCCACATTTTAATCAAACCCACATTTCTTTGATAATATAGTGTTTTCCAGTTAAATTTTCTTTTATTTTCTTTTTGAAATGGTTACCATCTTTAAATCCAAAACACAAAGTCCAAGCATCTTGACTTGAGAAGCTGTTACCCCTTCATTTCATCTTTTATACAGATATCCAAAGAGTTCAGTCCACTGTTTTGTTATCCCAGTAAACCAGAACCATGTAGTCTCAGCTATAAAGAAATATACTGTTGGGACCATTTGGAGTCCTGGCCTTGAGCTGCTCTCCCCTACTAGTGACCTTTACTTGGGCTTCTGATTTGAGCTACTGAAAGCTGTGTCCAGCTCTGCTTCCTGAGCACATGTTGCCTTGTTCTTGATTGAAGATCAGGAGATGAGGTTTTTCACCTGCTGGCCCACCTAACTGGGTTGGGTATACAAGCCTCCGTGCTGCTATTCAATAAAGGGCTTCTTTACCAGTGACTAGAGGTGTGTGTCTCTGTCTGTGCTGTCTCTGTGTGTCTTTGTGTGTTTCAATCTCCAGCCCCTTGCCTGAGGTTCATGAATGGTTATGTAGTGCAGACACCACAATACAGGAGTAGTGCCACACTGTCTTGTAGTACTGGCGAGCACTACAATACACGGTTGAGTAGTGAGAGGGACCATGCCTCACACAGATAATACAAAACTCTGAGTGACAGGTGAGGTGCACATCGACCTTGTAGTTGGCATTTTGTGCGTTTGTACATGAAAGTATATTATAGTGATGGTCAGTATGTATTGCTGAAAACTTATTACATGTGCAAGACAACATGTAGCCTGCTATACTGAACAATCTTAACATTGATTCCTCATAGCCAACACGCAAGAAAACTTATAACTCTTTTTTATTTCACAGAGGAAGAAACACACAGAGGAAGAGGGCCCAGCACCTGTGCTAAGGAGACTATATAAGAAACCAAAGACTAGAATCCAAGTTTTCAGAATTGTTAATTTTTTTTCTCCCTTAGGCTTTATAAGCCCAGTCAATAAAATAGTCTTTGAAAGAACTAAATTGGCAGCCAGTGACCTACGACAAAAGAAACTCCACAGAAGATCCACTAAAGTCAGGGTATGAGAAAGTACAGTCCTTTAGAAACTGATTATAAGCTGATAATAACACTGATTAAGAGTTAATTAAAAGTTGGGCAGTGGTGGTGCATGCCTTTAATCCCAGCACTTGGGAGGCAGAGGCAGGCAAATCTCTGTGAATTTAAGGTTACCCCGTTCCAGAATTGGCTCCAGAGTTACACAGAAACCCTATCTTGAAAAACAAAAACAAGAAACAAAAACAAAACAAAACAAAAAGAAGAGTTAAATTGAAATTGTAGTATTTAAATATCAGATAAATAGCATACTAATTTGATAAGAGGGATTTTCCTCTGAACTTTAAGGTCTTGAGAACTTGCCAAGTATTTTCCTGTGCCCCATTCATCCTGGAAGCAAAGGGACATTGCTTTTTATTGAGAGATATGGGCTGCAATATGTAATTCATCTTTGTTCAAAGAAAATTATGTTTCATGTCCTTCTGGAAGATTTAATCATTAGGGCAAATTCTATCTATATTTACTCTTTCTAGGGAAACTATATATTTGTCAGAATGAATGACCACCTTCCATGAAATATACTCTTTGATACGGATTACAGTGGCTTCCTCATTTATCTCCTGCCAGCAGGGTAGTCATCTATGTTAGTTGTCTCTGGCTGTTGAAATAAGTTATCACAATCTCAATGGCTTAAAACAATGCAAATTTATTTTCTAACAGTTATGTATATTACAAGTCTAACATGGGCTTCACATGATTGAAAACCAAGGTTCTTGTATTGTTACTTCCTTTCTACAGGCTTTATTAAGTGAGTTTGTCCCCTTGACTTTCCCATTTCTACAGGCTATATGCCTTCTTTGTCTCAAAGCTATCTCCCACCATCATAAAATACAGCAAGAGTGGGTAATGTTCTCAAACTCCATGATACCTCCTTCTCTTTATCTGGGTAATCTAAGGCATCTGTTTCCCCACCTTAAGCTCCATTATTGTATCTCCCACACTACTCCTCATTCATATTCATTTTTTAAACCACATGAAGTCAACTTTCACAAATGCATGTATGAACGTTGTGCATAAACACTTCAACAATTTGCCCTTCATTTATGTCAGTAAGTGCCTGGGGTCTTCTCATCAGCACATATTCAACTACTGTTAAGGTGCTTCCGATTTCATTTTACTTTGCCACTCAGCTTGGCATAGGCTGCTCCCTTTGCCAAGAATTTTCATCTATCTTGACCACCTCAAACATTTACACAATGGAGTACTATACAGCAGAAAAAATAATGACAGCATGAAATTTGCAAGCAAATGGATGGATCTAGAAAACATCATATTGATTGAAGTAACCCAAACCAAGAAAGAAGTACTCATTGGTAAGTGTCTTTTATACATAAAGCAAAGAAAAACAGCCTACAATTCACAATTCCAGAGAACCTAGGCAACAATAAGGACCCTAAGAGAGTCATACATGGATCTAATATACGTGGGAAGTAGAAAAAGACAAGATCTTCTGAGTAAACTGGGAACACGGGGACCATGGGAGAGGGTTGAAGGAGAGGTGAGAGGCAGGGAGAGGAGCAGACTAAAATGTATAAGTAAATAAAATCAATTAAAAAATCCTAAGTCTTAAAAAATAAAAAAAAATTATTTAAAAATGTCACTCCTATTCACACACTTGTTTTTACTAAATCATTCTACAAAGATTCTTTGCTTTTACTCCATGAACAATCTTCAGTGCTCTGTTACACTTAATGTATAGGAACAATTGTCAGTAGCTCCCTTTCCTAAACAAAGAATAATGCTATTGGGACAGCTGGCTCAGCTAAGCCATATGCAAAACCTACGAGAAGATGTGCTCTATAGGGTAGTCTGGGAGTACAAGACAGCCTTTCGCAAACAGCTGCTCATCAGAGCTTTACTGATGAAGTCATCTTGAGTTCTCTATTCTTACTTCTGTCCTGACTGGTCTGGACAGAGCAGTTTCAGGGAGTCCATTCCCCATTCAAAAGCCAACTTATTGATGCACTGGAGATAGCAAAGTGATAAGTGAAGCCACACTGTGTCTATGCAGCATCTCAGCCTCAAAGATTTCCCCTTCTCTGCAGTTTCTAGAGACCCAAAGTTTTGACGCTGTGGGCCTTCAAGTGGTAAGGACAAGTGTTTCACCACTTTAAGACTCAGCGTTTCCACTTCATGATATAAAGAGATGTTTAGACTCTATTTTCTGGACAGTTGTTGTGTATTCTGCTACTCCTATGAATAGATACAAACATTAGTTTCCAACAGCCTTGTGGAATGAAGACCCATTAACTCATACATTCACCAATGTTACGGTTATATTGTTCCATATGGTGAGGATAATTTCTAATGCTAATCTAGGAATAACCAAAGGAAAACAGCAATAACAAATACTCAGTTCCATTTTAAAATTTTTCATACAATATATTTTGTTCATATTCTTCTCTCCTCCCCCAACTCCTCCCATGTCCTCCTCCTTCCCACCATATTTCATGTTCATCCTTTCTCTTAAAACAAAGCAAAAGGAAACAAAAGATCACAGATACATACGCAAACACATACACACTCACATACTCACATCCATATACAAACCCACATATACTCACACACTCTCATACACACACACACACACACACACACACACACACACACACCAGGAAGATGAAGTCCATTTTGTGTTTGTCAGCTACTGCTGAGAATTAGACTTTCCCTGGAGTGTGGTGGATATGCCCAGAGTCATTCCGTTAAATCCATTAACGACCCTCTGCGGGCATCTGTCCATTCAGGAGACTCACTGTGTATCATGCTCCATCACCATGGGAAGACTAGAAGTGCCTGAGTAGAATGGGACTTGTCTCTTTCAGCAGGAATCTCAGGACTGTGCAAAGAAGAACAATATAAAAGGAGGATGACTTGCCTAATTTCACTATGAGAGTTAGATTTGCTTCTGGCAGAATGCAAATTAAAACTTAATCTCTGTGCATATAAGTTGGTAGGCCAAGAGGATTGAAAATAGTCAAGTAATAGATTAGAAAGCAAGTAGCCAAACGTAACCAAGAAAATCCTTGTGAATGACTTGTCTTACTAGAGACCCAATATTATCTCCTATTTCTATGATTCAAGGCAGTGTGATCAACACAGAAACACACTCCAAGTCACAAATGGCACCATTTCCCTCCATTTCACTTACACCAGAGTTTAGGTCACCAAGAGAACACACAGCATTCTTACAAAAAATCAAGTAAACTAAAATTCCAGTCATCTACAAACGAGACCAAGAGCCTTACAGAATAACAACGAGAAGCAGATAAGTGAATTGAGTGAATACAGAGGAAATGCTCAGCAATAGAAAGTCAATTTAAAAAAATCACAATAATGTAGTAATTTACATGCATCAACTTGGCACAGATGAAGAATTAAAGCTGAAGGTTGAAGGATAATGGAAATTATTACAGGTTTCTGGTGAGGGTAGTTTCTTAATGTCTTGTAGAAAGGAGGTATTATCCCCTTGATGTGAAGATACACATTGCATTTACATAATTACACAGCTAGAAATAAGAACAGTCTAGGCATGTATATCTCACAAAATTTTACAAAAGTTACATATATGTATATAATACACATTTATAGGCTATATTATACATACATTGATATGTATCATTAGTTTATGTTTAATACATTTATTTTCATACACTTATATATCTAAAAATATGCTCATGTACCACATATAATAAGTGTGCATATAATTTTAAATAATACATATGCTAAATATAATACATGTGATCTATAATAAATATTTTATATTATATATATTTATATATATTTATAATATATATTTATATATCATATGTGATATGCATTGTATAATAGTTATATAATTATTTTAAATACTTATTACAATAAATAATTATAAAAATAATTATCATGCCTTATATATGTTATGGTATACATTATATATGTATATGCTATAAACAAATCAGAAATAACAAAAACAAGTAATGGTTTTATATGGAAGAATAGCAATAAACAAGCCCTTTGTGGACAGTCCATCGAACTCTGTTCGGGAAGGGAGTGAAAAGGACTAGGTAACTGGACACACATCAGCATGGGAATAACTCTCTCCTATGACGCAAAGGGAGAGATCAACATTAGAGAATGAGTCTATCTATAATTCAAAAGTAGAAAGCTGGATAGTTATTTATTTAAACATGCCAAGAGTGAAATATTTCACAGGTACATTCTCCATAACAATAATAATATATATTATAGCAAGTACATGTAGAAAGTCTTATGTTTCAGAAAAATAAACATAAAATTAAGGTGTGAAAAGGAATAATACCAGCAAGAGAAACATGTGACCTCAACATTTCGGTCATTTTCATTATTTCAATATAGGAGTTTTTCATTTTTAATAAATTAAGTATTTAAAATCGTTATAGCATTCTGTAATGTAAAATATGAAACAATATGAAGTTCTTATTGATGATGTCAAACTCTTTTATCTCTCTTATGAAATCTTAAAGTGGTTTTTAAGGAGCACTTTTTATTTCTTACAAGATTATTCCAGGTGAGATGAAACAAAAGCTGACTGGAATAAAGGATTCGTCTGGCAGATTAATTATTGATTGGAGGGTCTATTTTTATTAAAATGGCCAGTTATTTCTATATTTTATTGAAATAATCAGTTTATTGAAAATAAAATAATAAGTTTATTGAGAATAATCCTATCTACATTATGGATTTTAAGTCACGTGAGAATTTTTTATTTTAAAGTACTTCACACTGACAAATATTGGATGTACTGAAGTCATAAAATGTATCCCTTTCATACACACCTATATCCTGTATTGATCATCACAGTCACATTCAGAGCAACACTCACCACCTATACAATTCTTGAAGGGCACCTCACAGCTCCTTTGTGCACTATTTCCACAGTTCCAATTACAGCTGCCTCTTCTCTTCCTATAATGGCCTTTTGAGATTCTTTAGCTCAAATGCATCCCTTTATGCCTTCCCAGGAGGTCTTTCTGCCTCACGGGTGAGTTACTTCCACTGAACTAGATTTTCAGAGTCTCTACACTGCTTGATGGGCTGGAGGACCAGCCATTTCGTTAGAGGGCACCAAGCTCGTTAGGGAAGGAGAACTGTTCTCACCATGATGTTGATAGCTAAAATTTATAGTGTCTGCTTTGCAGGTCACAGATCCATCATCTCATACACACGCTCTCCTACATCCTAGGATTTTATTATCCTCCAGGGCATTTTGCTGATATCTCCATTCTTCTAAAATGTATTTGTTACATCAAGTTTTGATGCTGCAATGTAGGTTTCAGGCCACAAATAATGTGAGGGTTACCTGCAGTACGTATCTCATTCTTTGTGAGTAATCCCCCATGAGCAAACTTTTAAGTGGATAGAAAGCAGTGAGTTCTGTGGTTCGTACTGCTAAGATAAAAATCTTTCAGCAGCTTCTGGGAACACGCTTATAGATGAGCAATAGTCAAACACAACAGGCTAAGAGGAACTCTCTTGTAGGAAGATCCCCTCATTGTGACTTTACAGCAGGAAAAGGATTGGCAACACAAGAATGCATCCATCCCACTTTTCTAAATTTGAATGTCTATATTCTGGTAATTCATTTTTCCCTACATACTCAGCAAATAATTCCTCAGCATGTACAGCATTTCTGAAAATTAGTTAGTTAGAGGACATCCATGCTGTTTAAAAATGATAGTCACATCATTAGTTTTTATTTTGATGCTATCGTTATATTTCCCAGTCATTCAAAAACTAGATCTTAAGATTATTGGGAAGAATATCAGAAAAATCAATGGAATCCTGTAACCAAATTAAAAAGTTGAACTCCGCTGTGTAAATTCTGTGTTTCCAAGTGGTCAATCAGAGGATATATAAGGCCACTTTGCAGTTTATATTGTTGGTGTTTGCAAACCAGGAACAATCAAATCTACCTAACTGCTTTCATCTAAAGGAGGAAGTGTCAATCTTCCCTCAAGCATGTTCTAAAGAAGTCACCTACAAGGTTTCCCTCAGAGCTCAAGGAAGGAATAAAATATCCATAGTCTTCAAGTAGTCATGAATGTCTTGACTTGTTGACTTATGCTTTCTGCTTCTATTACGGAATGAAAGTAGGATGGAAGCGGAGAACCCTAAAATGCAAGTCGATTTTCAAAAGTTTTAAATACAAGTTCTGGCTCCTACTTCATTAAGAGGAGTTCGGGGATTCACCAAAAATCTGTAGCCATCCATCTCCTCCTTTTAAAAAGTAACGGTTTTTTATTTTAGCCATTCTGACAGGTGTAAGATGATATCTCAAAGTTCTCAAAGTTGTTTTGATTTGCATTTCCCTGATCGCTA
This sequence comes from Microtus ochrogaster, assembly GCF_000317375.1. Classification (NCBI taxonomy): domain Eukaryota; kingdom Metazoa; phylum Chordata; class Mammalia; order Rodentia; family Cricetidae; genus Microtus; species Microtus ochrogaster. The sequence goes on along the minus strand of NC_022015.1, from coordinate 77,288,054 downwards.
AGGAGGTTGAGCATGACCTTAAGTGTCTTTTAGCCATTTGAACTTCTTCTGTTGAGAATTCTCTGTTCAGCTCAGTGCCCCATTTTTAATTGGGTTAATTAGCATTTTAAAGTCTAGTTTCTTG
>NC_022015.1:77279339-77287285 GCF_000317375.1 Microtus ochrogaster | reverse complement strand
AAAAAAATTAAAAGTAACGGTATGTATTGTACTTGCTCTGCAGTTCTTTCCAGAGCTATGCACTAAGATCATCAACACGGGGATTTCTAAACGATGGTCCTGATTGTAGCCAATGAATTACAAATTTAAAACTATCTGTACTAGCCCATTAAAACCCTATCTAAATACATAATATCCACAAATGGCACTGTAATCTTGAAAGATCAGAACCCCTGCTCTGGAGGAAAGTAACACCACTCAGTTGTCTTTAAGGGATGAATTTGGTAAGTTCTCTATTATCCTTATTTCCTTTTCATCCGGAATGTTTAATGGTGATATATGTGTCATATGTAGTATTTATACAAAAATAATTCAAAGCATAAACAGGCTGGTGCTTTGTTTTGATATAACAAAATGAACCACACATTTCATATAAGCTATCTTTTGGGTATCGGTTGTAGACATCCATCACTTTTGCCAAAATCAATAATTTTTGAAGAGTACAGAGTGGCCTCAGACAAGCAGATTAAACCCAATGTGTCAGCTTGTCATATTAAAGCCAAAATTTATGCTTTTTAGTTAAAAAAATATTACTAGTGACAAGTCAAGTTTCCCCTCATTTAAAGTTCTGGGACTCTGAAAACCCAAATTATTCCCAGAGAGCAACATCCAATTATTATCTTTTACCTGATATTCAGCCCACAATCTGTTGGTTTTGAGGAAGACAATCACTCAGCATCCTAATTTCCTTTTTCTGATATGTGGGTTAACTGTGGGTCCTTGTTTAATACACATTTTTAACAATTTTATATTTATGAAATTTAGGGTATGTAAGCATAGATATGTTTGTTTTCGATCCAGAAATAAAAACAATTAGGTTTAATTATTATAGTAAAAGTTCTTTCTACTTCACATGATTGTAGATGGGTCCTTCTAGATAAAGAGTTTATAGCATCTTATGAGGTTGGTCAAAACTATAGTTCAATAAACAATTTCATTATATGTCCCTTGTTGATTCTGTGTTTATCTTTCTCTTCCCTTTATCTTATATTTCAATCTTAAGTGTCACCTGAATTTTGCTGTTATTTAATTTGGATAGGAAAGTTGTTCATTTTCAATTGAATTTGCCTAAAAGAAAACAGTTTAAGTTAAAGTAATTCAGTACTATCAGTGGTAAAGAGTTCAGGATTAGCCTGCACACCAGAACTCAATGTCTATATATATATATATGGCCTCATGAGTTTGTTCTTCTGGAATAAAGCAACTTGCCGTTGTCCCAGATAGCTCCACTTCTTTGGTTTTATAATAACATTTATACTTTACCTTAACAACACTATGGAAGAAATCAAAATTCTTGTAGGTAATTAGCATCTTAACTGTAGAGTATAGCTTTCATTTTTAATTTCTGTGGGGTAGATTAATAAGACACATGAGATTATTGCTGACAGGAGCACATGTGCCTTTTAAAAAAATATCGACATCAACTTAATAAAGTTGTCGTTTTTCATCAGTAATGTTTAAAAGTGAGTTCAAGTCGATTTTTACATCTGTTTTCATATATAAGTACTGTGCAAAGACAATCTATGACAATAGAAGAAACAATGAAAGCCACAGGAAAATGACCTTGAGTAAACCTTGAGATGAGGAAACCTCATGATCTTCTGCTCCTCCAGCTTCTCTGTTCTTTAGAGTAGGCACGGGTCTTCAGTCTCCCATTGGCTCTCTCCTCAAGAGGTGAGTATACTTCACAAAACAAGCAGGGAATGGATCCTCTGTTACCTAACTTGACCCCTTCTCAAGTAGTATCTCACTCAGTCGTATTTGGTTTATAGAAAACATATTTAATTGAACAGATAAAGGCAGATTGAGTCACTCCAAAATGCTAGCTAGCCTGAGACAATGTGGGAGACAAACTTTCAATCACATTTACCTCCAAATAAATGTTTAAACTTATGATGTCTTATACCTAACATGAGAGCTGTGATATTCATCAGAGGGGAGATTTCCAGTCCTACAGAGAGCCACAAGGGCATCTTGCCTTTCGTACCCTAAGAATACAGTTGTTTGGCTTCTTTCTACCTCCACTTTTGCAAAAATTGCTTTATGCATTTTTTTAAGCTTGCCAGTTGCTTTTTTTTAAAAAAAAGAGTATCTACAAACTTTTCTGTACCAATCAAAATTTTTGACAAAAATTTTAAGTGATTCTTTTCCTCATTTATAGTTTTTTTCCCTTTAAAACTTGCTTGAAATCTGTATGACTGAAGTACATATCAGACTTTTGTCTATAAACTCTAATCATTTCCTGAATAAATGGTCATTGTTTCTTAATCCATCTATGATTCATTTTCCAGTGATCCACATTTCCTGTGAGTTGATATTTTTTTTTCTTCTCCTCTTATAAAATATGTCCTTTTTGTGGTGAGCTTAAGCTGATCATATGTATCTTTAACAAGACAATGCTTCGTGACATAAAATGTTCTTGTGTTGCAAGGGCATTCTTTAAATCTCTAATATCAAGAAAGACTGGATTTTTTTCACCACATTCTAGCGAAAATGGATGCAGACTCAAGGCCAGAAAGGGCAACAGCATCTCATTTCTGTCACTGCTTCAGAGTGTGAGCATGGCTGGGAAGTACTTTAATCACACACAGATACAGCGTATTTGAGGAGTTAACTCCCTAGACTCTTGTAGAGTTACAAAGCCAGTTAAGTAGGTTGTTCCCACTCAGTCTCTCGTGTGTAAAGAAAATCCTTTTGGAAGAGAAGGTTAGTGTTTCTAATTAGACCTTACAAATTGGAAGAACCAGAAAATCTGGACTGGAAGACAAGTTTGAAATTAACAATTGTGGTCTGTGTCTGTGTCAAGCACAAAACAGCAACTACTGAGCAGAATAAATCGTAATTTCCATAATAGAAAAAAAGACAGAAAAAGGAAACAAACTTCACAGAATTAAAATATTTTGTAATCCTGGCCTGATGTACCCACTGCAATGCAGAAGGGGGACTGATTGGGTTTCTAGACTGGTATCCTGAAGTAGCTAGTTGGAGACAGTAATGCCTTCTTCTTTGAGGAAGAAGACATCTCTGAGGATCAGAGAAGTATTTTGTGTGGAGCAGTAGTTCTTAATCTTCCTAACACAGGAACCCCTCACTACAGTTCCTCATGTTGTAATAACCCCCAAGTATAAAATTATTTTCATTGATATTTCAAAACTGTAATCTTGATACTGTTACAAAGTATAATGTAAATATCTGTGTTCTCTGACAGTTGTAGGAAGCTCCTGTGACAATGGTTGCTTGAGTCCCCAAAGGGGACATGACCCACAGGAATGTTACACTGACATTACAAACATTTGTTCAGTTCCAAATCAGGGTGCCTGAAAGTTACTACTGGAAAAACACTCATACTTAAAAATAATTACATGGACCAACTGGTACCTTTCCTAAGGATGGCTTAATTATGCATGGGAAAGGGTCACACTTATTTGTTGAAATTATGTTTGATCAGCTGATAGATGCAGTTCTCTAGACATGAAGAGGCAATACAGACTCAAGGACACAGGGTGAGGTTAATTTGTTTGAGGAACTGTGCATACTCTCCAGAGTTAGAACCTCCTTTTCTCTAGTCTTTACATTCAACCTCACAGAGACAGGTTTTGTGATTTCTGTGTATCACTATGTCTCATTGTGCATCTTTGTAAAGATTAGAGACTAAGAATTATGTCTCACATGTGAAAAGCAGTGACTGTCCAAACTTTTTTAGCTCATACAAATGCCATGATATTGAATCTTGGGTGCTACAGCAAAGCAAAGGTTGCTTTTTTTCCTATTTTTTTGAAAGGCGTTTTTTTAGCAAACCAATACTGTCTCATGTTCTTAGGTAATGGACCACCAGCCCCAGTTATGATGTGATTAACCATCATTAAACCTGTGGGCACCCAGAGAATAGCTATGCTTAGCAACAGTTACTGATAACACTCTGTGCCTTCCTGTTTCTCAAAGCATGTGTTTCAACAAATAGAAATAAATAGCCAGACTGTGAGCTACATTTACTGTAGTTGAGCAAGAATACTGCTATGCAGTCTCAGAAACTGAAACCAAGGCAGAAAGACAGCAGAGACAATTTGGAACAACAGAGGAGCATCATTTCTATTATACCTATGATTGTCTTGTTTCTGTTTCCATCCACCATTCACCCCTCAGTTATGGAAGTCCTGTGTAGAAAAGGGAACTCTCTACTGATTACGAAGGAAAGGGATTCCAAGAATGGGTGCAGCACTTGGAATCTTTGGAGCATGGAAATTATCTTCTAAGCCGGGCGATGGTGGCTCACGCCTTTAATCCCAGCACTCAGGAGGCAGAGGCAGGTGGATCTCTGTGAGTTCAAGACCAGCCTGGTCTACAGAGCGAGTTCCAGGACAGTCTCCAAAGCCACAGAGAAACCCTGTCTCGAAAAACCAAAAAAAAAAAAAAAGGAAATTATCTTCTAGGACTTAAAAGACTAGGTCCTAGGCAAGAAACTCAGTTGGTCGCCCAGGTGAAAGCAGAAGTCCACCAGCTATGACCTGCAGGCCAAATATAGCCTATGACCTTGTTTTGTAAAGCACGTTTTATTGGGATCCAGCTGTGCCCAATTGCTTATTTTCTCCCTATGACTAACAGAGATTTTCACTCTCTTGTCTCTTAATACATTGCTTACGATTTGACTCACTTCAGAGGGAAAACAGTCTAGACTACTAACTTACTTATTTGATTCAAATAGAAAAGTTCCAAAAGTTGTTTGTATTTATATATTTGTTTTATTTTAATGGAAAGTGGAAAAATAGTGCAAAATTTGGAAAGAATATGTGATAGCTACTTTATAGCAATTATAAACCTTGTGTCGAGAGTATAGTAAACACACAGAATATATTCATTTTAATCTCTTTTTCCCTTTTTCTGAACTGTGCTAAAATGATGTAGTAACCTTGAAAACACGCTTTGGCAGATATTCGAGTTGCTTTCTTCACTAACTACATAGTCTATTCTTGTTAATAATATATCAGCCCTTTTGTGTATTTAAAGATAACTTTTAGAAGAAAGATGCCTGAGTAACAAATGGAAACTAAATGTTCTGGAGCCTAGAAAGGCAGCATAAACTTCTGAAAAAGATGTCTGAACAGTGGATATGCTATGATGCTTAAAACAGACAGAATGAACACAGACCTAAGACAGAAACACTTGCTCTGGTGCTCTTTCAGCACAGAAAGAGTAACAATATCAGATAGAAAACACCTCCCAGAAAAGGTTCTTCCAAACTAAATGTGGAAATTTCTCAAAGTCACAATCATGATCCATGGAAGATGCTCAAATGATTTCAAAACAATGCTGAATGCCAATCTAAATTCCTTTGGTCTGCCTAGGGTTGTCTTTTCTGCTTGAGCTGACCTGAGAAGTAATGCAAGAACAGATTTATCCTGTTCCATGCAGCAGGATTTAGAATTTGACAAAGTCTCTTTGCCAGAAAGAACACTTGCCTCTGCATCAAATCTCAACTCACAGTGACTTAGGATGGCAGGCACTTTAGCAGGAGGAGCCGGGTGACTCACTCTTGATGGAGTTACTTAAAGGTTAAAGGCTTTCGCAGCCAACCTTCCCTTATTAGAACCTTAAGATTCAGATTGACTGGGATTCTTCTCTTCTCTTCTTATTGCACTTAACTTTGCAACCAATCTGTTTACTTGGAAAATGGGTAAAATATATTGTATATGTCATTAGCTAAAGAGGTTGGCAGAATGTTTTCAGGGAATGGGGATCTCATGTCCACCCCACCCCCTACTTCACTCTGTAGTTACCTATGTAACAGCACCCAGATGCCAGAGAACTTCAACTGCATCAGCAAAGCCCCTCCTGTGGATCTAGTTTACCTCCATCAGAGCTCTTTCTTCTTCATTTGAAAATTCAGGTGGAGAAGCACACTTGACCCTCTGAAGCTTTTTTTTTTTTAATATGTTATTTTAAGTGCCATTCCCAGGCACAGAGACTGGCTGCAAAGTTCAACACGCAACAAGAGTAACCAGGGTTAATAGGGATTCACAGCATCAATCATTTTTATTATCCCCAAGGCAGAGTTTCCATTATTTATGCTGCTGGGTGATCTGCTGTATTTATGATATAGCTAGTTGTCATGGCTTTAAAAATATGATGGATTCCTAAATTAATCCCACATTCTTGTCTTGGGCTTGAAACATGAGAAGTCACAGGAGAACAGAACTATCTATAATCATGAAATTAAATGCCCACTGGGTCATAATAAAGAAAAGACTGGTTATCAAGTACCCTGTGCTTTCATGTCAATAATGTTAAAGTTTTGACCTAATGCTTACATATTGAATGGTCAAACTTATTCTATTGCTATTTTTCAGTATACTGATATTTTCCTTCTTCTTTGGGAGAAATTAAACCATGAATAAGACACAGATTATTCTCATTAATATTTGACAGCTTAGGATCTGTCATATAAGAAACAAAGTGCTGAGTATTTGAAAAGGTGAGAAACCATTTGTTGCTGAGTAGGGAGTTGAAGATAAAATGACTGAGGTTTTGGAAGAACTGAAGAATGTTGTTGACAAGACAAGTTGGGAAACACTTGGTGTTGAGATGATTCTTCTCCCAACAGCTCCCTGAGAAATGGAGCCATCCACTAACAGACATGAATAAGCAGCATTGTAGATTGAAACACAATTAATAAAAATTCAGAGAGAGAATTCTCTGAAGATCTGAAAAGCAAAACAGCTAGCCACTGAATCTGACCTCGACCTCAGTCTGAAATGGTGAATCTGCCTTCTGGAATCTGAGAATGAGACTGTGTCTAAGAACTGTCTTCACCCATCTTAAATTCCTCTCTAGGTTTGGGCTTAAAGGTTTGCACCACCATCATCATTAAAAGCATGTACCAACCAGTTTCTATGGCAACTAGTGTGACTACTGGGATTAAAGGTATGTGTCATTATGGCTACTGGAATTAAAGGTGTGCTTTACTATAATCTGGTCTGTAAGGCTGACCAGTGGAACTGTTTTACTCTCAGATCTTCAGGCAGTCTTTATTTATTAAAATACATTTGAAATGCCACTATAGTATGTAGTAATAAGGAGCGGCAGGCCTGCATCCTGCCACCTGGCTAGCTTTACCCGAAATAACTACACGGAAACTGTATTTTTTTAAACACTGCCTAGCCCATTAGTTATAACCTCTTATTGGCTTGCTCTTACATATTGATCTAACCCATTTCTAATATTGTGTGTAGCACCACGAGCTGGCTTACCGGGAAAGATCTTAACCTGCATCTGTCTGGAGTGGGAGAATCATGGTGACTGCCTGACTCGGCTTCCTTCTCCCAGGATTCTGTTCTGCTTACTCTGCCTACCTAATTTTCTGTCCTATTAAAGGGCCAAGGCAGTTTCTTTATTTAACCAATGAAATCAACACAAAACAGAAGACTCCCACATCAATAGTAGATTACTGCAGTCTTTCACAGGGGTGGAGAAGTAGATAGGCTTCTTTCAGCCACTACCATCCACTTTAAGTTGCCTGCTCAAACTCTTCCATCATGCTGCATGGTAGGTATGTAGTTTAGCTCATGCATATAGAAAAGGATTCCAGGCATTCATTAAAGATAGATTCAGACAGACAGGAAAAAAAAAACAAACCTCTAAATGGGTTGCAATGTATTTTTACATGTACAAAGACTTGGGAAAAAGAAAAGGAAAGAGTATATACAGTCTTAGATTAAAAAATAAACTTTTAAAATAATAAAATTCTCTAAAAAGGAGTAAAGTAATATAAAAAGTCATGCCAAGATAGAAAACACAGAGAGAGTATGGATACTATATGTTATTGCATTGTGTTTGAATTTTTTACTGCTGAGGAAGGAGCAATGGTTGCTAAGGGACATTCGATTAAGCCTGCTATATTAAACATATATATA
>NC_022015.1:77271717-77279239 GCF_000317375.1 Microtus ochrogaster | reverse complement strand
ATTTCAAAATTTAAGTAAAAAACTATATTACTTTGGAGAAGAGGTTATGCTTTTTATTTCCACAAGAAATGAGAAGTTGTGGATTCATTCTGGGTTAAAGAATTTAAAGACTCCTTGAAAATCCTGGCTACAAACATAATGAAATAAACCTAAAAGAACTGCAAGACACATGTTGTATATTTTACCTGCTCAAACACTTAACAAAAACAATTGTTTTATCCCAGCACTTGGGAGGCAGAGGCAGGTGGATCTCTGTGAGTTCGAGACCAGCCTGGTCTACAGAGCTAGTTCCAGGATAGGCTCCAAAGCCACAGAGAAACCCTGTCTCGAAAAAACCAAAAAACAAACAAACAAAAAAACAATTGTTTTTGGCTGACTTATGTACAATGCACAGTCTCTATTTGTATTGATACAGATATATATTTACTTTTTTTAGTAAGTTTTATTTTATTTTATTTCATTAATTTTTTTATCTTTTTAATTGAAAAAATTTTTGCCTCCTCCCCGCCTCCCATATCCCTCCTTCTCCTCCCACTTTTCTCCCCCTACCCCCCACTCCATTCCCCCTCCCTCTCCAGTCTGAAGAGCAGTCCAGATTCCCTGCCCTGTGGGAAGTCCAAGGTCCTCCCCCCTCCATCCAGGTCCAGGAGGTGAGCATCCAAACTATTGGGAGCTCACCAAGGCCAACTGGACTGGGACTGAATAAGCATGGGATAAAACCAGACTCTCTGAACATGGCAGACAATGAGGGCTGATGAGAAGCCAAGGACAATGGCACTGAGTTTTGATCCTACTGCATGAACTGGCTTTGTGGGAGCCTAGCCTGTTTGTATTTACCTTTAAAATTTATGTATTTTCAGAGTAAGGGGATCAGACATCAATGAAAATGGATGGTCAAAGTAATCTAACATCCAAAAGTAACCTCAAGGCTGCTGGTTCAGATGCTCAAGGCTCACAAACTATTCCAGCCAAGGCTTAATGATTATCCCAATTTTCTCAAGTTTTCTTCAAATATTGCCAGCGTCCCAAACAACAGGAAGTAGTCTAGAGAACTACACCTACATTCCCCAAAATGGATTTTGTATGTTTATTTTCATTTAAGGTGGTGTTGCAAGGTATTATTGGTCATACTCTTAAAAAAAAAAAGCTAAACAAAAGAGTTAAACTTAAAAATCTCTTCCTGAGGGAAAAAAGGGGGATATGATATAAAAATGATAGGATAAAAGGGTAGATTACTGAATATGCTTTAACCCAAAGAACAGATGTTGATTGTAAAATATTTTACATTGGTATGGATTTTGGTTTATTGATATAGATTTAAAGTTAATTTTGTTATACTGTATATATGGTTTTACTCTTGTTTGGGGAGTTGTGTTTATGCAACTCCTTTAAAATGTAATATACAATTAAGAAATGAATATTAACAGTCATCTATAATTATAATAATCAAATTTATAGTCATGTTAGATATATTTTCAAGGTCATACACAGATATGTTTAGGTACATAGATGGTCTTCAAGCACTTCAAAGATTTAAAGAATATGCCATTGAATATGTTTAATAACCTAAGACTTTTTAGGACAGTAAGACACATCTGCTCCTGGCAGCTCCAATTTATTTGAGAGAAGATTATGGGTGTTGAAAAAACTCCAAGTGGAATTTGTTTTCTTTATGGCAAAAGATAGCCATCTAGGCAAAGAAACTGCTCTTGCCCCAATTGTTGACAGTATACTGTCTAAATTAAACCAGCAGGATGCAATAAAGGTCACTGCCAAACTTGGCCAAGACAAAGTAAGACAATCCTTCATAATTCTCTGCTTCTCAAAAATGTCTGTAAGATACACTAGCCCTGTAAGCCATAGTTGGATGTTGCAATGTCCCTAGGGTTACTGTCCAGGCAGTCTGATGTCCCTGTCTTTAGATAATGTTTTACTCTTCTGAGGTCTTTGGTTATATAATTGTAATTGTAGTTTTCCTTAATTATAATAAAAAGGTAAAATACATATAAAACTTTAGACTAACCAAAATAAGATAGATAATAGAGTATTTTCTCTAATTTTGCCAAATACAAATGGACTGGGTATTGTAATTCTTACTTGATACCTGTTTTTGTTGTATGTAATTTTACTATGTGAAAGTTAAAATTTTCCTTTATATTTTGACAAAAATGTGGAAATGCTATGAAGTATCCCTTTACACTGTGTGAATATATGTTGCTGCGATTGCTTTAATAAAGAAGTTAACTGGCCAATAGCTGAACAGGTTAAGGTTAGGCAGGAGAGCAAGACTTAAAGAAGGCTAGGAGAAAAAAGAGGAGAATGAGGAGTTGCCAGACTGATGCAGAGGGAGCAGGAGATGAACACGTCATGCTAATACGGGTACCACCTTGTGGGAGAGCATAAATAAGGAATATGGTTAACTAAATGTAAGAACTAGTTAGTAACAAGCCTGAGTTATTGACTGAGCATTTGCAATTAATACTAAGCCTTACTGATTATTTGAGAGTGGCTGCAGGACACAAACTTCTGTCTATAGTCATCAGTTATGTTACAATAAATGCTAAAAGAAATGAAGAAAAAAGAGGCAACATGACTTTACAGTATGACCCTATGTCAAGTATCGAAAGCCCTGAATGTGGTCTCTGATGACTGCTGGATCAATACCTCTCTCAGTTTCACACGTTCTCACTCTATACCTTTGCCACCTGCCCACCACATGATAGCTGTACTGCTTTGCAGCCTTTTGAGTATAGCAAGCTGCATTAAAGAATTGACCAAACAAAAAGTGCCTCTCTGTGGTAGCCTCCTATTTTCTGGAATCTTTAAAAAAAATGCCTGTATTCTATGAGAATTCCTTGATACTATCATTAATATTGTGACTCACCTCATTTGCACTGATTTCATAAGCAATTCTCTATCCTATTGTACTCTGACCTTGAGCAGCCCCCATTTTCACACACCCAGAACAACATAACCGATGATATGTGTGTATGTTTTGTGTGCATGCATGTCTGTGTACGAATGCATTCATGTGAGTATGGGAGGTCACATGCTATGCAGTAGCATAGTATTGAGGTCAGAAAACAAATTCAAGTGTTGGTGTTCTTCTCCCACCTTTCTTGAGACAGCTTTATCATCTTTGTCCTTTGTTTCTGCAAATTTCAGTCTAGTTGGCCAGAGAGCATTTGGGGATTTTCCCAACTCAACTTACCATCTCATCATAGGAGTAGACAGGTTCCAGATGTGTGTTAATATGTATGCCTTTTATATGACTCTTGGGGTTTTGAACTTAGGGACTCATTTTTGTATATAAGTGGCATCTCCATAGAGCTATCTCTCCAGCTCTTCACTTATTTGATGCAGTATTTCTTAACAAATTTATGAGATTTTATATGGATTTTAAAAGAACAAATAATTTCTTCAATCATATTTGCTACTATGTACTAACTACCTAGAAGTGTACTCAATGTGTAACATGGCATCAATCAATCTTTATCAAAATGGTAAACACACAACTAATTGATTATGTTTCTCTGTTATTCTGAGATCTCATGCTGTAGTTTTACATAGCACACAGAAACTTATCAATTTGTTTCAGCACTAAAACAGGTCCAAATTTGACTCTTCTGGATTTAGAATCAGAAGAACCATCTGCCATATTTTTACTAATGATCCCCCACCCCTGTTAGATGTTATTATCTCTTAGAAACCTGATTTTTTTTCTAATGAGAGACAGAAAGGTAGAGGATTCAGATGGGAGACAAAGTTGGGAGGAACTGGAAGGAGAAGAGATTAAATCAGGATATCTTATGTGATAAAGTAATTTATTTTCAATAAAAGAAAAAATAATAATATACAGAAATCCAATATTTCTTCATTGTTTAAGTCTTATATTTAGTATACTATGACATTTTAATTAGGAAATCTCTTTCAATTTAGTCCTCAGTAATCAATAGCTATATTAGAACATTTTCCATTTTTATAGTATTTCCTTTAACTCAAACTAAACATATTGTCAGGATTTTGGCAGAAACAAAGGAAGTAATGTAATTGTGATTTACAGCCACCACAAGTAATTTTCATGTTCGCTCTATTGTCCTCTCCATAATTTGTTCTTCATCCCAGAACCTACAGCTTGCAGATCTATCCTAGGCAAGTCAAAATTACAGCCATCTTCAAGTGGGTAGACAGTTGAGTTGGAGCATAAAAATTTTGAGTCATAGCCACTAAGCTTTTCTATTCCAACTTCCATCGAAATTCGGCCAAGCCTTTTCACTTGGCATGCACTAGGTCTTAAGATGACCATCTTTGAATCATAAACTTCAGGAACTATTTAAAGTTGTATGAGCAAATCCTACATTTGGTGATTTCTAGTAGATCAACAGTATTCTTATTTTTCTTCCATATAATAATTCACTTAGAAATGCAATAAGCAGATAATTGAAAATCTATCAACAGATGGTTATTCAATAACCATCATTTACCTAAGAAAGTGTTAAGATATGTGATGTCCCTAAGTACTGCCAGAAAAAAAACAACCAAAGGATGACAAACAACCAGAAACAGGAAAAATAAGAAATCAGCACAAGTAGTGAAAATACACACTGACATTCTCCCGAGTTAAAAAATAAAACAAAACAAATAAAATAAGAAGCATTTTATTCTCAGCTTTTGAAAATATTACTATTTAAGCCACTTAGAAAAATAGATATTTGGAACTTAGAGTGGAAAACATTGTTATAATATCATCAGAAACACTCTCATTGAATAATTGGATCTGTTACTGAAGTGTTTTTTTGCCCTTCTCTCTTGTGGTGTAGCAAGCATTTTACATACTTGTTGAATACTTCTTGAAGGAAATAAGAAAACAACAAACAGTACCCACAAGCACCTTTGAAAGACCTGAAAGAAAACAGTGATTCAGTCCATGTCTTGTGCTGACACTTACCTAACTCAGAACATGATTGCAGGATGCTTTTCTGAGATTGAATTTTTAGACATTAAAAATTATTTTAAGAACTGCAGGATTGATGTAAAGAATGTTTTTCATTACCAATGAGAGTTTCTGAAGGACAGTTCCACTCTTATAAAATACGTGTGACTGAGTATAAAGGGTATCTATCTCGAAATGTCATCAACAATAAAATGTAACATTTGTGAGACTCAAATGTACAGTGCTGACCTTTCGGTTAATAGACAAGCAAGAAGCACTGGGCATATGTGTAGGAGCTTAGAAATATAGAAACTCTATCACTATTGTAGAATCATTGAATAAAAACATACTATTTTTATATAAGATCCCAAGGTTTAGCCCAAGTTGATTTCCAATTCATGATCCTCCTGACTCAATCATTTGAATGGTAATATTGCAAGTACATACCAAGATGTCCACCTAAGAGTATGCATTTTTCTCAAGAATTCTTATGACTTATTTGCACATAACACTTGATATATATGTATACTATTCATTTAAGGAGATAGTCAATGAATGTTAGATAGGCTTAGAAATCTTCTTTATGAACCATCAAGAAGCTTAACACAAATAGTTCATAAAGAGCAATAGCAAGAGTCCAATATAACTTAAGGTATATAATCATCACACTTTAGGAGATGCATATAGACAGAAGTTTCTGTCCCACCCAGTCCTGCAGCTAATTGGTCCCAAAGAAACACACAGAAGTTTATATTAATAGAAAATTGTTTGGTTTATTAGTTCAGGCTTATTATTAACTAACTCTTATAACTTAACCCATAATTCTTGTCTATGTTTAGCCACATGCTTGGTACCTCTTTTAAATGAAGCATTCTCATCTTGTTTCCTCTATGTCTACTGGTGACTGCATCTCTGATGAAGGAAGGTCATTGGTTAATTAAATAAAGAAGCTGCTTGCCCTGATAGGTTAAAACATAAGGTAGGAGGAGTAAACAGAGCAGAATGCTGGGAGGAAGAGGAAGTGAGGTAAGACGCCTCAGACAGAGACGCGACAGCTCTCCTCTCAGGGGCAGACGCCTCAGAGAGACACGATGCTCCACTCTTGCAGGCAGAGGCGAGAGCTCTGCTCTCTGAGGCACACGCGATGAAGCTCCGACCCAGGATGGACGTAGGCTAGAATCTCCCTGGTAAGCCACCTTGTGGGCTACAGCAGATTATTAGAGATGGGCTAGTCCAGGTGCGAGAGTTAGCGTGAAAAGGGCTAGAGCTAAAGAGCCAAGCAGTGTTTAAATGAATACAGTTTGTGTGTTGTTATTTTGGGCATAAGCTTGCGGGCAGCGGGGTGCTGGGGACGCAGCCCCGCCGCTCTTATTACTACACATCTCTGCCTTTTCCCTTCCTAGAATTCTCTTAGTCTGGTTGCCCTGCCTATACTTCCTGCCTGGTTACTGGCCAATCAGCATTTATTAAATCAATATAAGTAACAAATCTTTACAGTGTACAAAAACATTATTCCATGGCAGATGGGAGGCTTATATGAGGTCTAGAGAAGACATAATATAAATAATAAATGACTAAATTGAAATAGAGACATATAATTAGTAATATATTTCTTCCAGTAGCATTTGAGGTCAGGTAGAATTAATATACTTTAAAGTAGATAGAAATTACTAACTAAAGTTTATGGTTTGGTTTTGTCAGGGCTGAAAAATAAAGTTCTTTTTCTAATATGCTTGAAATTTTATAATCACATGGCAAATATTCCTATGAGAGAAAAAAAGAAACTGAGAGAAACAGAGTCAGTCAGTCATTCAGTCAGCCAGCCAGTCAGTCAGAATGTTAAAGCAAACCTAGAGAAACAATGTTCCTAGAAGAAATTGACAATATCTAATATTCCTTGGATTTACAGGAAGAAAATCATGCAACTGAATTTGTTTGAGTAGTATTTCTGCTACTTATGATAGGTATTATCTTAGTATTTATAAGTATCTTAGTATTTATATTTTGGAAAGTTTCAAATAAATATGATAAATGAATAATTAGTATATTTTAATTTAAATAGTGTACTGATAAGGAAACACTTCGGTCCTTATTAACTTAAAATGTCAACTTGATACCGCCTATAGTCATCTAAAGAAATTTCAAGTGAGGAGTCATTACCATTAGATTGATCTGTGGTGATATCTGTTAGATTTTGTCTGCATTAGTAATTTATAACGAAGGTCCAAACCCACTGTGGGTACACCATGACTAGGAAGGAGGGCTTGGGTCCCATAAAAAGTTAGTTGAACAAGTGTCAGTGAGCAAGCTACAGATCAAGCCAAAAAGAAGTATTTCTCCATGTTTCTTGCCTCTTGGTTCCTATCTTGAATTCTTGCCTTGACTTTCCTCAAAGATGTATACAACCTGAATGTGTAAGATGAAATAAAAAACTTCCACCCCAAGTTGCATTTGCGGATGCCGGGCGGTGGTGGCGCACACCTTTAATCCCAGCCCTCGGGAGGCAGAGGCAGGCGGATCTCTGTGAGTTCGAGACCAGCCTGGTCTACAGAGCTAGTTCCAGGACAGGCTCCAAAGCCACAGAGAAAC
>NC_022015.1:77262017-77271617 GCF_000317375.1 Microtus ochrogaster | reverse complement strand
GAGACCAGCCTGGTCTACAGAGCTAGTTCCAGGACAGGCTCCAAAGCCACAGAGAAACCCTGTCTCGAAAAAAAAAAACAAAAAAAAACAAAACCAAGTTGCATTTGCTCAGAGTAACGGCAGCAGGAAAAAAAATCTAGAGCACCTTCTTATCAAAGTATTATATGTCTTAATCTCAATATGTTTAATGATTTTATATTAAACATATACATGCTTATATTTAAAATATTTTTATCACATTCTTCCCTTGCAAGTTTGGCAGTAGCATACTACTTTATAAGTACTATAGTAAGTCTGCAAGATAATGTGATGATATTGTTTGTTTATATTTGTATTTAGAATGCTGAGTCTCCTGGTAAAAGCAAATGAATTTTTAAACAGTTCTGTTTTGTTTGTTGTTGTTTAGAAATTTTCACTGGTAAACTATTCCACTAAATCATGTTCTTATAATTTACAATATCAAATATAAGATGCCAAACTTAATTAATTTACTGGACAGAGGAACAGCAAGAGGAAAGAAAACCCAAGCAAGTTGATACCTCATTCTATCTCTATGTACATATACTTTAAAACATAGATGTCCTTTAGTACATATAGATTATTTTTTGATTGATTACTTAGATAATTACTATCTAAGTGTGATGAAGATATTTTTCTCAAAGTAGAATGCTCAGTTTTTCTGAACCAGATCCAATTAAACTTCTCTAGAATTTATATGACTAGAATTTATGTATTTATTCTTATTTAACTGTACCCCAAATGATTCTCGTGTGTATTAAAGATTAGAAATCAGTAAAGTCGCTACCTTAATATAAAGAGAATTCCTATTTGGTACAAAAATTATAGCATAGAACTATTGTAATTTTTTGCTACTGAATTTCTATATAATTATAGTAGAACTATTCTAGAATCCACATGCAGATTATTAACAACTGATTTTTGGTAGTTTTGCAAGTATTAAGATGTGTTGTAGCATGAGGTAAATATTGACTTCAGTGTTGGCCTCTTATTCCTCCATTAGTTGTGTTTATCTTCTTTGTCTCATCAGGAGACATCTGATACATCTCTCCCTGTGGCCACACTGCTTTAATCATTTACCTGGAACACATGGGATGAATTGAAAAGCAGCAGTATTGATGAGAAAAATAAAAGAGAAATTGATTTACGTGGCAAGATAAATAACTAGCATTAAAAAAATCAAGTGACACTTTAAGAAAGCAACATGAATCATAAAATTGAAAAGCAAAGACAACTAAACACCAAGTAAGTTTTATGTCATGATGAAAGTATGCTGGTCTTATTAATAGAAGTCAGCCAATCTTTATGAAATGGGTGAACCCATTTCCAAAAGAACTGACATATATTCATATTGCTGAATACACATTTTCTAGCAGGAAACTTTATAAAGGGAAACTTTGCAGTAAAGAAAACGTGCAGGTGATGAACACTATAGGCTCAGGACTGAGTCTTCTGGCGAAATAACGAAAAATGGCTCTTCATTTTAAGTAAAGCTGAGAAGAAGTTGGAGACATAGAATGAGGATTAATGTATTACAGACCCTGAGGGCCAAGAAGGTCAAGAGGGGCACAGGGGCAAAGCTTAGCTTGGGCCAGTGTTTGCAGCTCGTCCTCGTCCAAGGTAAGACAGATTCATAATCTGTGTGCTCACACTTTGTTCTCTAGAAGAGAACATTGCAGATACGTGGTATGCTTGTTCCTGTTTTGCTTTGATTTTTCTACTTTAGATGTTGCCTATTTATATACTGTTTTGAGCATTCTTTATATATGATGAGATTTAGTCCTTTCTTTATTAAACTCAGCTAAATAGGGCCAAGCAGATGACTAAAGGGTCAGTTTTCTTAGTTCAAATTGTGAAGAAGGCAAAACTTAAAATCACTTATGAAGAGTCCCAATGAGTGGTTGTCTTCATCTGGTTGGCCAGTGGGCCTGTAGGTGGACAATGGTTCTATAGGAGTTCCCAGTCTAAAAGTACGCAATATCACTCTATAGATTTTGTTCCTGATCATATTAGAATGGAACTGGGATACACAAGTACATTTTTATACAAAGAGCTACCATACTTAAAATATTACTTCCATAAATCCCTTCCCATTCTCCCCTTCTATCTTCTCTTGGTCTCTATTATTAACCTAGAAATTTTTGATTCTGTTTCTATGTCATATATATATATATATATATATATATATATATATATATATGAATATTTTATCTAGGAACCACAAATGAGACCTAATGTATTCAATATGACCATCTCCAATGAATCTATTATTCTGCAAATGACATGACATTGTTCTTTATGGTTGAAAAATTCCTCTGTGTATGCATAGCACATTTTCTTTATACAGTCCTCTATTGATGGAAACCAGTTGGTTCTGTAACTTAGGTACTGTGAATAAAATACACATTGCATTGAATTCTGTCCTGTCATTCTCAGAAGCATAATGAAGATTCTCCAAGGAGGGAGATTTTTCTCTGAGCCTTCTACAGCGTTCCATGACTTCTGCTTGTAGCAGTCTGATTTGTCCTAATGGTGCTTGAGGGCATCAGGGAAATCTAATTTCATCTCTACATAAAGCTGCTGCCAAGAAGTCACTAGCATATGGCATGACAGGCAGTGAGCTGGAGGAAAGGAACCAACTGTCATGTCCTTCTGAGTTTTCCCTAGTAGTACTTTGGGCTATCTTTTGTGTGTGCTGCTCCCAAGTGTCAGCCTTTGAGGATACACTCCTGGCTGTCAAACCCTGATGTTGCCTAATTTACACAGCGAGAGAGTTCCCAAGATGCCCGGGAAAGTCACTTATTCAGTAAGGTATTCACATTATCTCCAGACATTTCTATTCACCTAATAGGAAATGAAAGTGTGGATTAATGCCTTTCACGGGACATTAAAAGCCTGAGAGTGAAGCATCATTTTGGCCACCAGGGCCTTCTCCTCATTTCTGGACCTTGCTGCTTCAGCTAATTATGGTCCATGCTTTCAAATGTGAAGGATGAGTTTTGGCTTCACAGAAAATGAGTTTAAAACAGAGAGTCCATGTGGCTTCCAAATTTTGGCACAACATGTTTTGCCTGTAATTTAAAGAGAGACAACATGTGACTTCCTAATAATAATCATAACAACGAAAACCCCTCTTACTTGATTCCCAAAGGGCTAACACTAACAGCTGCTAAACAGAAATGGAAAGAAACAAACATGGAAATTCCAAGTAAACAGAACTTTATGAAACAGTTAAGAGTTCCCCCGGTGTAACCATGAAGAGCAAGAATGGCTTTTCAAATATGTCTTTACTAGTCCCGACATCAGACATATTATTGACAGATGATACAATAACTCTAAGTGTTGTAGAAAGTAAGTGGCGTGAAATAATAATAACCATTGTTAGTATCATCAACTAGTGTTTGTGAGTGATCAAGAATTAGACACTTAGGCCAAGTGAACTAAATGTCTAATGTACATTATTTTATTAAATTCTGGCAATTTGTGAGATAGAGTTTAATATAAAGGTGTCAACTTAACATAAGATGAATGAAGTTACTGATTTAATATTATTACTAAGATGGGAGATTGTAGAGGGAAAAATGGAATTCTTTTGATGAGAAGTAATTTTCTTTCTTTTGAAAAGATTCATATATTCTTACTTTATGTGTATAAATGTTCCATGTGAATACAGGGCAGGTACCGAAGGAGGTCAGGAAAAGGTGTATGATCCCCTATAACTGGAGTTTTGAAGGCTGTGAGTGCAATAAGGGTGTTGGGAACAGAAACAGGGTGTTCTACAGGAGCAGCAAGAATTCTTAACTGTGGAGTCACCTCTCCAGTCCACATGTAAATTTCTCGAAAATTTAATTCTTGAAATACATAAAGTCTTCAACAGAGCCCCCAAATGAAAGGTTTTATAAGCACACAACAAACAGAATGTTCTAATAGGAAATGCTTGAAGTTCAACAAGTTCTTTCCGTGAGGCCAGTTGAATCAGACACTTCCATGTGAAGATTTAAAAGGCCACTCAAAAACATAGAAAATGTGCTGCTGAACTATGTAAGCATGGGAAGCCAGAGAAGGAAGCATCATAGACAATCTCATGAATAGGGCCATGCTGCTTCCTCGCAGGACAGCAGTTGGGTTCCTCAGTTTCTCCTCTTTAAAAGACAGCTTTTGGTTGGTAAACTCCAGGGAAAGACTTCACCACATGAAAATTCACACTACTCTTCCTAGAACCTATATTAATTCCTGCCCCTTCCCCAGAGCCCTATTTTATGAACTCCAAAGGGCTAGAGATTTGTAGACCATCTGCTACCCAGAGAGTAGAGATCCTGCCAAGACTTACTTTTTTCCTTTCTCCCTTCTTAGACCATACCTCCTGGCAGCAGAGTTGGTGCACTTGCTTCTCAGTGAAAAAAAAAAAAAAAGACTTAGAATTCGGCTGTGAAGAGAAGCATGGCATAAAGTTACTAGCTTAATTAAGTCATTACAGTTTTTAGGGTTTTTTAAATACAGGCAATTTGAATATATAATTGAGCCTGAGCACAGCGTCATCCTGTGTTTTTCTTGATCTGCTCAGAAGCAGATTGTGAATGGAAAAAGCTGAAATAATATCCCGTGCAAAGAGCCAGTTTCTTGTTTTCCCAGCAGCTCAGACATGGATTTACGAATCATTTCCTGGTGCATCCAGGGCTGAGGGCCCCATATGACAGACTCAGAGACCAGCCCCAGGGGTAGTGCTTTGCTTGACTGTGAACTTCTCCCTGGTGGTTCCGGGAATTATATCTGACTTATGCTTCAGTAGAGAAGGCTACAGAATATGCTTAGGCAATGTTCTTGTTGGGAAAATGATTCTGAACGCAAGCCCTGAGGCCAGAGAGGAAACCAAAGGGAAAGATTACAACTCAATGCTTTTCAAGTTCGAGTAGCAGAGGATAAGGTCAATTTAAACCTCTCTTAAGGGAAGGCATTCACTAGGGAAAGTACAAAAAGCCAGAGTGCCTGAGCTGTGAACACAGCTCCTTACTCTTCAGACTATGTAATTTTGCTGGCGGTTCACTCAAACATGTCATTTTTCTTTTTTAGAAGCAGTTCAGAAAATGAGTTTGTAACTCAGATTAAATGGCTTGTCCAGTCCCAGTCCACAGGGACACACATAAATACACAGGCACATAGAGATGCTAAAGGGAAAGGCAGGACATTAGAAGTGAAATGAACCTGAGTCCAATCTGCACGTTTTCATCTGTGATTAACAGCACCTGCTCCCTTTAAAGCCAGTTCAGAATAAATGAGTCGATGTGGGGTGGTAGAAACAGGCTGCTGTAATTCACAAAGGAAAATCCTAAGTGTTTCTGAATTCAAGAGGATTTCTCTCCATTCTAATATTGCCTCTATTTGTTTTTAACTTGCAATGAAAACAGGAGTAACCTTGAACTCCTAATCCTTCTGCCTTCTTCTCTGAAGTGCTGGAATGACACCATCATGGCTCATTGAGTAACTCTTTAAACTAACATACAGATGAAATTCCTTATTGGGTCATTCTAATAATTCATTGAACTTGATATGGCATCAAAGGCAGCCTGCCTGAGAGGAAATAAACCTCAAAAAAGAAGTTTATATGCAATTAAAATGTATACTCACATGTTATAATGTTTCCATATAAGTGACTATGTAGACATTTCTGTGATTAGAATCTAAGTTTTCTAGTCTCTAATACAAGTCTATGTCAGCTAGAGTTCTAATTTTACTTGTGTTTGAACATGAGACTATATGCTTCACAAATCCCAGGAAATGTTTCTGTGAACTCTAAACATTCGAACATGGTCTTTTCTCCTCCTAAATGTTGACTTGATTAAATCTTACTTTATGCAAATTTAGTGTGAGAACTTAGATTTCTTAACATAAAACATACAGAACTAAGTACATTTAAAACAGATTCTCTGAAAAAAAGAGTTTAAAGAGTTCCTTTAATGAGCTTAAATTCTTGAATCAAAAGAACACTAAGAAGAATGCACAGGCTTCCAAGGAAATACTGGTCCTACACTATGCAGAGAAAATTATACCAGAAATATGTAGTTGTGATGACATGGATGGATGCCAAATGCATGAGTTAAGTTTGAATTTTAAATAATGTTTCCCTCAAACATGTTTACACACAGTAGAAAAGTTCTGGTGGATTGCCCTAAAATTAGTTTAGTGTTTTTGTTTTGTTTTCGTTTTTTTTTTTTTTTTGTGGACAGTAGGTTTTTTTTTATCTATTTGTTTGTTAAGATGGCCACTTTTTTGTGTGTCATACAAAGAGTGAAACCTTGCGAATCCTTGTCTTGAGTCCAGGCATTTGTGAAGAACACTGAAGAGCAGACTGTGTGATGAAGTGAATCCGGAAGAGCAGACAGGCTGAATAGGTATCAATCTATCTGTAAGAGTCTTCATTTCTCTGACATCCGTTCCATTTGTTGCCAGCCCCAGGCTTGATCCGTACACATCAGTTCACATGAAGAAACTTGAGATTTTCTCTTGCTTTCTTGAACCACATAGAAAGATTTTATATATTTCCAAATGTACACAGCCAGCTACTCAGACTTCAAAGAATCTCTCCTCACTTTGAGGTCATTAACTCCCACAATGCTCAGACATTATTGAGGCTAGGTTAGCAATTTGCCCTTTGGTGCTGTAAAGTTCTCCTGGTTTTACAGAAAAATATCACTGATTTAAATACCCAAAGCAGTGGTTATCAAACATAATCGATTATAATTCTCACCTCAATTGTTTGTTAAAGTATAGCTTCAGCAGATCCATAGGTGATAGAAGATCTGATGTTTCTAGTCTAAACTGAAGACCTGATTTTGAAGGTCTGTGATGGTGAGTACCAAATTGCCTGGGAGAGATGCAATAGCAATTCTAGACATGTTTGCCATCAAGTCTTCTTTGCTTGCTCTTTGGCCTCAATGAGGCTTTCAGTGGGCTTAGTAGGAATCATGGGATATGAGCAGCAGGTGACAGGGTTAAGTGCATTAGATTTCTACCCCATCCATCCTCAAGCACTTTGGCTGAAAACTAGAGATAGTCTAGATGCCTGGTGGGTTTTCAGGTTATTAAGCTTTTAAAGGATGAACCCTGCCAGCTCACCAAGTCTTGTGAGAGCAGAAAAAAAGAAGTGTCCTCAAGATGCTTGTTCACAGTTTTCAGTTTATCTTATATAGCCAGGTCATGGCTGGAGGGGAAGAAATACAGCTTTTTATAATGATAGGTTGCATGCCTTACCACTTAGAAAGAAGACCCTGGGGGAAGGAGGTTCTTTGTCAACTCTATGATTTGTGGGTTGCGTCTCTGTACAGGTGAAGTCCTTTGAGATTAGGTAATTAGGAAGAATGGAATAATCTAGGAACATCTGTATAAGATGTTGGGTGATCAGAATAACTTGCAGATCTACCTTAGAAAACGTGATGTTAGATATAGGCAATCATAGCTTGATTATCAACCTATGCTGTATGGAAATTCAAATGAAGCTTGCACACATTAAAGAGAGACTTGGGGTTGAGGGCAAAAAGAATTCCTCAAATATGTCTTTGCTGTTGCATTTACCAGTAGAATTTAAATTTACAAAGAGGTATTGTCCCATTATAGTGTTTGTGGGGCCTTTATATTTTCTTATCTTATCCTCTTTTGAGGAAATAACCCAGGTTACTACTATGTACAAGACAGTATATGAAACCCTTTGCTTGATGTTAAAATAAGTTGAACACAATATGTAGTACTAAGTTCAAAGTAGAACTTCAACTGTGAAGCTGCAGTGTCTGTGAAATCCCAAAATAACACTGCAGTGCTGTAAGCACCTACAGAGGAATATATAGCATTGCATGAAGAATGCAAAGAATGCTTCCCTCTTGCAGAAATCCTTCATGAAGAAAAACCTAATTAGCTTGTAAATTGATAGAACACAAAACAAAACTACCACCACACACACACACACACACACACAAAAAAAAAAAAAATACCTCACTGAGTGAGGTTTCTCAGTTTCCAAAAGACCTTCTATTTCCTTTCATACGTGGGTCCTGGTTTCAAATCTTTCATTGCACATACATGTGGAATTCATGAAATTAGAAATTAACCACTGTTGGGGGAGATGCATATAGGGAAGGAGTAACAGTTGAACATAGGTTAGATGAACATGAAAAGAAATACTGGAGGTGAAGAGGTTCAAGTCAGTAGTGAAGTGATGGAGATGGAGAATGGTCAAATCATGGAGAAGCCTTATTAACCACTACCAATATTTTTAATTAGGGTGTGGCTTTCTGGGACCCTGAGAGAAACAGGCACATGCCCCAGGTGCTCTCTCTCTCTCTCTTTCTCTCTGTGGTTCCCTCGCTGTACAGCTGAGCTTGGACTTCTTATTCCGGTTTTGTACATTTTCTCCTTATAATAAATTAAAATATAATAGTTTGTATTTACGCTAGCCTGGTTATTTCCTGAATTGAGTTAACTTCTACAGTTAACGTACAATTTGTGGAGCTTGGGTCTGCAGTAGCTCTTGCCAGCTACTGACAGGCTCCACGCCATTCATTTGTATACAGAATTCCCACAGAGGGGCCCTGGACACGAGCTTCCTCAGTTGTCTCTGTTCAGTATTAGTACTTGTGTGGCCACTGACCAATCATGGGCCTCACACAGTCTGTGATTTACATTAAATAACTGTTTTTAATCTGAATATATCATTCAGAATTTAATGCTAAAATTCAAACCAGCCACGTGGCTACAAGTGTGTTATGACACCTATTGTCAGTTAATGGTAATTGTACCTACTTTAACTCAAACTCAACCACAAGTAAGATTTATAATTTAAGATATAAATTATAAATTTATAATTTAAAAGGGCAAGAAGATGGACAATTTAACCATTTAGGAGTTCAATAGCCTTTTTACTTATACCATGAATGATGTTTTGCAAGGTTTATATGATTTTTGTCCTACATCCCTCTACTTGATTCTGGGGATTACCTTGTCTTTCATATTTTCTACTTAATAACATGGTTTGATAATAGGGCCAAGAATGAGGCACTTTTAGAAATGATACAGTCTTTAAAGACTAAAAACCAACTAAATGGTAAATTCAGCATTCTGGAGAAGGATACAAACAATTTGACCAACAAAACCCAGTCAAAGCAGGCACTTTTAGAAATGATACAGTCTTTACAGACTGATAATGATCAATTGAAAGGAAAATTCAGAACTCTGGAGTAAGATACAGTCAATTTGATAAACAGAACTCAGTCAATGACAGAGGGTGCTGAGACACTGTCTGAGAGAATTTGTACTGTTGAATGTATTAACTGGACTCTGTCAAACGGTTATTATAGATTGACTGATGGAATATTTCTCCAGGAAGGTAATACGCATGTTATAAAAATTATGTTCAAGGATGAGACCTTATCTTTACTGAACAGACTTCAAATCTTGGAATGCTTAATGAGGGCATTAGAACAGAACACTACAGGCAATCCAGACTTTACAAAAGGCAGTGGTAAAAAGATTTGAAAAAGCCGGGCAGTGGTGGCGCACGCCTTTAATCCCAGCACTTGGGAGGCAGAGGCAGGC